>NC_088381.1:73478214-73800357 GCF_037993035.2 Macaca fascicularis
GCTTGAGCCACCGCGCCCGGCCCCGTAAATAAACATATATTATGAGGCTAGGTAAAAATAAACCTATGAGACAAGGAGGTACATAAGAGAGAAAGAAAGAATTTGTGGACTCTAGCAACATATAAAAAAGACTATACACCACGACCAAGCAAGATTTGCTCCAGGATATGCCAAGTTGGTTTAACACTGAAAACCAATCAGTGTATTACACCATGTTAATAGAATAAAGGACAAAACCACACAATCATCTCAATAGATGCAGAAAAAGCATCTGGCAAATTCCAACAACTTTCGTGATACTCAACAAGAAGGAATAGAAGAGAACTCCATCAACCTAATAAAGGACATCTACGGAAACCCCACAGCTAACATTAGACTTAACGATGAAAGACTGAATGCTTTCCCAGTAAGATCAGGAAAAAGACAAGGATGTCTGCTCTCACCACATCTATTTAACATTGTACTGGAGGTTCCAGCCAAGGCAATTGGGCAGGAAAAATAATTTAAAGGCATAAGGATTGAAAAGGAAGAAGTATAACTATCTGTGTTCACAGATGACTTGATCTTGTACATAGCAAATCCTAAGAAATCGGCCGGGCGCGGTGGCTCAAGCCTGTAATCCCAGCACTTTGGGAGGCCGAGACGGGCAGATCACGAGGTCAGGGGATTGAGACCATCCTGGCTAACCCGGTGAAACCCCGTCTCTACTAAAAAATACAAAAACTAGCCAGGTGACGTGGTGGGCACCTGTAGTCCCAGCTGCTCAGGAGGCTGAGGCAGGAGAATGGTGTAAACCCGGGAGGCGGAGCTTGCAGTGAGCTGAGATCCGGCCACTGCACTCCAGTCTGAGCGACAGAGCAAGACTCTGTCTCAAAAAAAAAAAAAAAATCCTAAGAAATCACATACACACATGCACACACACAACTATGAGAGCTCAACAAGGTTGAAGGACACAAGACCAATATATTAAAATCAACTGTATTTTTATACACTAGAAACAATCCAAAAATGAAATTAAGAAAACAATTCTATTTATAATTACATGAAAAAGAAAAAATATTTATAAGTAAATTTAACAAAAGAAGGAATGACTTATACATTTAAAACTACAATCACTGAAATAAATAAAAGGAAGATATCACCTGTTTTTGGATTGGGAGACTTGTTAAGATGGCAATACTATTCAAATGAATGTACAAGTTCAACACAATCTTTTTATTTTTTTTTGAGACACAATCCTGCTCTGTCACCCAGGCTGGAGTGCAGTAGCATAATCTCAGCTCACTACAACCTCTGCCTCCTGGGTTCAAGCAATTCTCCTGCCTCAGCCTCCCAAGTAGCTGAGATTACAGGCACATGCCACCATGCCTGGCTAATTCTTGTATTTTTAGTGGAGATGGGGTTTTGCCATGTTGGCCAGTCTGGTCTTGAACTCCTGGCCTCAGGTGATCGCCTGCCTCAGCCTACTAAAGTGCTGGGATTACAGGCATGAGACACTATGCGCGGCCTCAACACGATCTCTGTCAAAATTCCAGCTGCCTGTTTCCCAGAAATTGACAAGCTGATCCTAAAATGCATATGGAAATACATGGGACAAAACAATCTTGAGAAGAACAGTTAGAGGATTCACAGTTACTGATTCAAGACTAAGTGGTACTAGGACAAGGATAGACATATAAACCAAGAGAACAGAACGGAGAGTCTGGAACTAAACCCACATATTTATGGGCGATTGACTTTTGACAAGGTGCCAAGTCCATTCAATAAGGAAAAGACATATCTTTTCGACAAATGGTGCTGAGACAACTATCAAAACCAAGAACTTTTGTACTTCAAAGGACACTACCAAAAAAAGTGAAAAGACAACCCACAGAATGGGAGAAAATACTTGCAAATCACATGTCTAATAAAGGTCTGATATCAGAATATATAAAGAACTCTTATAATTTAAGAAAAAAGAGACAACCGAATTTTAAAATGGGCAAATGATTTAAATAGATATTTCTCCAAAAGGTATACAAGTGGCCAATAAGCACACAAAAAGATATTCAACATTATCAATCACTGGATAAATGCATATCAAAATTACAATGAGATAGCACTTCATATCCACTAGTATGGCTAAAACCAAAAAGACAGACAATGAAAAGGATTAGTGGGGACGTGGAGAAATTGGAACTCTCATATATTGCTGGTGGGAATATAAAATGGCAAAACCATGTTGTAAAACAGTGTGACAGTTCCTCAGAGATTAAGCATAAAATTACCATATGATCTCCACTCCTATGCGTATGCCCAGGAGAAATAAAAATATGTATCTGCACAAAAGCTTGTATACAAGTGTTCATTACAGCACTATTCATAATAGCCAAAAGGTAAAAACAACCCAAATGTCCATCAACAAGTGACAAAATATAAAACAGACAAGTTTGACAAGTTGAACTTTTATCAAAACTAAAAACTTTTGTACTTCAAAGGATACTACCAAAAACACTAAAAAGACAACCCACCTAATAGGAGAAGACATTTGGAAATCACTTGTCTGTAATAAACAAAGTGGCATATCCATACAATGGAATACTATTCAGCAATAAAAAGGAATAAAGTGCTAATGAATGTTACAACATGGGTGAGCCTTGAAAATATTACACTAAGTGAAAGAAGCCAGTCACAAACGCCACATATCCTTTTATTTCACTTACATGAAATGTCCAGAATAAGAAATATGTACAGTCAGAAAGTAGATTTGTGGTTTCCAGGGGCTGGGTGGAGGGGAAATGGGGAGCAACTGCTCATGGGAACAGAGTTTCTTTTTAGGGTGATGGAAAGTTTCTCGAATCAGATAGTAGTGATTGTTGCACAACTCTGTGACTATACTAAAAGCTATTGAATTGTATACTTTAACAGGATGAATGTTATGGTATGTGGAAAAGGAAGGAAGAGGTGAGAGAAAGAGTACAAATGCATATAAAACTTGGAGGAGTTAGGGAAAGAAATTAAGGAATCACTAAACCTTCCTTTTTTTTTTTTTTTTGACACAGTCTTGCTCTGTTGTCCATGCTGGAGTACAGTGGCGTGATCTCAACTCACTGCAACCTCTGTGTTACAGGCTCAAGGGATTCTCCTGCCTCAGCCTCCCAAGTAGCTGAGACTACAGACGTACACCACCATGCCCAGCTAATTTTTCTTTTTCTTTTTTTTTTTTTTTTTTTTTTTTTGTAGTTTTAGTAGAGATGGGGTTTCACCATGTTAACCAGGCTGGTCTTGAACTCCTGACCTCAAGTGATCTGCACACCTTGGCCTCCCAAAGTGCTGGGATTACAGGCGTGAGTCACCGCACCTGGCTAAAACCTTTATTTTCTCAATGAAGCAGACATTCACTCCACAGACCTTATGTACTATATGCAAAACACTCAATAAATGCCTCTTGGCCCAGCTGAGGCTCAGTAGCTGATCATTCTCTAGGAAGGCAAAGAGCTCTGCTGATTCAGAAGGGATACCCGGTTCAGTATTTTAAATGGGGGAAGTTTCTATTGAGTCTTCCAAGTGCAGGGAGCCTCCTGACCTCAAGTGATCCGCTGATCTCAGCCCCTCATAGAGTGTTTAAGCATCCCGGGCCACCATCGGTGGTCCAAAAGGTTTTTTAAGGGGCAAGAATCCTTTTCTTGGCTTCTGCAGTCAGTCTCCTTGCCATTGACAACATCAGGGCAGCAGTGGAAAAAGACACGCTTTCAGTTCCTGGGTAAACTGTCTTGACCGTCTTGGCAAGTAAGTGTTTTTGTTATTTTCCCACTAAGTGATTCATTCTCCTGGAGGCAACTCCTTGGGCACTTCCTGGACACCCACTCACCTGGAAACACTGAGGTCGCTCCGGTCCAAAAGGAGTGCATCCTGTGGCTGCCGGCAGAAAAGACAGGCTCAGTGTAGGCAGACATGGGGGCTTTCAGAAATACCGCATGATCTCACTCACATGAGGAATTTAAACCAGCGAACACAGAGACAGGAGGGAGTGGAACGGTGGTCACCAGGGGCTGGAGTCGGGGTGGAGGGTGGAGGTGTTGGTCAAAGGATACAGAATTAGACAGCAAGACTTAGTTCAAGGGATCTATTGTACAATCTGATGACTGTAATTAATGCATTGTACACAATACTTGAAAATTGCTAGGAGAGTAGATTTTAAGCGTTCCCACAACAAGTAAGTCTGTGAGGTAGTATATATGTTAACTATCTTGATTAAGCCATTCTGCACCGTATACATATTTCAAAACATGTTGTACACCACAAATGCATACAATTTGTATCTGTCAATTTAAAAAATAGAAAGGACTGCCTTCTCTCTCCTTGCCTCCCCTTACGAAATTCCCTCACTGCCTGGGGGACCTGCCCTAGGTGCCTGAGTGAGCAGGGAGGAACACGGGTGTGTCTTGGAGGCTGGAGAGCTCAGCCAGGACAGACGCCCAGTTTGGAACTGTACCGAAGTTGAGCCCTGCCTTGCACGGCTGAAGCTTAGCCACAGAGGCGGAACTTCCCTGGCCTTTCCTGGGAGCGGAAGCCGTGAAATGGCCAAAGCATAAGACAGGGTGGTGCAGTTTTGTTCCCGCGCGATCACCTTTGGCCACGCGCCTCGGTCTCTATCTGTAAAAGAGGTCCCAGTCTCTGATGTTTGATGCTGGAGAGAAAAATGTGCGGCCTCCGCCCAACCTTTCGTTTCCTGCTCCACCGCGCCCTCTCGTGGTTAACTGAACTCACGGCTTTCTCTCCCCAGACCCCAACCACCTAAATTTCGGTTCTCAACCTTGGCTGTGCGTGGGAATCACCCGGGGACCTGCAAAACACCGATGCCTGGGTCCCCCCATTCTATCCGCGCCTCCCCCCGCGAGAGATTCTGACTTAATTGGCCTGATGCAATCTGAGCGTCGGGATTTTAAAGTCCCCAGGTGATTACAATGTGCAGTTAAGGCTGGGAAACACTGACCCACCTCTGCTCTGCCAGGGGTCCTGCGTTCGACTGACGACATTTCTCCTGTCAGAGCCCACCGGACTCTGCTTTCCGGATATAAAGAATCCTTTTGAAAGTCAAAACACCTTAATGACGGCATCACACCCTTAAGCATTCACCCTCTACTCCTGAAATACTCATGATTAATATGTGCTTTTAATTTCCATTGCTGGAGAAAATGTTTCTGAAAAATTGCAGTTACATAAATAGATAAGGCGCATTATTTGTATTATCTGCTGACAACATCCTTGATGTGTACATGTGTGTGTTGCGTATGCACAGAGCTTCCTCACTATAATTTCACGAGCTTCTCAGGGCCTTAGGTCAGAGATCCGCTAGCCGTGCCAGGGCACTCTGACCCCAATGTTAAAAATAGACCGTGGCTTTAGCCACTCCTGTCAGTATCTGGTCTCACAGCCCAGTGCTCCATTCATCAGGAGAAATTCCAGAACTGCTGCCCAATCAGCCAGGCCCAACTGAAATTCCCAGGGGGCCTATGAGAGGTCACATGTACTCTTAGCTTCTAGGCTAGACCTCAGGACTTCTAGCAGAAGGATATCCACTGTGGCCCTGTGACCTTGTCAATCGTTTGATTCACAGCCTGTCAGTGACACCGGCACTCAATGAGATGGGCTCCTTTCATGACACAGTCACCACCACCATCACAATCTCCAGCATTTTTGAGTTCCTACTATGTGTACAGCAGATTTCAGGAACATTTATTATTTATTTATTGAGACAGAGTTCCCCTCTGTCGCCCAGGCTGGAGTGCAGTGACATGATCTCAGCTCACTGCAACCTCAGCCTCCTGGGCTCAAACGATTCTTGTACCTCAGCCTCCTAAGTAGCTGGGATTACAGGCGCTGGAACTTACCACCACACTAACTAATTTTTGTATTTTTAGTAGAGACGGGGTTTCACCATGTTGGCCAGGCTGGTCTGGAACTCCTGACCTCAAGTGATCTGCCCACCTCGGCCTCCCAAAGTGCTGGTATTACAGGTGTGAGCCACCGTGCCTGGCCTAATTTCAAGGAGCTTATAAACGTTAGAAAATAGTATCCTTGTCATCCAAAAATATATAGTCCAGTGGGAGAGAGGGTAATAACATGGGGACATGTGAGAAAATAAAGTTCTGTTTAATTCCTTCAAACCCAATTGAGCACTGGTGTAAGAGTTGTGTAAGACATTTTAGAGATGCCTTAAAAGAGCTTAGAGGCCGGGCGCGGTGGCTCAAGCCTGTAATCCCAGCACTTTGGGAGGCCGAGGCGGGCGGATCACAAGGTCAGGAGATCGAGACCACAGTGAAACCCCGTCTCTACTAAAAATACAAAAAATTAGCCGGGCGCGGTGGCGGGCGCCTGTAGTCCCAGCTACTCAGGAGGCTGAGGCAGGAGAATGGCGGGAACCCGGGAGGCGGAGCTTGCAGTGAGCCGAGATAGCGCCACTGCACTCCAGCCTGGGCAACAGCGTGAGACTCCGTCTCAAAAAAAAAAAAAAAAAAAAAAAAAAAAAAAAAAAAAAAAAAAAAAAAAAAGAGCTTAGAATCTGAGGACAATGAGAATGAGGACAAGAAAAGCGAGGCAGTATGAAAATATCAGGGTCAAAAATGCAAAGCATGGGAAGGTAGTGCCTCTGCTAATCGGGACTCATTCTGCTGCTAATGTCAGTTCATCAACTAAAATCCACTTAAACAACAATAGCAAAAAGGAATTTATTGATTCACTGAACCAAAGGATAGGAAGAATGTGCTGAGCTTCAGTGACAGTGGAATCCGGGACTGAATGCCAGGAGGAATTTCTCTCCCCTTTCCCATAACCCCCACCCTTTCCCTTCCTACTTCACCCACTTTCCCCAAACTCTGGGCTTCCCCCTCTCTGCAGCCTTCCTTCTCTTCCACACAGAAGGGCTTTCTCTGCACACCAGGAAATACGGCCCCAGGCAGTTCGAGACTCATAGGCTTGGTCCTCTACCAAAAAGGAAAAGAAACCTTCCCTCCCAGTTCCATTTAAAAGAAGAACAAACCAAACAAACCAACAGAAAAGGACTTGAAGTACCCACTCTTCTGGGCAGAGTGGGGTGGGGTACTTTCATTGGTCACCCATCCAGAGCCAAACAGTAGGCGTGGGGGAGAAATGTCCCCTAAAAGAAGGGGATGATGGTTGTAGCAGACAAAACAAAGTCAGCCAGTACATGCCATGGGATTGCTTTTGTGTGAAACGACGGGCCACCATTTTTGTTTGTTTTTTTGTTTGTGTTTTTTGGTTTTTTGTTGTTGTCGTTGTTGATACGGAGTCTCGCTCTTGTCACCCAAGCTGGAGTGCAATGGCGCGATCTTGGCTCAATGCAACCTTTGCTTCCTGGGTTCAAGTGATTCTCCTGCCTTAGCTTCCCGGGTAGCTGGGATTACAGGCGCCCACTACCGTGCCCGGCTAATTTTTGTATTCTTAGTAGAGACGGGGTTTCACCATGTTAACCAGACTGGTCTGGAACTCCTGACCTCAAGTGATCTGCCCACCTTGGCCTCCCAAAGTACTGGCATTACAAGCGTGAGCCACTGCACCTGGCCCCAGGGTCACCATTTTTAACCAATTGTCAAGGGGATCCCTAACCCAAAAATAGTCCTCCAAGGGACCTCGGTGACCAACCAGTTCAACTCCTCCATTTTACAGAAGAGAACACTGAGCTACAGAGAATGTAGGTGTTTTGCCTAAGATAGCACAACAATGATGGGATTCTGCATTTGACTGGATGTAAGTGGGGAAAGAGATATGTGAGAAGGAAGAGTCAAAATCTGGTCTGAGGCCAGGCACGGTGGCTCACACCTGTAATCCCAGCACTTTGGGAGGCTGAGGTGGGCGGATCTCCTGAGGTCGGGAGTTCGAGACCAGCCTGACCAACATGAAGGAACCCCATCTCTACTAAAAATACAAAATTAGCCAGTTGTGGTGGTGCATGCCTGTAATCCCAGCTACTCAGGAGGCTGAGGCAGGAGAATCGCTTGAACCCAGGAGTCAGAGGTTGTGGTGAGCCGAGATCGCGCCATTGCACTCCAGCCTGGGCAATGAGAATGAAACTCCGTCTCAAAATACAAAAACAAAACAAAACCAAAAAAACCTGGTCTGTCAGAGTGAAGACAAATTATTTTTTATTTTTTATTTTTTTTGAGACAGTCTTGCTCTGTCACCCAGGCTGGAGTGCAGTGGCACAACCAAGGCTTACCACAGCCTTTACTTCTTGGGCTCAAGCAATCCTTCCACCTCATCTTCCTGAGTAGATGGGACTAGTAGCTGCCATCTCAGCTTCCTGAGTAGCTGCCAACACACCTGGCTAATTTTTGTATTTTTTGTAAAGACTGGATTTTGCCATGTTGCTCAGGCTGGTCTCGAACTCCTGGGCTCAAGTGATCCTCCTGCCTCAGCCTCCCAATGTGCTGGGACTACAGGTATGAGCCACCATACTGGGCCAAGACCAACATTTTTTAAATGATAGAGTCCCATAGAAAGAGAGTATGGGGGTAAAGAAAGCATAGAAAGAGGTGAGGCTGGTTTAAAAAGAAAAAAAAAAAAAAAAACTAACGTCAACAAGGGCTGCTGTGGTAAATTCCAAGGCTCCACCAGTGTTTATAATCTTGGAAGAATTTTGGAGAATGGGCGAGGCCCCACCTGACTGGAAATGGGCAAATGTTTTTCTAATTTTCTAAAAGAGGAACAAGCAGATTCCAAGAATTGCAGGCTGGTGAACTAGACAAGGCTCCAGTATGGGCTTATTAAGGACGGGCTGTGCCAAATGGGCGTCGTTACCATATTTGAGAAAGTTCTTAGCCTGTCAGGTTACTCAAAGGAATACTCCAGACTCCAAGACTTCTGGCTTGTTAAATCTGAAAAAAACCTTTAGGGATTAAAAAACCAGGGATGGCAAACTAGTGACTCCAGCTGAATTCAACCCTCAGATATTTAAATGAATCAGCCTTTCTGGCTTCATGATGGCACTGACCTTCCTTCCTGCCAGCAATGGGTATCACTGCCCTCAACAGATGAAGCATGCACATGCAGTGTGCACACTCCCGTCCACCCTGGCCCTGCATTCCCTAGTGCCTCTCCCTTGACCAGCTTCATTCATTATTTTATTTTATTTTGAGATGGAGTCTCACTCTGTCACCCAGGCTGGAGTGCAGTGGCACGATCTTGGCTCACTGCAACCTTCACTTCCCGGGTTCAAGCAATTATCCTGCCTCAGCCTCCTGAGTAGCTGGGATTACAGGCGCCCGTCCCCATGCCCAGCTAATTTTGTTATTTCTAGTAGAGACAGGGTTTCAGCATGTTGGCCAGGCTTGTCTCAAACTCCTGACCTCAAGTGATCTGCCCTCCTCAGCCTCCCAAAGTGCTGAGATTGCAGGCATGAGCCGCTGTACCCGGCCCATTCATTATTTTAATCTAGCCAGCTCCAGCAGGCATTTGAGTGTGTGGCCCTGATATAATCCACACCATGACATTATTTTATACTCAGAGAAAAGAAACAGGAGTGGGAGCAATTCTGATTCCTCAGAAGATAGCAATCTAGGGTGGGCTACAGGTTCCTATTCACAAAGTCAACCCCAGAGAAACTACAGAAGCAGAGAAGCTTGGACCTGAGCAACAAGCCTAGAAACTGTCAGAGCTCCCAGAAAGAGCAAGAGCTGCTGTGAACTAGCGTGTCCATGGCAGCGGGCATCCACCTGATCCACCAGTGGGAGGAAGGGTTGGAAGAGCTCTTTCAGGGCCTTTTCTTACTTCTTCCTCACATTGATCGGGACAGTCATTGCTGCCCCACTGCCTCTCTGTGACAGAAGTCAGGAGCAATAGCTCAGGTTCCAGTGATGGTGGGGTAATATCAGAGCACCCCAGTAGCACAACTGGAGTGAGAAGCTGGTGAAAACGGGTATGGGATGACCAGATTCCCTCGGACATTCACTTTTCCCCCCTTCTCTGTTTCACCACCAGGGCTGGTGAAGTCCTGTAGGAAAGCTTCCTCCTCACAGTACAGCTTCCTCCTAAGAGTTCAAGCACAAATACCTGACCAGAGGCATTGCTTGGTGGCCCAGTGACAAACAGGAAGGGGAGGATGGAGAATCAGTTGTGATTGCATGGTGCCAGGGGCTGTATGCCTGGCATACAGTGGCGCAATCTTGGCTCACTGCAACCTCTGCCTCCCGGGTTCAAGTGATTCTCCTGCCTCAGCCTCCTGAGTAGCTGGGATTACAGGCGCCTGCCACCATACCCGGCTAATTTTTGTATTTTTAGTAGAGACAGGGTTTCGCCATGTTGGCCAGGCTGGTCTGGAACTCCTGACCTCAGGTGATCCACCCGCCTTGGCCTCCCAAAGTGCTGGGATTACAGGCATGAGCCACCGTGCCCGGCCCATACCATTCTTCATGAACTCATCGGGGCACCTGAGAGGACATGAACGTCCCCAAGAGATAGAGTATTGGATATTTCCAAGGAACCCTACAGATAGCTGAGGAGTACATACCCTAGTACATACACAGACCTGGAGAAAATGGGACAAAATATAGTACAGGAAGCAAAATTCATAAGGATTTAAAATAGGAATCTTCAAAGAGTTAAGAGTATTAGTAATATTAACAGATGGGATCATTTTAAACTTTGTATCTAAATTATTTCATAATCCTCTCTTCAAGTAGTGATTAATTCCCCCCTCCTTGAGTATGGACTAGACTTAATAATTCACTTCTTTTTTTTTTTTTTTTTTTTTTTGAGACGGAGTCTCACTCCGTCGCCCAGGCTGGAGTGCAGTGGCCGGATCTCAGCTCACTACAAGCTCCGCCTCCCGGGTTCACGCAGTTCTCCCGAGTAGCTGGGACTACAGGCGCCCGCCACCTCGCCCGGCTAGTTTTTTGTATTTTTCTAGTAGAGACGGGGTTTCACCGTGTTGTTAGCCAAGATGGTCTCGATCTCCTGACCTCGTGATCCGCCCGTCTCGGCCTCCCAAAGTGCTGGGATGATAGGCTTGAGCCACTGCACCCGGCCCCTAATAATTCACTTATAACAAATGGACTATGGCAGAAATGACAGTCATAAAATACACCATGGCTTCTTCCTTGCTTTCACCGTGTTGGGTCAGTGGTTCTGGAAAAAGCCAGCTGCTATATAGGGAGGTTCTCAAGAAACAATACTGAGAGGCCCATGTGTTGTGGAACTGAGCCCTCCTACGAAGAGTCAGCAAGGACCTGAAGCCTCCTGCCTACAGCCATGTGAGTGAGCAACCTTGGAAACCGGTCCTCCAGCCCCAGCAAGCCTTCACTTAGCAGCCTTGGCTGCACACTCGAGAGATTATGAGCCAGAGCCACCTAACTAAGCCACTCCTAAATTTCTGACCCATGGAAACTGAAATAATAAATGTTTGTTGTTTTAATGGCTGAGTGGGGTGGGTCACGCCTGTAGTCCCAGCACTCTGGGAGGCTGAGGTGGGCAGATCACCTGAGGTCAGGAGTTTGAAATCTGCCTGGGCAACATGGTGAAACCCCGTCTCTCCTGAAAATAAAAAAAATTAGCCGAGCATGGTGGCGAGTGCCTGTAATCTCAGCTATTAGGGAGGCTGAGGCAGGAGAATCGCTTCAACCCAGGAGGCAGAGGTTGCAGTGAGCCAAAATCACACCACTGCACTCCAGTCTGGGCAACAGAGAGAGACCCTGTCTCAGAAAATAAATAAATAAATAAATAAATAAATAAATAAATGTTGGTTGTTTTAAGATGCCGAGTTCTGCAGTGACGTTATATTAATTAATGAGTACATCAGGAATGAAGTCATAAGAAGAACCAAGTGGAAATATTACATATTAAAATAGTTAAAAATAAAAATAGATGGGGTAAATAGCGGTATAGATTTTACTTGTCTTTTAAGGGGAAGATAAGAGAGTGATAAATTTAAGATTTCAGTAGAAGCAAATAAACAAAGCTCTTAACCATAAGATAGATATGTATAGCTTTTAACATAACCATAGAATAGAATGTGTAGCTTTTAACCATAAATTAGAATGTGTAGCTTTAAGACAACAGAAGAAAATTTGATCTATCCAGTGAAAAGGAGGTGATAAAAAGAAAAGACGGCCGGGCGCGGTGGCTCACGCCTGTAATCCCTGCACTTTGGGAGGCCGAGGCGGGCGGATCACGAGGTCAGGAGATCGAGACCATCCTGGCTAACACGGAGAAACCCCGTCTCTACTAAAATACAAAAAATTAGCCGGGCGCGGTGGCGGGCGCCTGTAGTCCCAGCTACTCCGGAGGCTGAGGCAGGAGAATGGCGCGAACCCGGGAGGCGGAGCTTGCAGTGAGCCGAGATGGTGCCACTGCACTCCAGCCTGGGCGACAGAGTGAAGACTCCGCCTCAAAAAAAAAAAAAAAAAGAAAAGAAAAGACAATAAATGCAAAATACAAAATAGGAATAGAAATTTGTACTAATATAACAGCAATTAAAGCCATTGTAAATGCAATAAACTCATCAACTAAAAGTTAGAGACCCTCAGAGCAGGTTAAAAAATCCAACAATAAATTGTCTACAATAGGCATACTTAAACTAAAAAGAAACCAAAAGATTTTAGCATTGTGGTGGACTAGATTATCAGGAAACAGGGAGAATATATTCTTCAACCCAAACTGAATTCTGCATAAAATATGACTTTTTTTGATTTCCTAAACTTATAGGCTATAAGGGATAACACCAAGCCTCCCTCCAAAAAATTAAAAAGAAGTAAAATGTTTTGAGAGAAAACCAAAGTATTCACCTCCATCAAGGGTGGCATTTACTTGAAAGCTAGGGCTTGGGCCTGTGGCAAGGTGAGACAGAATGTATCTGAGTTTCCCAGATGAAGCATAAGAGCCTGGAATGGAGGTTGGAATAAATCCAGATCAATAGCTCCTATGGGTTCAAGTACAAATCCTCTCTGCTCTGAGAAAGGATTTCTCAATTTAGTTCTCCACATTTTCCACAGACGGGTCAGCTAAAATGAGCTCACAATCAAAAGTGATTAAAACACGGCCGGGCGCGGTGGCTCAAGCCTGTAATCCCAGCACTTTGGGAGGCCGAGACGGGTGGATCACGAGGTCAGGAGATCGAGACCATCCTGGCTAACACGGTGAAACCCCATCTCTACTAAAAAAATACAAAAAACTAGCCGGGCGAGGTGGCGGGCGCCTGTAGTCCCAGCTACTCAGGAGGCTGAGGCAGGAGAATGGCGTAAACCCGGGAGGTGGAGCTTGCAGTGAGCTGAGATCTGGCCACTGCACCCCAGCCTGGGCGACAGAGCAAGACTCCGTCTCAAAAAAAAAAAAAAAAAAAAAAAAAAAAAGTGATTAAAACACAAGGAAACCAACCTCTATGAATGAAAGTCTGGAGACAATTAACCATAGATTTTGACCTCCAGGGACTTTAGATATTTGAACTGTCAGTTACAGACTATAAGATAACTATGTACTAAATGTTGAGGAATCACAAGGCTAAGTAAACAACAAGATACAGTCAAAAATGACCAGCAGTGGCCAGACACAGTGGTTCATGCCTGTAATCCCAGCACTTTGGGAGGCCAAGGCTGGAGGATCACTTGAGCTCATGAGTTCGAGACCAGCCTGGACAACATAGTATGACCCCCATCTCTACAAAAATATAAAAAATTACCCAGGTATGGTGGCACACACCTGTGGTCCCAGCCACTCAGGAGGCTGAGGCAGGAGGATCACCTGAGCCTGGGAGGCAGAGGTTGAAGTAAGCCAGTGAGATTGTGACACTACACTCCAGACTGGGTGACAGAGCAAGACCCTGTCTCAAACAAAGAAAGAATTAGTTAACTGGAAGCTATACATAAAGGAGTTACCCAGAGAGGCAATGAGATGGAAGACATGAAAGTTAAGAGATATGGAAGACAGACTGAGAAGGTCTAAAATATCTATCTAATCAGAGTCCCAGAAGGAAAGAATAAAAAGGATAAAAGGAGTTGTATAGTTATTCTCTTGATAACCTTGGGGGATTGGTTCCAGGATCCCCAAAAGATAGCAAAATTCACAGACACACAAGTCCCTATATAAAATGGCATAATATTTGCATATAACCTGTGCACATGCTCCCATAAACTTGAAATCTTCTCTAGGTTATTTAACACAATGTAAATAGTTGTTATACTGTATTGGTTTTTTATGTGTATTTTTTTCCAAATACTTTTAATTTGCAGTTGGTTGAATCCAATGACGTGGAACCTGCAGATACAGAGGCTTGACTATTTTTGTTTTTTAAATTGGAGCTTCAAATAACACACATTTATTATTTTACAGTTTCTCTTTGCCGGGAGCCTGCACATGACTTAACTGGATCCTCTGCTTAAGGTTTTGCAGGTGGCAATCAAGGTGTTGGCTGGGCTGCATTCTCATCTGGAGGCTCAATGGGGTAAGAGTCTGCTTCAAAATTTGCTCAGATTGTGGTTAGAATTATTCCCCTGCAGTTGTGGGCAAGAAGGCCCCAACTTCTTGCTGGCAGCTCTTGGATGCCATCCACAGTTTCTCAAAGCCACCTGCAGTTCCTTGCCACATGGGCTTTCCCAACTTGGCTGTTAACTTCATCTAGCAAGCAAGGAGAGCCTCTAGAATGAGTCAAAAAAGACAGACTCTTTTATAATGTAACACTCACAAAAGTGACAGCTCATCACCATCACCATATCCTATTGCTTAGAAGCAGGTCACAGGTCCTGCCCACCCACAAGGGGAGGGGATTACACAAAGGCATGAACAACAGGAGGTAGAGATCGATGGAGAGAAGGGCACCTTAGAGTGTGTCTGCCACAACAGGAAATATTTAAAGTGATAACAGCTACATATTTTCCAAAACTGACTAAAAAAATTTAAAAATTAATTATTATTTTTGATAATAAATAAAGCATAATTTAAAAAATTCACATCTAGAAACATTTTCGTGAAGCTGAAGAATACACAAGGAAATGTCTACATAGAAATCATCCAGAGACAGGGAAAATACCAAGCAAATATGAACCAAAAAATCCTGCGATAGCAACCAGAATCACTGACAAAACAGAATTTAAGACCAAAATATACATATCATTAAGGGACAAGAGGAGCATTATATATTGGCACATAAAGAATAGATATATATTAGCTGGGCACAGTGGCTCACAACTGTAATCTCAGCACTTTGGGAGGCTGAGGCAGGCAGATCACTTGAGGTCAGGAGTTCAAGACCAGCCTGGCCAACATGGCGAAACCCCTTCTCTACTAAAAATACAAAAATTAGCCAGACATGGTGGCACAGCTATTCAAGAAGCTGAAGCACAACAATCACTTGAACCTGGGAAGTGGAGGTTGCAGTGAGCCGAGATCACACCACTACACTCCAGCCTGGGTGACAGAGTGAGACTCTGTCTCAAAAATAAGTCAAATCCTGAGTGGCATGCTTAAAGCAATACTTACTTAGAGAGTTAAATATATAGCTTTCCTTACATTTACCAGAGAACAAAATAGATTTAAATAAATGGGTAAATATTTAGCTCAAGAAGTTGGAGAAAGAGTAATAAAGCAGGCCTAAAGAAATAAGGAATAAAAAAATAAAAAATAAAAAATGTAATGAAATAGAAAACAAATAAAGAAAGTTCGTGGCCGGGCGCGGTGGCTCAAGCCTGTAATCCCAGCACTTTGGGAGGCCGAGACGGGTGGATCACGAGGTCAGGAGATCGAGACTATCCTGGCTAACATGGTGAAACCCCGTCTCTACTAAAAAATACAAAAAACTAGCCGGGTGAGGTGGCGGGCGCCTGTAGTCCCAGCTACTCGGGAGGCTGAGGCAGGAGAATGGCGTGAACCCGGGAGGCGGAGCTTGCAGTGAGCTGAGATCCGGCCACTGCACTCCAGCCTGGGCGACAGAGCGAGACTCCATCTCAAAAAAAAAAAAAAGAAAAAAAAAAGAAAGTTCGTAAAACCAAAAGTTGGTTCTTTAAAAATATACATCAGTACATAGACTTATGGTAAGACTAGTTAATATAGAAAGAGAAAATATGCAAATAAGTAAATGAGACAGCTGCAGACACCATAGATACAGAAAAAGTAATCACCACATACCAATTACAAAAGGACAGAATATTTAATAAGTTGCATTGGGAAGATTGATTACTCATATAAAGAAAAATACTATTGTATATCTCCCTAATACTATATATGAAGCTGGAAATCCAATGGATTCTATATCTACATTTGAAATGGAAAATAATAAGCATATGAATTATAATATAGGAGAACACAGGGATACAGAAGAATTTTTTTAGAACTCTGAAAGCATATCTATAGGCAAAAATTTCACTGATTTGATAATACAAAATTAAGGATTTTTTTTTTGAGACAGAGTCTTGCTCTGTTGTCCAGGCTAGAGTGTAGGGTGCGATCTTGGCTCACTGCAACCTCTACCTCCCAGGTTCAAGTCATTCCTATGCCTCAGCCTCCCAAGTAGCTGGGGTTACAGGCATGCACCACCATACCCAGCTAATTTTTGTATTTTTAGTAGTGATAGGATTTCACCATGTTGGCCAGGCTGGTCTTGAACTCCTGACCTCAAGTGATCTGCCTGCCTTACCTCAAGTGATCTGCCCGCCTTGACCTCCCAAAGTGCTGGGATTACAGGCATGAGCCACCGCGCCTGGCCAAAATTAAGGATTTTGATTCCATGGGAGACATGAAGAAAGTTAACATACCTATCACAGACTGGTAAAATACATATGGAATGTAAAACACCAGAAGGCTAGCCCCAAATATATAAAAATGCCTTCTCATCAGGCAAAAAAAAAAAAAAAAAAAAAAAAAAACCTATTGGAATTTGAAAGGAAAAATGGGCAAAAGTTGAAAATAGGTCATTCTCAAAAATTAAAGCCCAAAAGTTTAGCAAACATTTAAAGAGATGCCACAACTTACTAGTAATTGAGGTAATACAAATGAAAACAATCACGCACATCATGTGCACACCCGTCAGGAAGGCAAAAATTCGAAAAATGGATGATGTCTAGGGCTGGCAGTGATATGAAGAGAGAAGGGACCTGAGTCGCTGTTGGTAGGAGTGCCAACTGATGCTGGGGGATAAGCCAGGTACTACTTAGTTGAATAATACATGTACTGCATAGCCTAGCAGTTCTGCTTCTAGGTAACTTTCCCAAAGTTCTTTTATAGTTCCATATGGGTACATGTAAAAGGATGTTCAGGTTGAGTGCAGTGGCTCACACCTGTAATCTCAGCACTTTGGGAAGCTGAGGCAGGTGGATCACGAGGTCAGGAGTTCAAGACCAGTCTGGCCAACATGGTGAAACCCCGTCTCTACTAAAAATACAAAAATTAGCCGGGTGTGGTGGCAGGTTCCTGTAATCCCAGCTACTCAGGAGGCTGAGGCAGGAGAATTGTTTGAACCCAGGAGGTGGAGGTTGCAGTGAGCCGAGACCACACCATTGCACTCTAGCCTTAGTGACAGAGCGAGACTGTCTCAAAAAGAAAAAAAAAAAGGATGTTCATAGTAGTATTGTGACAGTGAGGTGATCTAGGTACCTATCATGGAGGGAGTAAATAAGTAAAATGTGATATATGCAGCAGTTATAAGTAACAGACTAGATTCACATTTAGCAAAATGGATGGATATTAAAAACATTGTTAAGTTAAAAAAAAAAAAAAAAAAGAGAGAGAGAGAAATAGACTAAAGCCTTGTAGCACAATAGATCTACATAAATCAAAAGCACATGTCCATAAAACAACACTACACATTTTGCAAGAACACATGCAAATAAAGAGGATACACACCAAAAGCCCTGGAATAGCTATTTATGGAGAGGAAGAAGAGGCGTGGGAGTGACAAAGGGAGACAAAAGCAGCTGCCATGGAGTCTTCTATGACTCATCCCGAGGCTATTCTCCTTTCCTCCCAAGCTCCTGGGTGGATCGTACTTCTCTGCCTCCTGCATCGTGTAGTTGGGCAAGGACATGGAATCAGTGCTGCCTGAAGAGTTGTGGGTGGAAATCATGTATGCAAGTTGTAGACCAGAACATTTAATTTGTGGTGGAAGGTCATTCAATGCTCTGATCCACTACCACAGATGATCCTGAGGGCAAAAGTTGAGAAGAAACTTCCATCACCCTGGATCCCTGAGAGAATACAATGAGCTGAACCCTCTCCTAGCCTCCATCCTGCTAACCTGCATTAATAGACAGGTAATTTTGGTGAAAAATAAACTTTTGTTTGAAGCTCCTGGGACTCGAGTTGTTTGTTACTGCAGCATAATCCTAGCCTACTCTGATTAATATTGGATATAATCAACTAAATAAAACAAGAGAGGATCTTTCAGAGACCAGTGATGCTGAGGAGTGGGACCGATGCAAACTCATGCATCTGAGCTGGCTCCTGCCTCACCGCAAATGAGATGGAGAAAGAAAACTAGGCGCCGGGCGCGGTGGCTCAAGCCTGTAATCCCAGCACTTTGGGAGGCCGAGACGGGCGGATCACGAGGTCAGGAGATCGAGACCATCCTGGCTAACACGGTGAAACCCCGTCTCTACTAAAAAATACAAAAAACTAGCCGGGCGAGGTGGCGGGCGCCTGTAGTCCCAGCTACTCGGGAGGCGGAGGCAGGAGAATGGCGTGAACTCGGGAGGCGGAGCTTGCAGTGAGCTGAGAGATCCGGCCACTGCACTCCAGCCCGGGCGACAGAGCAAGACTCCGTCTCAAAAAAAAAAAAAAAGAAAAGAAAAGAAAACTAGGCAATTGCCGATGGTCACACAGCCTTCAATAGGGCATGGCAACAACCCTCAAAAGTGTGGACTAGAATACATAAACATTGTGCCTGCCTAGATTTCAGCAAGGTTTTCACAAAGTTCCTTGGGCTGTTTCCACGAACAGGATGAAGACTTGTAGGCTGAGGAGTATGACTATTGGTTTCTCGCTGATGGAAACCCATCATATCCTACAAACACTGATGAGTGGATCCATGGCAGTCTGAAGATTCTTGCTGCAAAGCTGGGTCCTCAGTCTCTCCCTGTTCAACCTTTTGTCAATGATTTAGATGAAGGTACAGAAAACCGCTGGGAGCGACAGTTAATATCTGGAGGATGGCATCATGATCCAAAGGAATTTCCACAGGCTGGCTAGAGCAACGGACCAAAGTGTGGTCCTCAGACTAGCAGTATCAGTGTCACCTGGGACCTTGTTAGACATGCAAATTCTTAGGCTCCACCTCAAACTTTTACTGAAATCAGAAACTCCAGGAGTGGGACCCAGAAATCTTTTTTTTTTTTTTTTTTTTTTTTTTTTGAGACAGAATCTTGCTGTATTGCCCAGGCTGGAGTGCAGTGGCGTGATCTTGGCTCACTGCAACCTCTGCCCCCCGGTTCAAGCGATTCTCTTGCCCCAGTCTCTTAGTAGCTGGGGCTATAGATGCCTGCCACCATGGCCGGCTAATTTTTATATTTTTGGTAGAGATGGGGTTTCAACATGTTGACCACGCTGGTCTCAAAGTCCTGACCTCAAGTGATCCACCCACCTTGGCCTCCCAAAGTACTGGGATTACAGGCGTGAGCCACCGCGCCCAGCAGAAATCTGTGTTTTAATAAGCCCTCCAGGTGGCTCTGATGCACACTATAATTTGAAAATCAAAGTTTTAGACCTGTGGGCTGACTCCAACAGCCTCTTATTCAACAGGGATAAATGTAAGCCTTCCCATCATCTCCACCCATCCCTTCACACCCAAATAAGAAAAAAAAAAAGTTACAAATCAGGAACATAAGTCATTTAATAGCATTTGTGGAAAAGGCTCAGAAGTTTTAGAGATTTTTGTTTTCTTTTGTTTTTTACTATAACCTTGAAACATAGAGCATTCCAAAAAGGCAAGTCAATTCTTTCTTTTGAGACAGGGTCTTGCTCTGTCGCCCAGGCTGGAGTGCAGTGGTGTGATCACAGCTTACTGCAGCCTAGACCTCCCAGGCTCCAGCAATTCCCCCTCCTCAGCCTCCTGAGTAGCTGGAACCACTGGCAAGCACCATCACGCCTGGCTTTTAAATTTTTTATAGAGACGGGGTTTTGCCATGTTTCCTCTTGGCCTCCCAAAGTGCTAGGACTACAGACATGAGCCACTGCACCCTACCAAGCCAAGGCAATATTTTTATTTATTTATTTATTTTGAGACAGATTCTCGCTCTTGTCACCCAGGCTGGAATTGGATGATGTGTTCTTAGCTCACTGCAACCCCCACCTCCTGGGTTCAAGCAATTCTCCTGCCTCAGCCTCCCAAATAACCAGGATTACAGTCGCCTGCCACCATGCCTGGTTAATTTTTGTATTTTTAATACAGACAGGGTTTCACCATGTTGGCCAAGCTGGTCTGGAACTCCTGACCTCAGGTGATCTACCTGCCTTGGCCTCTCAAAGTGCTGGGATTACAGACATAAGCCACTGTACCTGCCAAGCCAACTCGATCTTAAAATACTTTAAAAACAGTGTCTACTACCACTGAATAGTCCATGAGTGATTCAGAGATTTGGGGTTTGGATCCTGGGATTACAAAATGGAAGATTAAGATTAGAGCCAAATTTATTACTTAATTAAAATACTATATGGCTTTTAACAAATTTGCAAGGCCCAAAATTCAACAGACACAAATGAGTATACAATGAAATATCTCCCTCCCATTTATTCTCTAGTCATCCAGTTCCTACCCCAGAAGCAGTCTATTTTGTTACCATATTCCACTGACTTCTAAGATATACATTTTTTTTTTCACATTTTGACATCTCTGAAATCAGGAGGTGTCTTACAATAGCTGTCAGCTAGGTGGCTCTCATCACATTGATACCATTGCCTGCACTTGAGCAAACTTGGCTATAGCTTTTGTATTGTCATCATTTCAAATAATTTATACTCATTTGTTGATGCTACACATGCTGAGCTGCTATTTAATATATCTTCAAAAAGACTGTACAATCAGCATTGAAATGAAAGGTCACTGTGGATGCAGAAAGTTACAGAAACAACAGGGAGGTGCAAAATTGATATTAGTGAAGAGAATTTATGAGTTGTTGGAGTAATGATTTCCATTCCATATTTTCTTGCAGAGCAACCATTGAGAGGCTTTCAGCAGCAGGACCTCTCTGACTGTAATGTGCACACAAATCCGCTGGGATCTGGATAAAACACAGATTCGTATTCACTAAGTCTGGCAAGGGTCGGATTTCGCATTTCTTTTTTCTTTTTCTTTTTCTTTTCTTTTTTTTTTTTTTTTTTTTTTGAGACGGAGTCTTGCTCTGTCACACAGGCTGGAGTGCAATGGTGCAATCTCTGCTCACTGCAACCTCAGCCTCCCGGGTTCAAGCGATTCTCCTGCCTCAGCTTCCCAAGTAGCTGGGATTACAGGCACACACCACCATGCCCGGCTAATTTTTTTTTTTTTTTTTCGATACGGAGTCTCACTCTGTCGCCCAGGCTGGAGTGCAGTGGTGTAAACTTGGCTCACTGCAACCTCCGCCTGCCAGGTTCAAACAATTCTTCTGCCTCAGTCTCCCAAGTAGCTGGGACTACAGGTGTGTGCCAACATGCCCAGCTAATTTTTTTTGTATTTTTAGTAGAGACGGGGTTTCACTATGCTGGCCAGGCTGGTCTCGAACTCCTGACCTTGTGATCCACCTGCCTCAGCCTCCCAAAGTGCTGGGGTTACAAGCGTGAGCCACCATGCCCGGCCTCAGATTCCACATTTCTAACAAGACCCCTGGTGATATTGATGCTGCTGATGCATGCTTGGTCCATTTGAGGACCCCAAAGTGGAAGATTCCCAAAGGAGATAAAGGAATGTTACATACTCAAATTCATGCCAGACAATGCAATTTAAGACTGGGGAAATTGCCAGATCTCTCAGAATAGATGCAAGAAATTTCAAAGCCATGAAGGGCTGGTGTGATCAATCATGTGTCATGCAAGGCTGTCGTTATGGCATCATGTCATATAGTTAACTGGCAGTCTTTTTTTAAACAGACTTTATCTTTTAGAGCAGTTTTAGTTCACAGCAAAATTTAGAAGTACAGAGAGTTCTCATACACTCCCTGGCCCCACACATACACAGCCTCCCCCACTATCAACATTCTGCAGCAGAGAGGTAAATTTGTTATAATCAATGAACCTACACTGACATGTTATTATCACCCAAAGCCCATTTCCTTTAGTGCTGAATAACATTCCATTGTCTGGATGTACCTATAGTTTATTTATGCATTCACCTACTGAAGGACATCTTGCTTGCTTCCAAGTTTTGACGATTATAAATAAAGCTGATTATAAACATCCATGCACAGACTTCTGTGTGGACACCAGTTTTTAAATTCTTTGGGTCAATACCAAGCAGCACAATTGCTAGTTCATATGGTAAAAGTATATTTGGTTTTGTAAGAAACTGCCAAATTAGGCTGGGTGTGGTGGCTCATGCCTGCAATCTCGACACTTTGGAAGTCTGAGGTAGGAAGATCATGAGTCCAGGAGTCTGAGACCAGCCTGGGCAACATAGAAAGACTCTGTCTCTACAAATTTTTTTTTTAGAAATTAGCCTGGTATGGTAGCTCATGCCTGTAGTCCCAGCTACACGGGAGGCTGAGGTGGGAGGATTGCTAGAGCCCAGAAGTTAGAGACTGCAGTTAGCCGTGATCCTGCCACTGCACTCTAGCCTGGGTGACAGAGCAAGCCCCTGTCTCAAAAAAAAAAAGAAAGAGAGAAAGAGAAAGAAAAGAAAAGAAAGAGAGAGAAACCATCAAATTGTCTTCCAAAGAAGCTGTAGCATTTTGCGTTCCCATCAGCAATGAATGAGAGTTCATTCATTCACACTGATTCAATGAGATGACCCAAATCCGGAACACTGACAACACGACATGCTGGTGAGGATGTGAAGCCAACACATGTGTTTGGGTCCTCGCCTTGATTTACTCTGAAGTTCCCTAATGACACATGATATGGAGCATCTTTTCACATGCTTACTTGCCATTTGTAAAATCTTTGATGAGGTGTCTGTTCCAGTCTCTTGTCCATTTTTTAACCGAGTTGTTCATTTTCTTATTGTTGAGCTTTAAGAGTTCTTTGTATGTTTTGGATAGCAATCCTTTATCAGTTGTCTTTTCCAAATATTTTTTTCCCAGTTGGTGGCTTGTCTTCCTATTCTCTTGACAGTGGTTTTTCACAGAGCAGAAGTTTTTCTAAATTATCGAAGTCCAATTTATCAATGATTTCTTTCATGGTTAATGCTTTTGGTGTTGCATCAAAAAAGTCATGTCCATACCCAACGTCATCCAGATTTCCTCCTATGTTATCTTCTAGGAGTTTTCTAGTTTAGTGCTTTACATATAGGTCTCTGAGCCATTTTGAGTTCATGTTTATGAAAGGTGCAAGGTCTGTGTCTAAATTTTTTTTTTTTTTTTTTTGCATGTGGATGTCCTGTTGTTCCAGGACCATTTGTTGAAAATACTGTCTTTTTTTTCCATTGTATTGTCCTTGCTTCTTTATCAAACATCACTTGAGTATAGCTATGTGGGTCTATTTCTGGGCTCTCTATTCTGTTCTATTCATCTATTTATCTATTGTTTTATCAATACCACAGTATCTTGATTACTGTAGCTTTATAGTAAGTCCTGAAGTTGGGTAGTATCGGTCCTCCAACTTGCTCTTCTTCAATATTGTGTTGGCTATTCTGAACCTTTTGCCTCTCCATTTAGCAGTATTTTTTCTTTCTTGTGCACACAACAATGGCATATCTATAATTGAGGGCATCTTAGATCTGATGAAATATGAGAGTTCCTCATGAATATTTCTAGAGATATCTTATGCCTATAAAAGCACATATATAAAAGTATTATTTTTCTCTCACCGGGCGCAGTGGCTCATGCCTGTAATCCCAGCACTTTGGGAGGCCGAGGCAGGTGGATCACCTGAGGTCAGGAGTTCAAGACCAGCCTGACTAACATGTGAAACCCCATCTCTACTAAAAATACAAAAATTAGCCAGGCATAGTGGCAGGCGCCTGTAATCCCAGCTACTCAGGAGACTGAGGAGAAGAATCACTTGAACTCGGGAGGCCGAGGTTGCACTGAGCTGAGATTGCGCCATTGCACTCCAACCTGGGTGACAGAGCGAGGCTCCATTTCAAAAAAAAAGAAAAAGAAAAAGAAAAAAAGGATTATTTTTCTCTCAAGTTTATTTGTTTGGAAAACAATAATTTATTGCTCTTCCTTCCAAATCTGTGAATTTACAGAGAAAAAAAAAAGGATCAACGTTTACAGACTGTTTAGTTGAGACCAAGAATGCTGTGGCTGCTGGCTGCATGGCACCAATGTTTCCCAGCAGATATGCACTGAAGTTTAAAACAAGCCCCCTCTAGATTTGTATTATCGCCTTCAGAAAGGCTGCATTCCTCACACTCCATCTCACACGGCATACTCAGGTCGTTAGTCACATCTGAAAATAAACTGGCCAATAAATGTGTTTCCTTCTGTGCAACTACTTTCCACGAGGCTTCATATTCAACCCACCACCTTTTTAGCCACATTTTATCTTCTGCTGTTCATGCTGGAAGTTGTTGCTGTTGGGCTTCTCTCAGCTTTGCCATAAATTGGAGCATGTTCCAAGCACTGACTACCTTCCTATTCTCATTTTCTACTGCTTTTGCAGGTTGGTCCACAGGCTCAATTAAACCACCAACTATTTCAGAAATGGGCTGATTTTGCCCACAAAATCCATACACTCTTCCTTGGGTACGCTGGTCTGCTTGGTAACCTCAGGGTCCCGCACCCAGGTTTGCTCAGCTCATCAAAACGCAGTCCTGCTTCACCCAGGCTGTCCTGTCTTGTTTCCCTTCTGGCTTCCCCAGCCCCTGCTCTGCAGGGGTGACAGTGGCAGCCGGAGGAGATGTGTCATCAGAAAGAAAAAAGTCTGCTTGATTGTCACAGGGACTGTTCATTTAACACATATTTCTCGACTGTGTGAGTCAATGCTGCTAGATGCTAGAGATGCAAAGATGACTGCACTTGGTGCTAACCCCTTGGAGCACCTTGTCTGGCACTGGTCCCACTGCTGCAGCCCTGGCTGAGGTCAGCAGGCTGTTCTCCCTCAGGTCAGTGGCCGCCAGAGCCTTACCCACCGGCCCTGTCTGCCACCATGGCTACTGGGCCTCCCTCAAGCTTATTTTTAATGTCTATATTGTGGAACAAATTATAAGAGGCTTTAAAAGGATGAGTGTAAATGGAGGTGTCTGTCCCCTAATGGGTGCGCAGAGGAATTTTTCCGTGTCAGGTAAGGATACCTTTTTTTTTGAGGCAGGGTCTCGCTCTGTCTTCCAGGCTAGAGTGCATGGGGCAATCACAGCTCACTGCAGCCTAGACCTCCCAGGCTCGAGCAATCCTCCCACCTTAGCTTCCTGAGTAGCTGGGACTACAGGTGCTTGCCATCACACCCAGCTACTTTTTTTTTTTTTTTTTTTTTTTGTACATTTTTGTAGAGATGGAGCTTCACCATGTTGCCTAGGCTGGTCTTGAACTCCTAAGCTCAAGCTATCTGGCCCCCTCTGCCTCCCAAAGTCCTGGGATTACAGGTGTGAGTCACTGCGCCCCACCCCCCCGACCCCCGACTTCTTTCTTTTTAAACATTTATTGCACATTCACTCCACGCAAGGCTCTGAAAACAGAATTCTTGACCCGATTACACTTACACTCTAATAGAAGAGATACAGATATAATATATTATGGTTTGATATGTTCACTACTAGAAGTTTATGCCAAGTGCTGCTAGAACATAAATAAGGGAGCATTTAATCTTTCCTGGGGATAGGAGCCAGAGCCACAGTGAGCGCTGTTGACTGGGGTCTCAAAATTCAGCTGCATATGCCAAGCAGGGAAATCAGGAAAGAGCATTGCCAACAAAGGGAGCAGTATGATCAAAATTCCAAAGCAGTGCATGCCAAAGGGCATGTCATGAGCTGGAAAAGGTGTGGTAGCACTGACCATGATTGCAATTTCAGTGTTCTTTTTTTTTTAATTGAGACAGAGTCTCACTCTGTCACCCAGGCTGGAGTGCAGTGGCATGATCTCGGCTCACTGCAACCTCCACCTCCTGGGTTCAAGCAATTCTCCTGCCTCAGCCTCCCAAGTAGCTGGGATTACAGGTGCCCACCACCACACCCAGCTGATTTTTGTATTTTTAGTAGAGATAGGGTTTCACCATATTGGCCAGGCTGGTCTCAAACTCCTGACCTCAAATGACCCTCTCATCTTGGCCTCCCAAAGTGCTGGGATTACAGGCATGAGTCATGGCACCGGGCCAGTTTCAGTGTTTGTTTGAAATGATCACTTAATGAATAACTGTCTCCCCTACTAGATTGTAAACTTGATGAGGGCCAGGGCTGGGTCTGTGTTCAACCACACTATGCCCCAGTGCTGAGCATGCCATGGCATTCAAATAAATATCTGTTGGATGGATGAATGGATGGAGGAAAGGAGGGATGAAATTTTTTACTTAAGAGATGTGTGCCAATTTTGGCAAATTTGTCAAAAATTTTGAAGAAAGTTATTCTCAGTGAATATGAATATATTCCACTTGTGAGTCTATTCACAGACTATGGGCTTGCTGGAACCTAAGTGTCACAGTGTAGTTTAGACTTCTTATCAGTAGATTTTTATTTATATTCATGAAGAGTATATTCTTGAATATATTTACTAATGCATTTATTAAAAGTATATGTTCATACTCGTTGAAAACATTAAGGAAAAATTTCTTTAGAATGGAGAAATCAGAATATTTCTCTTTTATTTTTTCTTTTTTTTTGAGATGGAGTCTCGCTCTGTTGCCAGGCTGGAGTGCAGTGGCGCGATCTTGGCTCACTGCAACCTCCGCCTCCTGGATTCAAGTGATTCTCCTGCCTCAGTCTCCCGAGAAGCTGGGACTACAGGTGCGTGCCACGACACCCAGATCATTTTTGTATTTTTAGTAGAGATGGGGTTTCACCATGTTGGCCAGGATGGTCTCGATCTCTTGAACTCGTGATCCGCCCACCTCAGCCTCCCAAAGTGTAGGGATTACAGGTGTGAGCCACAGTGCCCAGCCTAGAATATGTCATAAATGTAGCAAATTGGCTTTAGGGAACTTTTTCTGCTTCCAGCATTCAGCAGCTATTTGGAGATTTTTGGAAGCAAAGGAAAGGAGGGAGACAGGATGGCACCTTGAGGGAGAAACAGGGCTGAGCAGAGCTGTTTGGGGATAGCTGTGGCTTGAGTGGGTTTGTTGGCTGAAAGGAGGGATTCGTTGAAGGGGAGCAATGGACGAGGTGAGAAAGAGGATATTGGATGCAGCCAGGTTTCAGAGGAGGCTGAAGGGAGAGTATCAGGAGCACCAAAGCGAGCCTTATGAAAAAGAAGTTCACACAGACACTTTGGCAAACCACAGCTCCCAGTATTCACCACTGTGTATAGTCTCCTCCCATACTGACTCTGGGCTCGGTCAGGTGACAAGCTTTGGCCAATAGGGCTCTAGCAACAAGATGCCAACAGAGGCTTGAAAAGTGCCTACCCCTGGCCTGGGATGCTTCCTCCTGGGTTGCCCCTACTTGGAACCCAACTATTGTGCTGCAGAAGTTTAACTTAACTATGTAAGGAGGCCAAGAGGAGGTCCTGGCTGCCAGCCAGCATCAGCTTCCAGCGATGTGAGTGTGCCATTCTGGAATTGGATCCTGCAGCCTTGGTGGAGCAGCCTCAGCTGATGCCATGTGGAACAGAGATGAGCTGCCGCTGTCAAGCTCTGCCCATGTTGCAGAATCATGAGCAAATGTGAGTTTTGTAGTTTTAAGCCACGAAGTTTAGAGATGGTTTGCAATGGAACAGAAAGCATTGCTTTCCATCTGAGTTTTGGATTGAATTCTGCTTTATTATAACTTATTTGTTATACATTTGTAACAATTCTGTCTCCACCATCAGTATTCGCCTGCCTAAGGGCACTGAGGCACCAGGACTCTGGGAACCTTCCTTGATGTCTGGATCTACTGCAGTGACTCTTAGTGCAGTCGTTAAAAGCCAGACCGTCCTAGTGTGAATCCGGCCTTGGCCATTCATTGGCTGGAAGACCTGAGCCAAGCCTGTGCCTCTGTCCAGGATCTGGAGAGATGTCCTAGGAGGCCAGTAAGAAGAAAACTGAAGCCAGGGAGAGGCAGAGTTGAGGCAAGGCTCAACTCTATTCCCCTGCTGGGGAAAGCAGCTCTGCCTCTCGGCCTGCCCTGCTGACCAGGCATGACACACCACCTCATCAGCAGGGCCCACGGCGCCCAGACACTGCCTGGAGGGGCTGAGACAGCGTTGCTAGGGGTCAGATGGTCACAGAGTAAGCAACCTGAGACCTGGAAGGGCACAAGCATCTTCCCCTACCTGGAATCAGAGGCATAGCTTAGATCAAACATCAGGGCAGGAGGGCCTGAAGGGGGTTGGAGCAGAGGTCACCCAGGTTGTTTGGTTGGGAGGGGCGTCCATCATCATCTTATCCATCAACATCACCATTACTGCTAACATACAGTGAGCATTACTGTGTGCCAAGCACTCATCTAAGCCCTTTACACTTCTAAACTTCTGAACTTATCCTCACAGCCACTTTCGGACACCAGTACATTATTGTCTCCACATCACAGCTGAGGACTCAAGGGACAGAGGGGTTTTGTAACCTGCTGAAGGACATGCAGCAGCAACATAGCACAGCCAGGATTTGAACCCTGGCAGTCTGGCGCCAGAGCCTGCTCAGGACCACTCAGTGACACTATTGAGGATTTCAGCCACCTTCTCCATAGCCCTGTAGTCTTGCTTTTACCCTACTCCCTCCAACATCTTTTTACCAGGTAAACATTAGCTTAAAAACTGAGACACTTCTGTTATTGAAGCACATGCTCCAGATACACCCTCTCTGCTCCCCAATTAGACCATCATTCCTGCCTTCCCTCCCTCTCATCTCTTCTAAATCCTTACACCAAATGCCACCTCCTCCATGAAGACTTCCTGGTTACTTCCCTCCTGGAAATTTATACGTTTTCTCTTTCTTTTGTCTTTCCTTTTCTTTCTTTCTTTCTTTCTTTTTTTCTTGGAGACTTTTTGTCTTTTCTTTCTTTTTTTTTTTTTTTTTTTTTTTTTTGAGACACAGTCTTCCTCTGTTGCCCAGATGGGAGTACAGTGAGTACAGTGGGTTGATCTTGGCTCACTGTAGCCTCTGCCTCCCATGTTCAAGCGATTCTCATGCCTCAGCCCCCCAAGTAGCTGGGACTACAGGTGTGTGCCACAAAGCCTGGCTAATTTTTTTTTTTTTTCATTTTTAATAGAGATAAGATTTCACTGTGTTGGCCAGGCTGGTCTCAAACTCCTGGCCTCAAATGATCCACCCACCTCAGCTTCCCAAAATGCTGGCATTATAGGCATGATCCACGGCACCCACCCTATAACTTCTTTCTTAATTTGCCCAGCACCATTGGTTCCCCCACTAGCTCATATTCCAGGGCTTGCCACAATCTGCTGTGATGCCTACGCTGACCACTGGGATGAGCCCCGGGGTCTTCCCCACACCATTCTGACAAATGTTCTTCCCAAAACCATGGGAGTAGCTAGGAAAAGGTAACCAACAGGGCTGTGGAGAAGACAGACAGCAATAGGACATAGAGTCCCTCAGAAGGTGGCAGCCAACCCTGCCTGAGCTCTTCTAGCACCCTAAAGAGGCAAGTTTGCTTTCAGCAGAAGAGCTGGGGTTCGGGCTGGGCATGGTGGCTCATGCCTGTAGTCCCAGCTACTCAGGAGGCTGAGGTGGGAGGATTACTTTATCTCAGGATTTCAAGGTTAGGGTGAGTTGTGTTCATGCCACTGCACTCCAGCCTGGGCAATAAAGCAAGACCCTGTCTCTTTTTTAAAGAAGGAGAAGGAGAAGGAGAAGGAGAGGGAGAGGGAGAAGGAGAAGGAGAAGGAGAGGGAGAAGGAAAAGGAGAAGAGGAGGAGTGGGGGAGAAGAAGGGAGGAGGAGAGGGGGAGGGAGGGACGGGAAGAGGGAAGGGAGAAGTAGGGGAAGGGGAAGGGAAGGAGGAGGAGAGGAAGAGGAAGAAAGAAGGAGGAAGAAGAAGCAGGAGGAGGAGGGAGATGAGAAAGAAGAAGAAGGAGAAGGAGGAGGAGAAGAAAAAAAGGAGGAGGAGGAGATCTAGAGTTAAAGGCAATCTACAAGATACATCAGGTTGGGATAAATATTTTGATATATTCATCTATCAGTTTCGTTCCCCTCCTCTTTGTATTTTTCCCTTTTCTATTCCTCCAAATGTGTAAGTAGTGGGCTCTGTGGTCACTGCCTCTGGGCAGGGCTGTGACAGAGCAGAAAATGAACGTTGCCCACCAAACACTAAGTCCCTTCCTGGACTGTGTTTTCATAGGTCTCGTCTAAGACACCCTGAGGTAAAAAGAATTTCCTAGAGAAGACAAAATGTCTTGGAGAAAGGTGAAAGACAAAGGGTTCATCCCCTCAGGGCAGAGGGGCTTTGAGGAGGGAGAGGTCATGGGTCCCAGGAACACAGCAGACCTGGCCTGGCTCCCTAGTAGACCCCAGAAGCCACACACACGACCCCAGAGAAGAATAGTGGAAGAGCGTCATGGGGCAGGAGTCACTTAGACAGAATTTGCCGAGATTCTGGGCCTGAGCCTATGGAGCAGGGATGGTGGATGTCTCAGCAGCAACCATGTGGACCAGTGTCCAGTGAAGAAGTGTTTTGCACACAGCCTAAGATTCCAGACCCAGAGAACAACCATGGGGCTATGGGTCAGGGAGGAGCAGGGAACATATCTTCAAGAACTGGGGTTAAGTTCCCCTCAGTTTAGCAGACTAGCTGATTTGTAAAGCACAAAGTTAAGCTTCATGTGCACCTGAGTTTGTGAACTGACATTTCCACCGACTGCACATGTTCCCACATTGTGAGTCCTGGGGATCCAATCTGTTCCCGTTCTTGTTGGAACAAGGGAGCCCACAAACTCACTAGGTCCCATCTGCTGGGATGGGAGGTGGAGAGGAGAGGGTTGGCTTTCCCTCAGATGCCAGGCAACTGTTTCTAGGTTGCTAATCTTGCCACCTGCCCAATTCCCTCAGCCCTGAGGAAGGCAAGGGCAACCTGAGTTACCCCCATGAGTCAGGGAGCTTGGGGAAAACATGCACAAGTGGCCAGGAGACTGAGGGAAAGGAGACTGCATGCAGGCTGGGGATTTAAAACCTTTTTGAGAATGATCTACTGAGCATCTGCTATGTACCAGGTCCTGGGCTAAAATCTGGAAGATAAGTTAAAAAAAAAAAAAAAAAAGAAAAAGAAAAACAGGCCAGGCACAGTGGCTCACACCTGTAATCCCAGCACTTTGGGAGGCCCAGGTGGATGGATCACCTGAGATCAGGAGTTGGAGACCAGCCTGGCCAACATGGCAAAACCCCATCTCTACTAAAAATACAAAAATTAGCTGGGTGTGGTGGTGCACGCCTGTAATCCCAGCTACTTGGGAGGCTGAGGCAGGAGAATTGCTTGAACCCAGGAGGTGGAGGCTGCAGTGAGCCAAGATCACACCACTGCACTACAGCCTGGGTGGCAAGAGTGAAACTCCATCTCAATAATATTAATAATAATGAGTATGCTAGAAAGCACTGTTTCAGAGCCTGGCACACAGTAGATGCTTCATAAATCCTATATACCTCATACTCTTCCTGGAAGGATACAAAGATGTGGGAAATACAGTTTCACTCTCAAGGATCCTAAGATTTTGTAAGAGGGTCAAGACTCTCATGCACAACTCTCTACAACCCAGGTAAAGCAAGACGAACACCGTAGCTCAGGCCTAAAGATCCAACAGCTCAAGGGAGGGACAGAGAACACCTGGGTAAGGCTTCACTTTGAGGTACTGATATGGTTTGGCTGTGCCCCGACCCAAAGCTCATCTTGAATTGTAGCTCCCACAATTCCCACATGTCGTGGGAGGGACCTGATGGGAGATAACCAAATCATGGGGGCGGGTCTTTCCCATGTTGTTCTCGTGATAGTGAAGAAGTTTCACAAGATCCGATGTTTTATAAAGGAGAGTTCCCTGCACAAGCTCTCTCTTGCCTGCTGCCATGTAAGACATCCCTTGCTCTTCTGCCATGATTGTGAGGTGTCCCCAGCCATCTGGAACTGTGACTCAATTAAACCTCTTTCCTTTATAAATTACCCAGTCTCAGGTATGTCTTTATTAACAGTGTGAGAACAAACTAATACAGGTGCCATGTCAAGATTGAGGGGACATACAGGGGAGGTGGGAGGTGAGGAGGTGGACAGAGGACAGGACTCGTGAGAAGCTATTGGTAGACTGAGCCACAGGAGAATATATTCTGGCAGTCACTAACTTCCAGAGTGAAAGTTCACGCGCAAATCAGTCGTTTGGAATTTGGAATGCATTTTCCCATGGGAACAATTCCATACATGGAGGCTGGGATCTTAGGCCAGAGGATGGAAACAGATTTACCCCCACGGTATTATTCGACTAGGTTACTCATAGCATTCCTTAGTTCAGAATTCAGGGAGATGGGAGCCCTGTGGCCCACCTCATTGTGGGGCTGGACCTGCCCTAGGTCAAGGACTTTTTTGTCTGGGGTATGGAATGGTTTAGGAGGAGATTAAATTTGAGAAATCATAAGGCTGATTCTAATTGCATTTAACAGCAAAACTATCAGCTGACATACATGTATAATTACATATTAGAGTATTCAGGAGAAAGTGATGAAATAAATTCTAAATTACTATCAAATCAGCAGTCAGGCTCATCTTAGAATTTCATAGTGGCCAAAGCAGTACCTTTTGATGTAAATGCCTCCTAATCCCTAATTCAATATGACTGGTGTCTTTATTAAAAAGGAGGGTTTGGACCCAGAGACAGACAGACAGACACACACACACACACACGACAGACATACACGGAGAAGGCCATGTGAAGATGGGGACAGAGATTGGTTGATGTTTCCACAAGCCAAGGAACTTGAAAGATTGCCTGCAAACCACCAGCAGCGGAGCGGCATGGAACAGATTCCCACAGAGCTCACAGGGAACCCATCCAGCCAATACCCTGATCTCAGACTTCAGCCTCCAGAACTGTGAAACAATACATTTCTGTGGTTTAAGCCACAGACCTCTCCCTGCTCATGGCACCCCTTCCCTCAGGGGCTATAGCCTTTGCCTTTCACCGTTCTCCAAGACATTTTGTCTTCTCTAGGAAATTCTTTCCACCTCAGGGTGTCTTAGACTAGACCTATGAAAACACAGTCCAGGAAGGGAGTTAGTATTTAGTGGGCAGCTTTTTTTTTTTTTTTTTTTGAGATGGAGTCTCACGCTGCTGCCCAGGCTGTAGTACAGTGGTGGGTCTCGGCTCACTGCAACCTCTGCCTCTGGGATTCGAGAGATTCTCCTGCCTCAGCCTCCTGAGTGACTGGAACTACAGGCACATGCCACCATGCCCGGCCAAATTTTTGTATTTTTAGTGGAGACAGGGTTTCTCTGTGTTCGTCAGGATGGTCTCTATCTCCTGACCTCATGATGCACCCACCTCAGCCTCCCAAAGTGCTGGGATTACAGGCATGAGCCACCATACCGGGCCTGTGGGCAGCTTTTATTTTCTGCTCTGTCACAGCCCTGCCCAGAGACAGTGGTAGCTTGTGGTACTTTGTTATGGCAGCCCTAGCGAACTAATACAGGTATTAGGGTACAGGCAGTAGCAGTGGATAACTGACATGCAGCATAATCCCACCACACTAGTAGAACTGAGCAGGCCAGGGACCCTTATAGAAACAAAGGCAGCCAACTGTAGGCTGACCAGTGCCTTCTAATAGGGCCTGGGGCCAGCACTGTGACCAACAGCAGCTCCCAATACCAGCCACCCAATCAGATAGTGTTTCTTGGGGAATTTGAAGGGAGTGTAAGGCCCTCAAAGAAGGTGGACACAGGAAGCAATAAGCAGAGGCCATGGAAGAATCATGCATGAGGAGAGCCTTCAAGAGAAGGGGAGAATGGAGGCAGGCTTTGGGAGTGGCAAGAGAAGCAGATACTCAAGGGTGAATCGGAAGCCAAGGCAAAAATGGGCCAAGACACACCTATGATGGCGCCCCTCTGAGCAAGAGCAGTCCCACTGCCTTTGCAGGGTAAAGAGATGCTCAAGCCTTTGCTTCTAGGGGCTGCCAAGCTGCCAGAGCTGTCATTATCCCAATTAAGGTGCCAACCTCCTGGACACCTCACCTCCCCGTGGAGCCTAAAATGACCTCTCCCTTGCCAGGTACAGCACCTGAGCTGCTCTCTGCCCCCCTGCAACCCAAGAGAGTCTAACACATTGCTACAGAGGCAGTAGAAAACACAGACAAGCCAAAATAAGAAGAGGCGGGCACAGTGGCTCACTCCTATAATCCCAGCACTTTGGGACACCGAGGCAGGTGGGTCACCTGAGGTCAGGAGTTCAAGACCAGCCTGGCCAACATGATGAAACCCTGTCTCTACTAAAAATACAAAAATTAGCTGGGCGTGGTGGCGCACACCTGTAGTCCCAGCTACTCGGGAGGCTGAGGCAGGAGAATCCCTTGAACCCAGGAGGTGGAGGTTGCAGTGAGCCGAGATAGCAGCACTGCACTCCAGCCTGGGTGACAGGGAGAGACTCTGTCTTAAAAAAAAAAAAAAAAAAAAAGAATGATTTTTAAAAAAGACTTAATTTATGCTGTGCCACCAAAAAATATGCATGTCAGAAATTGTACTTTGGTCAGGTGCAGTGGCTCACACCCGTAATCCTAGCACTTGGTGGTGCATGCCTGTAGTTCTAGCTGCTTGGGAGACTGAGGCAGGAGAATCATTTGAACCCAGGAGAAGAGGATGCAGTGAGCCGAGGTTGTGCCACTGTACTCCAGCCTGGGCAAACATACTCCAGCCTGGGCAAACGAGCAACACTCCATTTCAAAAAGAAAGAAAAAGAAAAAAAGAAAAGAAAAGAAAGAAAAATAAAAGGTACCTGTAACCTAGAAACAACCACTATTAATATTTCAGTGTTTATTCTTTCTCAGTCCTTTATTCTCTGCATATATTTTTTACAAAATAGGGTAATACTATATGTACTGTTTGTAACATGGCTTTTCTTTAAACAACTTCTAAAAAACATTTTTTTAAATCAATTAAAAATTGTCATTATATGTAGTGGGTATTCCATTGTGCGCAATGTGCTTAATCAATCTTCTATTGTTGCCAGGAAAGATGGCTCACACCTGTAATCCTAGTGACTCGGGAGGCTGAGGTAGGAGGATTACCTGAGGCCAGGAGTCTAAGACCACCCTGGACAACCTAGCAAGACCCCATCTCTATGGCGCACACTTGCAGTCCCAGCTATCCTAGAGGCTGAGGCGGGGAGGATCACTTGAGCCCAGGAGTTCAAGACTGCAGTGAGGCCAGACACAGCGGCTCACACCTGTAATCCCAGCACTTTGGGAGGCCGAGGTGGGTGGATCACCTGAAGTTGGGAGTTTGAGACCAGCCTGACCAATATGGAGAAACCCCGTCTCTACTAAAAATACAAAAATTAGCCAGGTATAGTGGCGCATGCCTGTAATCCCAGCTACCGGGAGGTTGAGGCAAGAGAATCGTTTAAACCCGGGAGGTGGAGGTTGCAGTGAGCTGAGATCGTGCCACTGCACTCCGCCTGGGCAACAAGAGCAAAACTCTGTCTAAAAAAAAAAAAAAAGACTGTAGTGAGCCATGATTGCGCCACCGTACTTCAACCTGAGTGATGAATTGAAGCCCAGTCTAAAACAAAATTTTTTTAAAATCTCCTATTGTTGGTAATTTAGTTTGTGTCCAGTTTTAATGTGTATATCTTTTGATTTAACTATCTTACTTTTAGGGCTGTCTCCCACAAAAGTAAAGCACTAGTTTCTTTTTTTCTTTTCTTTTTTTTTTTTTTTTTGAGACAAGGTTTCATTTCCGTCGCCCAGGCTGGAGTGCAGTGGCACAATCTCATCTCACTGCAACGTCTGCCTCCTGGACTCAAGTGATCCTCTCTCCTGCCTCAGCCTCTTGAGTACTTGGGACTACAGGCAAATGCCATCATGCTCAGCTAATTTTTAGTATTTTTTGTAGAGACGAGGTTTCACCATGTTGCCCAAACTGGTCTTGCACTCCGGAGCACAAGTGATCTGCTGGCCTCAGCCTCCCAAAGTGCTGGGATTACAGGTGTGAGCCATCACTCTCGGCCTACTAGTTTCTAATATTTACAGAGATGTTTATCACAATATTATTGATAATAGCAAAAATCACTAGAAACACCCCAGATGGGCCGGGCACGGTGGCTCAAGCCTGTAATCCCAGCACTTTGGGAGGCCGAGGCGGGTGGATCACGAGGTCAGGAGATCGAGACTATCCTGGCTAACATGGTGAAACCCCGTCTCTACTAAAAATACAAAAAACTAGCCGGGCGTGGTGGCGGGTGCCTGTAGTCTCAGCTACTTGGGAGGCTGAGGCGGGAGAATGGCGTGAACCCGGGAGGCGGAGCTTGCAGTGAGCCGAGATCACGCCACTGCACTCCGGCCTGGGAGACACAGCGAGACTCCGTCTCAAAAAAAAAAAAGAAAAAAAAAGAAACACCCCAGATGTCTACCAATATGGGGGTGGTTGAATAATCCACAGCACATGAAATGTTGAACTGCTATTAAGAGTGAGATGAAGTGAGATGAATCAATATTACTTGTCAAAATGATCATGACATGTGGCTAAGGGAAAATGTAGCTTACAAACTAATTATATAATGTGATTTTTGCTTTTTTGTTTTTCAGACCAGGTCTCACTCTGTCATCCAGGCTGGAGTGCAGTGGCGTGATCATGGCTCACTGCAGTCTTGACCTGCCGGGTTCACACAATCCTCTTGCCTCAGCCTCCTGAGTAGCTAGAGTCACCGTGCCCAGCTAATTTTTTAAAATATTTTGTGGAGACAGAGTCTGCCTATGTTGCACAGGCTGTTCTCAAACTCCTGGCCTCAAGCAATCCTCTGACCTCAGACTCCCGAAGTGTTGGGATTACAGATGTGAGCCACCATGCCTAGCCTGATTTTTGCTTTTAATTAAAATTTTATAAATGGAGGTAGGAATCCCTCTATGAATTTTTGCAAATTTGTATCTATTTGTATCTTCATAGGGAAAATAATAGGAAAAAAAACCTCACAAAACTGTTAATATTGCTCACCTCAGGAGATGGCGTTGGAGATATTTGCCTAGTTTCAAGAATATGTATGGATTTTGCAACTTGAATGAAACAGTAAGAAAGAACACCATGCCCCAGTGCAGGATTGTGGCAGGAATTTGAATCTTTAATTCCTTCAGGCGCCAGGCGCGGTGGCTCACGCCTGTAATCCCAGCACTTTTGGAGGCCACAGCGGGCAGATAACGAGGTCAGGAGATCGAGACCATCCTGGCTAACACGGTGAAACCCTGTCTCTACTAAAAACACAAAAAAATTAGCCGGGCGTGGTGGCGGGCGCCTGTGGTCCCAGCTACTCCGGAGACTGAGGCAGGAGAATGGCGTGAACCCGGGAGGCGGAGCTTGCATTCAGCTGAGATCGCGCAACTGCACTCCAGCCTGGGCAACAGAGCAAGACCCGTCTCAAAAAATAAAAAAATAAAAAAATTAAAAAATTCCTTCAGGGGTGCTTGCAGAAGATAGAACAGTGCAACGAAAAAAAAATCAGATGTCTAGACCCAGCAACACTCCTTATTACAACATAACCTTGAGTGAGTCATTCACCTCCCTGAGCCTCAGTTTTCTTGTCTGTAAAATGGGACAATAGCAATCTCTACCCGTCAGAGTTTGTGTGCAGTCAGTCAGGAAATATAGTCAGTAGGCATTAAATTTTTGTCACACTGTTAATCCAGTTTATAAGGGATACCTTTTTTTTTTTTTTTTGAGACGGAGTTTTGCTCTTGTTGCCCAAGCTGGAGTGCAATGGCGCCATCTCGGCTCACTGCAACCTCCGCCTCCTGGGTTCAAGCGATTCTTCTGCCTCAGCCTCCCAGGTAGCTGGAATTACAGGCACACGCCACCACGCCCGGCTAATTTTTTGTATTTTTAGTAGAAACGGGGTTTCACCATGTTAGCAGGCAGGTCTCGAACTCCTGACCTGAGGTGATCCACCCGCCTCAGCCTCCCAAAGTGCTGGGATTACAGGCGTGAGCCACCGCACCCGGCCAATGTGATTCCATTTTTTAAAGTGTTAAGTGAAAAGGGTAAAGGATCTACTGAAGCCCCTCTGTAAGCATGTGAGTTATGCTTGAGAAGCCACCCCCCGGGTTAGCTCTTCTAAGCTGCTCATAGCTAACTCCCTTCCTTCATCCCCACTTCCCTTTGGCGTTTGGCGCAGTGGTGATGGGGTTTCTGAAGATGAGGTGGGGCAGGGGTTACACAGTGATCATTGGAAAGTTGGGGACTGGCCTCTGCAGCTCCAAGGATTGATTTTCATGGTTAGCAAACAGCTGAGAGTTCTTTGGGAAGCTTCAATGGGAAAAATGCTATTTTTGGTAAGAGGGTAAGAATACAGCCCCTTCTTGGTTAGTCCTGGCCGTGGAATCACGGTGGGGGCGTGCCTGGTGCTTGGGCTCCTGAGAGGCAGGCGCCGTTGGGCTCACCCCCATTTCTGCTGCTATTCCCTCCATGGCCTCAGGGTGGCGCTGCTCCCTCTCCAACTGGGGTCATCTATCGCCGCCATGCTGCTTCCCAGTGAAATCCGCTATTAATATGAAGGACTGGAAAAAAAAAGAAAAAAGAAACCTGCCAGAACATTCCGATCACACTGTCCTAAAAGCTGAGGACTAAGAAAAAGAATATAGATTCAGAGGACACCGTGAGTCAAAACTTTAGTTTGCCAGGTCTGACTTGTTTCCTGCAGCTCTTGGCCCTCTACCCAGTCCATTAGGGACCCCAGGACTAGGACTCCCTAGCTCCCCACTTACAAATTAAGCCCACTAACATTTGTGGGGCCCCAGGCAAGAGAACGAATGGAGGTTCACATACTCTATGTCTGCACATTTTCAAGTTGTTCAGTCAAACTGGTAAATCCTTAAATGAAGTATGCTCCATCCTTCCGCCTTGACATAGATACCTTCATTGCCACCTAAAAGACCAGGTTGACTTTTAGGATTTCCAGCCTCCTTGGAGATCCATTCCCCTGGCTTTCCACTTCTGGTCACTGGTCCACCCACCCACGCTCATCCTCTCAGATCGTGAGGAGCCTCACATACACGTCGATATTCCAGCTCACACGTCCAAGCTTCCTCCACACCCACACCCCTTGCAACCCTGACAACAGCTACCCCTTGGCCATTCCTAGGACCTAGCGTGTGAACACAGGGAGTGAGTCCACTCTTGGGAAGAGAGACCCAGAGAAAATGAAGATGCCCCTGCAGGCCCAGAAGGGGGCTTGCTGTAATTTGGACAGAAACTCTGCGGTCCTGGTACATGGAGCCTAGTCTTGGGTGGGTGTATGGACTCCCTTTGTAAGAAGGAGCATGGCCGGAGAAGGTGCACAGCAGGAGCTTCTCCTGCTCTGGGCCCGGGGTATGGAGGCAGGGAGAGATGACATCCTTAACTCACTCCATCCCTCAGGAGTGCCCCTGGACATCGAGACTCCTGGAAATCTGGATTGTGAGAGGCCAAGTCCCTTCTTAATTCCTCTTTCTTGCTGTGGAGCCCCCATCATGTCCAAAGATTGGCAGCAGGAAAGACCTCACCCTTCAGACAGGACCATAGTATCTGCCCTTGAAGCCTTTCTCTTTCAGTCCTCAACAATATCTCAATAAAAACAGCAACCCAACATTGGACAGAGGCCTACGGTAATGAGTGGTGGCGCAGAAGCCGTCCTTTCAAGGGCACAGAGTGTCATTTCTCTCTCAAGGGATGGATAATTCCTGCCTTAATGCAACCTTCATCTGCCCAGTCACCAGCTGATGGGAAAGCAGCTCCAGCAAGAGATAAGGGCTCTTTGCCTGAAATGAAAAATTCATGAAGAAAGACTAGGAATGGGGCACTCAGAAAGCTGCCAAGATGCTGTGCTCTGAGGACCTGACAAGAAGCTGAAAAAGCCAAATGGAAATTTTCTCTCCTCTCCAGCATCTCCCATCATGCCCCCTTCTATGTTTGGGGCTCTCTTCTCTGCTGTACCTGGTCACAGATCTGCAGTCTCACCAATGCCCACATTCCAGGGGATCCAGGAAGACGGGTATCTCTGCCCACCCAGGCCAGCTACTTGGCACCCACTCACATCCTCACAAAATGTTCACTGTGGCTAGACAAGCTGGCACGGTTCTGACCACCTGCCTCCCTAGACTAGACCTGGAGGAAACCCAAACTGGGTATTTATTTGTCCCTGGGAGACACCTACAGATTACTTCCTGTTCCAATTTTCTGACCCACAGATTTGATCAAAATTCATTAGTTTGATCATTGGTCACAACTCATAATTTGGGAAGGCAGCCCTGAATTTCTTGTCACAATGTTGGGCAGACAGTGGTTTGGATGAAATGAAAGGGGAAAAATAACTCTTGAACCATGAACTGGAGAATTGAACTCTATCATAGGGATGGGCTTGAGAAGTACGACTGGTCCCATAATATACAGAATGGCACAGCAGTCGCAGGTGCCATTCCAGAGATGGTGGGTTCCAGGGCAGTAATTGATCCCCAGAAATTAGGTAGGAGGGCAGGCTGCCATCGCAGAGGAATCTGCCACCAAGGAAGTCCACCAGACTCTACTGTCAATGGGAAATGGTAAACTTGAGTCTCCTACTGCAGTTCCTTCTCCCTGCTGCAGGGTCCGTGGCCAAAGGAGAACCTCACTCCACTGTCCCCTGCCCAGGCCAGCTGTGGAATGCAGGTCCTCCATGAACTTGGGGGCCCCTCTTGGGCTCCCAATGCATTGCCTCTTGGTTCCCAGGTCTTCCAGGCATTTATGCAGCCTTTTCCATTCAAAGCGGGATCTGGATTCAGACAGCAGTGTCTCATTGAAAAGCTTGTCCATTCAACCAGCCCCTGAGAACCACTCCAAGGCCTTTTTCTTTTATTTTCTTTTTTCTTTTGTTTTCTTTTCTTTTCTTTTTTTTTTTTTTTGAGACGGAGTTTTGCTCTTGTTGCCCAGGCTGGAGTGCAATGGCGCAATCTCGGCTCACTGCAACATCCTCCTCCTAGGTACAAGCAATTCTCCTGTCTCAGCCTCCCAAGTAGCTCAGATTACAGGCGCCCACCACCATGCCCAGATAATTTTTTTGTATTTACTATAGATGGGGTTTCACCATGTTAGTCAGGCTGGTCGTGAACTCCTGACCTCAGGTGATCTACCCTCCTAGGCTTTGCAAAGTGCTGGGATTACAGGCACGCACCACCTCGCCCAGCCAGCCTTTTTTTAAGAAACACTAACTCCTCCCAAAACAAAGAATTTGTTCGCTCATTTTCTCCATACTAAAGCTTTACCATGAAGAACACAAATATAAAAACCTGAAGACTTATTTGCCCTCTGCCCCATCCCAGCACAAACAGGAACCTTCCATGCTACAACAAAGAGACAAAACACAGGTCACATTCTCAATGGGCCACCCTGATATACACAGAGGCCTAGCAGTTAAGACTAGAGCACCACGTCCAAGTGTAATTTGTTTCTTCTTTTATGTGTAGGAAGTTGTTTGAAGCTTTTTCCTGCAGATTTTAAGTGATTTATGTTCACTGTGGAACACTTGAAACGTATAAGAATAAAGACAAAGGGGGAAGTGTCCATCATCTCACTACCCAGAAGCAAACTATTAATTTTTTTTTTATATTTCTTTCCTAGGTTTGTCCTGTGCATTTTAAAGTTTCATTTGAAATAAAGACTGCATAAACAATGCGGATCGAGAGTATTTTCTGCAGCCATAGAAAAAAAGAATGAAATCATGTCCTTTGCAGAAACAGGAATGCAGCTAGAGGCCATTATCCTAAATTATTTAATGAAGAAACGGAAAATCGAATACTGCATGTTCTCACTTATAAGTAGAGCTAAACAGTGGGTACTCATGGACATAATGATGGAAATAGGCACTGGGGACTCCAAAAATGGGGAGGGAGGTAAGAAGGGAGGGAAGGATTGAAAAACTACCTACTGGGGACCGGACATGGTGGCTCATGCCTGTAATCCCAGCACTTTGGGAGGCTGAGGCGGGTGGATCACCTGAGGTCGGGAGTTTGAGGCCAGCCTGGCCAACATGGTGAAACCCCGTCTCTACTAAAAATACAAAAATTAGCCGGGTGTGGTGGCGTGTGCCTGTAATCCCAGCTACTCAGGAGGCTGAGGCACAAGAATTGCTTGAACCCAGGACGCAGAAGTTGCAGTGAGCCGAGATCGCACCATTGTACTCCAGCCTGAGCAACAAGAGCAAAATTCCATCTCAGGAAAAAAAAGAAAAAGAAAAACGACCTACTGGGTATAGTGTTCACTATTTGGGTGATGGGTTCAATAGAAGCTCAAACCTCAGCATTATGCAATATACTCATGTAATAAACCTGCACATGTACCTCCTGAATCTAAACAATTCAAAACAGTTATTTATTTTTTTCTGAGACAGGGTCTCACTTTGTCACCCAGACTGGAGTGCAGTGGCACAATCTCGGCTCACTGCAGCCTCAACTTCCCAGGGTCAAGCAATCTTCCCACCTCAGGCTCTCCAGTAGCTGGGACTACAGGTGTGCACCACCACATCTGGCTAATTTTCTTTTTTTTTTTTTTTTTTTTTTTTTTTTGAGACGGAGTCTGGCTCTGTCACCCAGGCTGGAGTGCAGTGGCGCGATCTCGGCTCACTGCAAGCTCCGCCTCCCGGGTTTACGCCATTCTCCTGCCTCAGCCTCCCGAGTAGCTGGGACTACAGGCGCCCGCCACCTCGCCCGGCTAGTTTTTTGTATTTTTTAGTAGAGACGGGGTTTCACCGTGTTAACCAGGATGGTCTCGATCTCCCGACCTCGTGATCCGCCCGTCTCGGCCTCCCAAAGTGCTGGGATTACAGGCTTGAGCCACCGCGCCCGGCCCATCTGGCTAATTTTCAATAATTTTTTGTAGAAATGCGGTTTTGCCATGTTGCCCAGGCTGGTCTTGAACTCCTGGGCTCAAGCAATCTGCCTGCCTCAGCCTCCCAAAGTGCTAGGATTACAGATGTGAGCCACGGTGGCTGGCCCAAAAAAGATCATTTTAAAAAGAATATTTTCCCAAGGCAAACATATTAATAGCGGTCTAACTATTCATAATATGCCTATGCCATAGTTTGCATGATCATGAGGCGGAAGCTACACCAGTCAGAAGTGACTGAGCTTGCAGTGAGGGAACAGTAGGCCAGGCGTCAAGGAACTGGAGCAGGCACAGCAATAAGGTTTAAGCTCACAGCTACCACCAAAGCCTGAGGTTATTTCAAAAATAGGAATGCTGGAAGATACAGCACACAGATGGAAAGAAATCTTTTGAAACTGAAGGCTGAAAGGAAAGATGGCTAGGGTCCTGAGACCATGCTGACATCCAGGAAAAAGCACAGTGTGTGAAGAAGGGTGTTTAAGGCCCCGAGTTTGCTGTTCGTCAGGAATATAAAGGTCGTTCAGGCATTTGGGCAGAAGGTACCCTACGAGTAAGACTGAAGGAAGTTATGGAATTGATTTTCGTTTGTTTTGGCACCCAGCTGGAATTGATTTTTAAAAAATACATTTAGGAAGGGCCAGGGGTTGGGGGGTGGTTCTAAGACTAGCAAGAAAAGAATAGGAGCAGTTTCAGAAGCTGTTCGGTTATTACATGAGCATGAGTATGTCAAAGAAGAGACGCTAAAGCCAGCCTGTCTTACCTTATTGATTTCCGGTGCTTACTGAATGCATTACTTTTATTGGAAAATAACTTCCTTTTCATTTTCTTTTATCTTACTCATTTGACTATGTCAGGTCTGTTTAATCAGTCACAATTGCTGCTTTTTTTTTTTTTTTTTTTTTTCAGACAGAGTCTCCCTCTGTCACCCAGGCTGGAGTGCAGTGGCGTGATCTCAGCTCACTGTAATCTCTACCTCTTGGGTTCAAGCAACTCTCGTGCCTCAGCCATCCATGTAGCTGGGATTACAGGCACACGCCACCATGCCCGGCTAATTTTTGTATTTTTAGTAGACATGGGGTTTCACCATGTTGGCCAGACTGGTCTTCAACTGCTGGCCTCAAGTGATCCCCCTGCCTCAGCCTCCTAAAGTGTTGGGATTACAGGTGTGAGCCACTATGCCTGGCCAAAAACTGCTGCTTCTTGATAGAGTATGGAATTCCTTTATTTTGAGGTCAGGTGTATTTTTTTCTTATTACATATGAAAAATTTACTCATAAACAAAACTCCTAGAATATAGAAAAGCATGAAATATAAGGAAATAAATAAAAATCACCAGCAATCTGACTACCAAAAGATAACCACTGTTGATATATTAATATAAGTCCTACCAGACTCTTTTCCTATATATGCATTCTCAATGAATCTCTGCCTCTCTCTCTCTGTGTGTCTCCCGCACACACACGCGCACACACACACACACACATCACATCACATCACATCACATCACACACATAAACACAAAGAGAAAGGGGAGTATTCATACTATACATACAGATTTTTAAATTGTGTTAAAACGTAAATAACAAAATTTACCATTTTAAGCATGTTTGAGTGTACGGTCCTGTGTGGCACTAAATACATTCACGTTGTTGTACATCTATCACCACAATTCACTTCCAGAACTTTTTCATCTTCTCCAACTGAAACTCTGCACCCATCAAGTCAGCGGTCCCCAACCTTTTTGGCACCAGACTGGTTTCATGGAAGACAATTTTTCCATGGACAGGGTGGGTGGGGGGGATGTTTTCAACATGAAACTCTTCCACCTCTGCCACCTCTGAAACCACCTCCTGCTGTGCATCCCGGTTCCTAACAGGCCACGGACAGGTGCCGGTCCATGGCCTAGGAGTTGAGGACCCCTGCATTAAATAAGAACCCCCATTACCCCTCCCCCCAGCCCCAGACAACCACCATTCTGCTTTTTGTGTCTGCATAATTTGGTGACTTTAGGTATCTCATCTGAGTGGAATCATACAGTATTTGCCCTCTTGTATCTGGCTTATTTAGCATAATGCCTTTAAGCTCCATCCACGTTATAGCATAGCACGTGTCAGAATTTCCTTTCTTTGTATGTATTTATATATAACATTGTGTCTTTTTTTTTTTTTTTTTTTTTTTGAGACAGAGTCTCGCTCTGCTGCCCAGGCTGGAGTGTAGTGGCACAATCTCAGCTCACTGCAACCTCTGCCTCCTGGGTTCAAGCGATTCTCCTGCCTCAGCGTCCCGAGTAACTGGGACTACAGGTGCGTGCCACCATGCCGGCTAATTTTTTGTATTTTTAGTAGGGACGGGGCTTCACCATGTTGGCCAGGATGGTCTCAATCTCCTCACCTCATGATCCACCCGCCTCAATCTCCCAAAGTGCTGGGATTACAGGAGTGAGCTATGGCGCCCGGCCAACATTGTGTTCTTATATTTATCTGTTGATGGACACTTGGTACAAATAGTTCTTTAGGCTGCTTTTTCCACTTAATATATTCTAGACATCATTTCATGTCAACAAAGTATAATTACATTATTATTTTTAATGACTATTTGGTATATTGTTCAACAGATATTTTATAAGTTATTTAACTAGATTGCTAACAATGAACACTTGATTATAGTTTTTTTGCTTAATAAACTTTTCAGTGATGAACAATCTTTCCAATTTTTTTAAGAAATATATCACACAGGAGAGGATGTAATGTATATGTTAAGCTTCAAGAATACTAACAAAATGAACAGTCTGTATGCTACTCCTAGCTGAAGAAATAGAGCATTTGCAGAACCTTGGAAGTACCTGTAGGCCCTGCCCCATGTCATTGCCCTCTCATCCCCCCTGAGGGATCGCTATCCTGATTTTTGTGTTAACCATTCCCATGCTTTTCTCTGTGATTTTATCATGAATATGTACACTCCTCCCCAAAAATCTAGAGCCTAAATGTAAGTCTACTGGATAAAAGAAAAAACATGGGTGCTATGGGCATCTTGGATCTTGGCCTTTCCTTCCAGACTCAACACATCCAATTCTTTCCAGCTCAGAGAGCCCCTCCTCCATCATTGGTGCGATTCTCCACCTCCTCCTTCAAGGAAACCCTCCTTCCTACTAGGTTGGTATCAGTTTAGAATACCTCTGCCTCTACTCCCATCCACCTGTTATGGCAAACCCATTTAGAATCATTGTCCATAGCACACTTTCCAGAAACGTTAATTAAAGGTCTAGAATAACACCATGTTAGGGGGCTTCAACAGAATTGTTCAGGGCTGACTTGGGCATCCCCAGTCTCACCACTTTGGAGGTCCTGCCCTCTGGCATATGATATGCATCCTCTTCCTCCTGAGGGCTCTTGTTTCTTTTCCTGATAATCTGTAGCTTGCTCTTGGATAAAATTAATGCCAAACACTCCCTTCCTAAGAACAAACAATGATCTTAGACACTACTTTGTTTAAATGCACATCAAGGAGGCATTTCATTAAATGCAGCATAACTGACTAAGATCCCTTCTATTCCAAATGAATATAGGCTTTTCCACAATTTTCCAGAGAAGTTTTAGCTTCCCCACTTTGCCTCACCCTCCTTATGTCTATGCAGACTCTAGTTTTGGTTATCTTCAAGCATGTGCTAACTCTTTCCTTCCAGAAGCCCCCCATGATATAGAAATAACAGCACCCTGCTCGCTTCTGTCCTAATGCAGGATCCCATGGAAAAGGTAGGCTTCCTTGGTAATTGCAGAGAATGGAATCTGAGGCTAGTATACTGGTATTGGCTACCATTTACACAATACTTGCTATGTTCCTGGCACTTTACATATATTATCTGAAGGGCACATTTTATTACTTTTGCACATAAGGAAACTCAGGTTCAATCATCCAAAGACATTAATGAGTGAATGATTGATTCAGAGTTTGGACCAGGTGTGTGCATCACTAAAATGTTTGTGTTTGTGACCACTCCTCTATATCCTCTCTTTGGAAAGAGAAAGCTGTGCAATATTTAGGATTTTTTCCCTGAGTTTCCTAGGGCTGCTGTAACAAAGTACCATAAACCTGGGGGCTTAAAACAACAGAAATTTGTTCTCTAACAGTTCTGGAGGCTAAAAGTTCAAAATCAAAGTTGGGCCAGGATTGATTCCTTCTGAGGGACACAAAGGAGGATCCCTTTCTTGCCTCTCTCCTCTCTTCAGGTGGCTGCTGGCAATCCTTAGTGGTATTGGTTTGTAGATGCATCATTCCAGCATCTGCACTTGGCCTTCTTCCTTGTGCATCTCTCTGTATTCAAATCTCCTCCTCCTTTTTCTTATAAAGATACCAGTCATTGGCATTAGGGCCTACCTTAATCCAGTATGATCTCATCTTAACTTGATTACATCTTCAAAGACCATATTTCCAAATAAGGTCACATTCACAGATACCAGGGATTAGGACTCGAACATATATTTTTGGGGGACACAATTCAAACCAATACCTTGGGCATCCTTGTCACCAAGGCATTCTCCTACCGTATCTCCTTCCCAAGGCATGGAGGAACACTGCTGCCTGCTCACACAAGTAAATAGGAGGTGCTTCAGGTCTTTCCAGACAAAGCCACAGAAGGGCTGGGCAGAAACCTGTGCTGATCAAGATACCTTTTCAGTAAAGGGTAATCGTTGTAGCAGGGCAACAGAGCCATGGACCAGCCAAGAGGCCAAGTCAAGCTGTGGTAAGACAGTTCCCGTTGGTGTCTGCAGCTGAGCCCCTGATCGCAGAGTGGCGTGGCACGGCTGTGTTAGTCATCCTTTCTCCAGATGCCATGAAGTTTGGAAAATGTGGCTGAATCCTTGTGAGGTCACCATGCTTAGTGAGTTTGGGCTCTGAATAAACAAGCAGCAGAAAGTCTTGAGATTCACAGCTCTTTCTGCTCCGGATTCTATAGGGTTGAGAGAGCAGATGTGAATTGATAGTGGGGCCCCATGTTGGGGTGATCAGACCAAACACCAGGCCACAGGGGCTACAAAGTCCAGTGGAGTCAGAGGAATGAGACAAGACAAGTTAAGAGTGCATAAAGTGGGACTAGGGGGCCAACGCTAGTATGGAGGCTGCTAAGGCCCCAAACTCTGGAAGCCTGCACTATTTATTGGTGATCAAACAAAGAAGCAGGTGGTGAGGATGTGGGGGTTGAAAGAAAGCAGTGTAGAAAGCATATGATCTACAGCTGTGACAGTTTAGCATTTTCTTTGAAGTGTATGGAACATGTTCTGCTACTTGAGATAATAGGAAACATGTTCTTCTAGTTTAAGATACAATCAATCTATTAGCCTGGGAGTGCTAGAAGCAAGGAGCCAGCAACTCTAGACACATTTCAGAGGCCACAAGAGGTTTTAAACCCTAAACCCTGGATTCCGTCGAAGCCACAAGGAGTTTTATGCCCTGGGCTTAGATTGTGGTGTGGCAGGACAGCCTTCCACCCTTTGGCCCAGAGCTTGGTGTTCCAAAGGCCACAAGGGGTTTCAGACCCTGGACCCCGGACATGTTCCAAGACTCTTTTACATTATGTCAGACACACAAGCCCTGCCTCAGCTTTTTTCCCAACACTTGGCTTTTCCCCAGCACCCCAGGTGTCTTCCCTGAGACCTGGCTGGAGTTCTACAGCACCTCCTGCCTGCTTCTATCCTAACACTCTGTGAAGCAAACTCTATTCACTTGTTTTCCATCTTTCCCTTCTGGGCTCCGAGGGTCCAAACCTTGAGGTAGGTACCATGGCACACTGGGCTCTCCACCCACAGCCTGATGCCTATAGATGATCAGCCACTGGTAATGAGTGAACTTATTCTTCAATAAACCAGTGAATGATCACATGAAAGAAACGGTCTAGTGGGACTCTCTGGCCACAAATACTGAATCACCTTCCTCTTCTTTACCACAGAAGAAGGGAGAATTTCTTTCTCAAAGGCCAAACCCTAGACTTCACAGTCTTTTCCTGTTTTTCTCCCCTGCAGGACTTCTACCCCTCAGGGTCTCCCGCAGGGCATTCTGTGGGCAACTAACCATCTAATGTTATTTTTATAGGGCCCAAGGGAGAGATTTTTATATACACACACATGCGTGCACACACACACATAAACTCTGTGTGTGTGCATGTATAAATGATTTCAGTTATGTACTGCTACATAACAAACCACCCCAATCTAAGTAGCACAAAACAACCATTTTATTTTGCATACGGAGTCTTTGAGTCAGGAAATTAGACAGCAACTAAGCAGGGGTGGCTAGCCTCTGCTCCCTGGTGTCTGGTACCTGAGCTGGAAAGACTTGAAAGCTGAGAAAGACTCAACAATTGGGGGCTAGAGTCATCTGGAGGTGTCTTCACCCACATGTCTGGTGGTTTGGCTGGAACCTCAGCTGGGCTGTCAGCCCAGACACTTACACGTGGTCCCTCTATGTATTCTCTGCACACAGGCTAGTTGGGCTTTGTCAGACTAGCTGGTAACTGGAGTCCAAGAGAAGGTGTCCCAAGAAAGCAAAGCACAAGTGCACAGCATTTTTATGACCTGGCCTCAGAAATCACAGAGTGCCATATGGCACCATGTGATATTGGTCAAGGTTACACAGTTTTCCCAGGTTAAAGGAATGAGGAAGTGGGCAAGCTTCCTTTTTTTTTTTTTTTTTTTTTTTTTTTTTGAGATGGAGCCTTGCTCTGTTGCCCAGGCTGGAGTGCAGTGGCTAGATCTCGGCTTACTGCAAGCTCCGCCTCCCAGGTTCGAGTGATTCTCCAGCCTCAACCTCCCAAGTAGCTGGGACTACAGGCACATGCCACCACACCCTGCTAATTTTTGTATTTTTAGTAGAAATGGGGTTTCACCATATTGACCAGGCTGGTCTTGAACTCCTGACCTTGTGATCTACCCACCTCAGCCTCCCAAAGGAAAGCTTCTAGAACAGCATGTGGACAGGAGATATTGGCATGTCCTCTTGGAAAACAGTATGACAAACTCTTTTTATCTTTTCTTTTCTTTTTTCTTTCTTTCTTTTTTTTTTTTTTTAAGAGACAGGGTCTCTCTCTGTTGCCCAGGCTGGAGTACAGTGGCACAATCATAGCTTACTGCAGCCTCAAACTCCTGGGCTCACAAGCAATCCTCCTGTCTCAGTCTCTAGAGCAACTGGAACTACAGGCATGCACAACCATGCCTGGCTGATTAAGTAATTTTTTTTAAAGATGGGGTCTCACTATTTTGCCAAGGCTGGTCTCAAATCCCTGGCCTCAAATGATTCTTCCCCTTCAGCCTTCCAAGTAGCTGGGATTACAGGCATAATCTTTTTCTTTAAGTTGTAAAATTCACAAACAAGAGAGTAAATATTAGTAGTTTAGAACTCTCCAATTGTGTTTCTCTGACCCTCAGTCAAAAGTAACCAAGCTTGTGAGTTCTGTGTTACTCATGTTCTTGCTTTCTTTATAATTTTGCCACTCCAGGTTTTTTCCTAAACAATATACTGTTTAGTTTTGCCTGCTTGCAAACTTCGTAAAAATGGAATCACACAGAAGCATTCTCCTGTGATCTTGTTCATTGACTCTTTTTTGTTTGTTTGTTTGTTTGTTTGTTTTTTGGAGATGGAGTCTTGCTCTGTAACCCAGGCTGGAGTGCAGTGGCATGATTTCAGCCTACTGCAACCTCTGCCTCCCAGGTTCAAGTGATTCTTCTGCCTTAACCTCCCAAGTATCTGGGATTACCAGTGCGTACCACCATGCCCGGCTAATTTTTGTATTTTTAGTAGATACAGGGCTTCACCATGTTAACCAGGTTAGTCTTGAACTCCTGGCCTCAAGTGATCTGCCCTCTTCAACCTCCCAAAGTGCTGGGATTACAGGCACAAGCCACCGCACCCGGCTATTTACTCTTGTATCAGGAAGAAAGGGTAGGCTTGGTTGTGTTGTGGTAACAAACATCACCAAAATCTCAGTGGCTTGTAACTCCAGTTATTTCTCACTTATACTATACAGATGTTGTGGATTGTAACTCTGCTCTGGGATCCAGGCTGAAGGAGCAGTCTCTATCTGGTCTCCAGATAGAAGAAAAAGAAACAATGGTGAGTCGTGATTTTTCTTCAAACTCCTGCTCAGAAGCGACATGTGTTCATTCTACTCCCATTCTATTGGCCAAAGCAAGTCACATGGCTAAGCCTAAGGTCAATGGGTTACAAATATAATCCCTATGTAGAAAGGGACCCGGAAAGAACACTCCTAGAGGGGCAACAGATATTTTGAAATAGTATCACAAGCTACCGTAGTATCCCTCCTTGTCACAATTATTTGCATCCCTAATACAACCTACCTCAATATTCCCCCTTAGTCACAAATACTTGTTTCCCTCTTTTCTGTAAAATAAACTCACACGTTCTCACAGGAGACAACTCCAATTCCCATCTAACCACATCATCAGACATTAAGTCCAAGAGCTCACGGTAGTTCGTACATTGGGTATGGATGTGGTTTCATCTTGGTCTGGAGATCCAGAACTAAGAAGTCTAGTTATCAGCCCTCCACACACCCCCACAGGACAAGGAAGAAGAGGGATGGGGTAATCTCAATAAACACTCAGCAGACCTGGGGGAAGGCCTGAGGTTCTGCATTTCTAACATTATTTAGAAAGGAAAGAATGAGAAACATGATATTGGTCAAGGTTACACAGTTTTTACAGGTTCAAGGCATGAGGGAGTGGGCAAACTTCTAGAATAGCATGTGGACAGGAGATATTGGTAATCATTGATCTATGGACATCTTGAAATTCTACTGGGCTGACATCATAAGGGGCCCCCTATGCTGGGGAGAGGGAATATTTCTAGATTAGGTCTTAGTCCTGCCCCTGGAAGAAGGGGGATTCTCAGGCCATTCTCCTTCATGGACCTTGGCTCTGCCATCTGGAAGGGCCTTCCTTTTCTATTTTCCTCCTGCTGAGGGCATGTGCCTTCCTGGAGTGTGCCTCCACTTGCTCTCTGTGGTAGACTGCATTATTAAATACTCATTGCTCCTCTCCATGGGTCTGTTTTGCTGAACCCTAATTAACCCCAGTAGGGAAGGCACCAGGTTCAAAAGGCCAAAGAAGAGACCCAAAGGTAGCAAATAAGACATAGGGTTTTGGCCGGGCACGGTGACTCACACCTGTAATCCCAGCACTTCGGGAGGCCAAGGTGAGTGGATCACCTAAGGTCAGGAGTTCGAGACCAGCCTGGCCATCATGGTGAAACCCCATCTCTACTAAAAATATAAAAAATTACCTGGGCATGGTGTTGAGCACCTATAATCCCAGCTACTTGGGAGGCTGAGGCAGGAGAACCACTTGAACCCAGGATGTGGAGGTTGCAGTGAGCCAAGATTGTGCCAATGCATTCCAGCCTGGGCAACAAGAGAAAACGCCATCTCAAAAAAAAAAAAAAAAAAAGACATAGGGTTTTATTAGGGCTTACATACAGGGGAGAGTCTCCAGCAGCGACAGACTGGACAGGAAAAACGCAACCACTTGCAAAGAGCATGCAGTTTATAGAGCATTTTCACTTAACACCCTCCCCTTAACAACCTTCGCCTGGTAACCTGCATTTAACCTAAAACAAATGGCCTCCATACCCTATACGGCCCACATTCTACCAGACAGGGAGGGAGTGGGGAGGAGCTCACATGTTCCTCATAGACAGGAAGGAATCTCTGGGTTGGCCATTCCCAGATTCTCTAGCTCAGAGCACACACTCACGTGCGTCTGCCATACAGGGTCATTCTAAGGCTGTGCTTAAGTTATTGCTATTGGGTATGTTTATCCTACAGGGTGCCTGAATACTGGACGATTATAATGCTCACTCCCTGATGACAAACTTGGTCATATGACTTTTTTGGCCAATGGAAGTGGTGCGCACCACTTTCGGGTAGAAGCTTTATTGTAGGGTGACCAACTTCAGTTTCCCGAAGATGAAGACTATTCTGGTTTTAACACTAAAGTGTTGTATCCAGGAAACTCCCATTCCTGGGCAAACAGGGATAGTTGGTCACCCAAGCTTTAAGAGTCATGTCACACTTTTATTTTTTTCCTTTTTCAGGAGAACAAAAATGTCTTAGTTAGAAACCTCCTATGAGCCTTGGTCACAGAATGAGGAGATAGCTGACCTCTATGGATATGTAATGCAAATAAGAAACAAATGTTTGGGCCAGGTGCAATGGCTCATGCCTGTAATCCCAGAACTTTGGGAGACCGAGGCAGGTGGATCATTTGAGGTCAGAATTTCAAGACCAGCCTGGCCAACATGGTGAAACCCTGTCTCTACTAAAAATACAAAAATTAGCCAGGCATGGTGGTGGGGGCCTGTAGTCCCAGCTACTTGGGAGTCTGAGGCACAAGAATCACTTGAACCTGGGAGGCAGAGGTTGCAATGAGCTGAGATTGCACCACTGCTCTCCAGCCTGAGTGACAGAGCAAGACTCAGTCTCAAAATAGGAAAGGAGGGGAAGGGGGAGGGGGAGGGGGAGGTAAGGGGGAGAGGAGGCAGAGGGGGAGGGGAGGGGAGGGGGAGGGGAAGGGGAGGGGAGGGGAGGGGGAGGAGGAGGGGAGGGGAGGGGGAGGGGAGGGGAAGGGGAGGGGAGGGGAGGGGAAGGGGAGGGGAGGGGGAAGAGGAGAGAAGAAAAGGGCAGGGGAGGGGAGGGGAGGGAAGGCGAGGGAAGGGAAGGGAAAGTTAAGTTTGGGGTTTATTTAACCACTGAGTTGAGAAGGTCATTTGTTACTGCAGGATAACTTAGCCTAAGCTGACTGAGGCAGCTCTACACGATCTTTGGTATTCATCCATTCATCCAGTTCTTTTTTTTTTTTTTTTTTGAGACGGAGTCTCGCTCTGCCGCCCAGGCTGGAGTGCAGTGGCCGGGTCTCAGCTCACTGCAGGCTCCGCCTCCCGGGTTCACGCAATTCTCCTGCCTCAGCCTCCCCCATTCATCCAGTTCTTATTGATGTCCGACAAGATCTGCCTCTTCTTGCCCTCAATATGGTTATGCCAAACTTCTCCTTGAAACTTCAGTAATTTTGTGAGTAGGGCTGCCAAGTAAAATACAAAATGCCCAGCTAAATTTGAAATTCAGATAAACAATATATAATTTTAGAAATTTTTCCTAAATTTAAATTCATTGTTTTAATAAAAATTAATTTTATTTTTTATTTTATTTTATTTGAGACAGAGTCTCGCTCTGTTCCCCAGGCTGGAGTGCAGTGGCGCAATCTCAGCTCACTGCAAGCTCCGCCTCCCAGGTTCACGCCATTCTCCTGCCTCAGCCTCCGAGTAGCTGGGACTACAGGCGCCCGCCACCACGCCCGGCTAGTTTTTTGTATTTTTAGTAGAGACGGGGTTTCACCATGTTAGCCAGGATGGTCTTGATCTCCTGACCTCGTGATCCACCCGCCTCGGCCTCCCAAAGTGCTGGGATTACAGGCTTGAGCCACCGCGCCCGGCCTAGTTTTCTTTTTAAAAAGTGTGTTAATTCTGATCATTGGCCAGGTTTGGAAACTAGTGGCCTAAGGGTCTACTTCTCAAACTCTAACCATGCGAAGCATCTCAGGATCTTGCTAAACACAAATTTTGATTCAGCAGGTCTTAGGGGACCTGAGGTTCTGCATTTCTGACATCATGATATTGATGCTACACAGCTGTGGATCACACTGAGTAGCAACACTTCAGAGTGGTGGGTCTCAAACTTGAACCGCCCGGGGGTCTTATTAAACCGCATTGCTGGGCCCCACCCCAGAGTTTTTTACTTAGTAGATAAGACCTACTGTTTTTGTTAGAAAAGCTCCCAGGTGTTTCTGATGCTGCTGCTCTGGGACCCATACTCAGGATCACAGTGCTAGGAGAAAGAGAAAGGGCTTTGGGATTGGCGGACCTGAATGAAGATCCATCCCAGCAAGCGGGTCACTTCTGACAGATTTCTTACATTGGTTCTCCACTCTGTACATAAGAGTCACCTGGGCCGGGCATGGTGGCTGACGCCTGTAATCCCAGCACTTTGGGAGGCCGAGGCGGGTAGATCACCTGAGGTCAGGAGTTCGAGACCAGCCTGACCAACATGGGGAAACCCAGTCTCTACTGCAAATACACAAAAATTAGCTGGGGGGGTGGTGCACACCTGTAATCCCAGCTACTCCAGAGGCTGAGACAGGAGAAGTGCTTGAACCCAGGAGGCGGAGGTTGCAGTGAGCAGAGATCGTGCCACTGCATCCAGCCTGCGGGACAAGAGTGAAACTCCGTCTGCAAAAAAAAAAAAAATGTCGCCTGAAGAACTTAATCCTGATGCCAGTGTTCTTTCCCAGATCAAATTAAATCAGGAAAGCTGGGAGTGAGACCCAGGTGCACTGTTTTAACAAATTCCTCAGGGAATTCTAATGTGTCGCCAGGTAGAAAACCACTGAAACACTTTGAGCCATTCTCCTTATCTGAAAATGAAGACTGTCTGAGGATTAAGTGTAATAGAAATGAGCATAAGGCATAAGGCAGGCACCTGAAGCGGCTGCTATTACTCCTCCACTTTCTAGCCTTCCCTTCCATCTTAGAGGAAGAGCTGTCCCCAGGCCTGTGTAAGGTTCACCTGTCCCCACCCCTCCCCCACAAAGAAAAGAACTTAGCTTTCTTTGTCATTTTCTTCTGCAACATTGCCTCTTACCAGCGTCTTAAGTCTGCTTCGACTAGCTCTTCCCTGTCTGTCTTTTAAAATATGCTGAACTCTGCCATCACTCAATGTTACCGTCATCCTGTTTCCTGCCTCATATCACTGATAACATTTCTCAAGCAAGTGACCTACAGCGGTACCAATTCCTAGCTTCTCCTTAACCCTTAGGAGAAAAAACCTCATTCCTTTCACCCCCACCCCTAAACTTTAGTACATAGGCACCAAAGTTTATCAAAAGTGTTTGAATGGCCAAACCCAGAGGCCTTTTCTCGGTAATTCTTCTCCTTCAATTTAATTGAACAAGCATGTTTTAGTGCCTACTATCACTTGGGTAGAAAGAGGAATAAGTCACCCTCCTTGGCCTCAAGGGGTAGGGCTTGGGAGCAGCTATCATGTAAGCAAGGCAATACCTGAGATAGGAACTGTGAGGTAAAGTGTGTATGATGTGGGTTCTTGCCCTCAGCACTCAGCCTTATCATAGGGCTTTGCATCTACATCTATTACAAATGAATGAATGAATGGATGAATGAACTCCACAGGAAGATGAGGAAAGCCTTTATGAATGGAGTGACCTTGCAGCAGAGTCTCAAAGGATGAGTAGGGTTTTCCAGGTAGGGAAGTGTGTGGGTGAGTAGTCCAGATGGAGTCAAAGGTATGCGAGCAAGGAATAGCCTGGTGCATTCCAGAAATGTTGATAATGTCACTGGCTGACTCAGAGGGTATGAAGGGGAGGAGGAGGAGGAGGAGGAGGAGGAGGAGGAGGAGGAGGAGGAGGAGGGAAGGCTGGAGAGGGCAGGTGGAAAGGAAGTGGAGGCGCAAAAAGATGCTGAACCTGTACCTCCAGGAAGAGTTTGAATGTTATCATTTGAGCAATGGGTAGCTATTCCTGGATCTTCTTAAAGGAATCAATTGATGAGAACTGCAGTTTAGAAAGACAGACCTGGCAGCAACTCAAGCGCTGGAGAGGACAGAACCACTGGGGAAGAGGGTATGGGGAAGAAGAGCAGCAGGCTGAGGACAGGCCCTGGACTGAAGAGTCAGGCACAGGAAGAAGAGTTCATGGAGCAGACTATGAAATGGACAAAGGAAAACCAGAGGTGCTTCCCAAGCAGGGGGCCTGGCCACCAGAGTCCCAAGCTACAAAGATGTCAAGCAAAGAAGAACTGAAAGCCAACTGCTGGATGCAGCAGTGAGTGGGGGTCACAGTGGCCTTTGTCCAAACTGTTCCAGTGGAGCAGTAGGGGCAGAGAGAAAACCACGGGAGCAGGCATCCCAAGCTCACACTCCACCCACATGTCCCCTTTCTCCTTGAGTCCTGTGACCCATGTGCTTGCTCTCTTTCTCTCTCAAGGGAAATCCAAATTTAAAAATATGGAGCCATGGGAATCAGTTACTTTGCTAACACACTGAACGTTAGTTTTCTTCTTCTCTTTTGCAAAAACCTTATTTCACAAAATACTCAAACAAATAAAGTACAGTGAAGTCCAGGTAGATATCATCCACCTTCAGCAATGATCAACCCATGGCCAATCTTTCATCTCAACACTCATATCCTCATTCTTTTGGAGCAAATGCCAGATATTCTTTCATCCATCAGTATGTCAATATGTATCTCTGAAATAGAAGGACTTTTTATAAAACATAATCATAATATAGTTAATATTCATTCACCAATTGTTTTGTTATAAAAGACAATTTGTATTGTCTTTTACAGTTTAATTTTTGTTTTGTTTTGTTTTTTTTCTTTTTGAGACAGAATCTTGCTCTGTCACCCAGGCTGGAGTGCAGTGGTGCGATCATGGCCTATTGCAGCCTCTACCTCCTGGGCTCAGGTGATCCTCCCACCTTAGCCTCCCAAGTAGCTGGGACTACAGGTGCATGCCACCACGTCCAGCTAATTTTTTGTATTTTTGTAGAGATGGGGGTCTCACTATATTGCCCAGGCTGGTCTCAAACTCCTGGGCTCAAGTGATCCACTTGCCCCAGCCTTCCAAAGTGCTAGAATTACAGGCATGAGTCACCATACCCAGCTATGGTTTGTTTTCATTTGGCTGCTAATAAGACCCATACATTCCATTTGGTTGATCTATCTCTTTAATTCCTTTTAAATTTATAATTTTATAAGGTCCCCTTCCACATTTTTCTTTGTGGAAGAGGAGAAAAGACCCTTGTTCTCTGAATCACTCTGTAGTTAAGGGGGTGGGTCCTCAAATCAGATGACCTAGTTCTATTTTGCTTTCTTGGTTTTTAGTACTTTTTGTTTGTTACCTGCACACAGAAAAGTACATTAATCATAAGTGAGCAGCTTGATGAATTTTCATAAGTGAACATGCCTGTGTAACTACCACCCAGCTCGGGAACAGGGCATCACTGGCACCCAAGAACCCCCTCTCAGGCCCTTTCCCAGTCTCTACTACCTCACAAAAGTCAGGTGACTTTTTCGCACCATAGCCATGTGTTACCTCTTTTTGAACTTTATATAAATAGAATCATAGCACGCATTTCTTGGATGACTGGCTTCTTTTATTCACCTTATGCTGGTGGTGTGCTTATCATGATTTGTTCATTCCCAATGCTGCATAGTATTCCATTGAATATGAATGTTCCACAATCTGTTTATCCATTCTAGTGTTGATGGACATTTGGATTGCTTTCAATCTTAAGCCATTACAAATGGTGCCATCGTGAATGTTATTGTCCATGTGTTTCTTTGGGTACATACTTAAGAATGAGAATTATGCATGCTCATGATTGCCGAGGTTTTAATTATTTTACCTCTCTGACCTCAGTTTCTTAATCTGTAAAACAGGCATAATCATGTTCACCCTGTGGAGTTATTGGGAGGATTAAATATTTTTAAAAATCTAAAACTCTTAGAATCCTGCTTGTCTCTTAGTAAGGGTTTGATAAATGTTAGCTATCAATCCTTCCTCCCTTTATGGTGGTAACTTCTCAATCTCCTTCACTGTCTTTCTCCTCCTGCCAAGTTTCATTCTCCTAAGTTCAGGTTAACCTGGTCTGCTTTTCCCTGTCTCTGAAACTTGTCTATGCCTAGGACTTCCATTACCTTGTACTGTGGACAGCTTTTGCAACGTGTTACCTAGAAGCCATGACTCCAAATCCCCTTGTCTACAAAACTCAGCCTCTCCCCTGCTCAACAATCCTCCCTTTCTAGTAATGATGTCCTATTTTCCCTTTCCCTTGAATATATGTGTCACCAAAATCTCAACAGATCTAAAGCAAATTTGCCTTTCTCTCCCGTATTAGAATCACCTTGGGATCATCTCTGACCCTTCTCTCTTTCTTGCACCCCATATTTAATCTGTGGGGAAGTCCTGAAGAATCTATGCTCACATCACTGTTATTCTTCTTTTCTTTTTACTTTCACTGTCTAGTTCAGGCCCTTAACAATTTATATTGAAACTAATGCAATAACCTCTTCTACCTGGCTCCAACCTCTCCTATTTCTAATTTTCTCTGAACATTGCCTCCAGATTAACTTGACTAAAATTTGGCTTTGTAATAAATCATCATGATAGGGCATATAACTGTGAAAAGAAAATAAAGCCTTGGGACCCCAAACTCACTATGTCAAAGGGAAAAGTTAAGCTTGGAAACTGAGTCACACAAAAACTGCCTTCCTTTTTCTCCTAAACAGATCGTGGCATTTGGACTGTTTACAACCTTAAGCTATTACATATGGTGCTATTATGAATGTTATTGTCCATGTTTCTCTCTGGGTACATACTTAGGAATAAGTATGTGATAACGGAAGGCCATCTATCTCCCCAGGTGGTCTCCCTCACAATTGCTTATAAGGAAATTTCTTGTGGTTCCTAAATCTTTCAGAATACATATCCTCCCGATAAACTAACCCTAAAACACAGTTCTGTTGAATCTCACCCTGGCAATGTAGACTTTTTTTTTTCTTTTTTCTTTTTCTTGTGAGACAGAGTCTTGTCATCCAGCTTGGAGTGCAGTGGCACGATCTCGGCTCACTACAACCTCCACCTCCCAGGTTCAAGCAATTCTCCTGCCTCAGCCTCTTGAGTAACTGGGACTCCAGGTGCCTGCCACCACACCTGGCTAATTTTTTTGTATTTTTAGTAGACACGGGGGTTTCACCATGTTGCCCAGGCTGGTCTCGAACTCCTGACCTCAAGAGATCCACCTGCCTCAGCCTCCCAAAGTGCTGGGATTACAGGCGTGAGTCACCGTGCCCAGCCAACTATGTAGATTAACATCTTATCTTCACAGATATGGAACCAAGACCAGACTAGAAATCATTCCTCTGCCCACCCCAGACAAATGCATGTTAGATTTCTTCCTCTGTGTTTACTTTATTTTATGTAAAATGTAGATTTACCAAGCAAGAAAACTAACATAATTGACTGTTCCTCTACCCACCCCTTTCACATGTAAAATGTAGATTCAGCGAGTGCTAATCAAAGCCTCAGGATAAAGTAATCTCCTGTACCATTGTTTACCCTTCCTTTTTTCCTTTCCTCTATAAAGTCCTCAAAAAACCCTTTTTGGAAAAAGCACAGGCCACAGATCCTATGGTAACTTGTGTTTCTTTTTCCCAGGAGTGTCCTCAACCTTGGCAAAGTAAACCTCTACATGGATTGAGATCTGTCTCAGACACATTTTGATTTCCATGACTTCTGAATGGCAGCACGAGGAGCTCCATGAACCGTCTCCCCAGTGAAATGACCATGACCACTGGAAATTGCTTAAGATCAAAGCCACAACCATTTAAAGCCTTTGGAAATTGTTTTAAGGGGACATGGCAAATTAACACATTTTTATTCAAGAAAATGTGCAAAGTCTCAGTAAGAACAGTGAGAGTCAATAACATTTGAACCACAAAGGACTTCCTCCCTCCTCCTCCTAGCTCAGCATCATGGAAAAGTTACTCTGAGTAGGTGAAGCCAAGAACACAGGCTACCTCCTCCCCCAGCTCTCAGTTGAGGACTACTATATATCCCTGGGAGGGGCAGGCTGCCAGCATTTCTCATGCCCTCCAGTTTCATGCTGCAAAAGCTCTACTTTGGACAAGACTGGCTGATAAATCTGGGGCTCACTTCCTAAACCTGCCCCCACTCATATGGCAGAAACTCCACCTCTGCCATGGCAGGCTAAGCATACTGGAGCCTGTGTTACCCTGGCCTCAGCTTGCTCATGGGGCAGAGATTCTTTACAGGAAAGGCAAGCCCAGAAGAGCAAAAGCCACCGCTCTGTCCAGCACTCTGCTCATAAAGCAGGATTGTCATCCTGAGATAAGGGGGCCACTGTCTCTGCCTGAGTTCCCCAAGCTCCAGAGCAGTGGTGCAGAGGTTTTGCCCGAGGGGAGAGGCAGGCCATAGATACAGAGACCTCTGAAGTTCTTCCCAAGAGAACACTTTATGTGGAACACAATGTGGGAAAGTTCAAGTGTAAGGGTGTTCTCAAAAACAATGAAGATTTTGTTGGTAAGCAATTAAGAGGAGCCTGGGAACTCCATTCAAGCAACAAACTGAACTGTAGACCAGCTAGAAGTGTCCTGGAGAGAACCAGGGAAAGCATCAGCTAAGAAGAGCCCTCCTGGTGTTAGCATAAGCCTCAAAGACTGACCTGAAAGATTACCCTTGCAAAGGGGCTCAAATTTAACATACAAGACAGGAGCAATTCATGCCTCCAGGGGATTGTCAAACACAAAAGAACAATCAGCCAGCAGTTGGTGGAGGCTTAACAGCTGGATGTGATACCATAGCAAGCTGACAGCTTAATAAAGAGATAAGGTAAAGAGGAAAGGAGACCTTTTTTTTCTTTTTTTTTTTTTTTTTTTTTTTTGAGATGGAGTCTCGCTCTGTCGCCCAGGCTGGAGTGCGTTGGCCCAATCTCAACTCACTGCAGCCTCCCACTCCTGGGTGCAAGTGATTCTCCTGCCTCAGCCTCCCGAATAGTTGGGATTACAGGCATGAGCCACCACACCCGGCCTGAATTTGACTCTTCTAGGCACCTCATGTAAGTGGAATCATACAATATTTGTCCTCTTGTGATTGGCTAATTTCATTTTACATAATGTCTTCAAGTATCATCCATATTGCAGCATGTGTCAGAATTTCATTTTTTTTTTTTTTTTTTTTTTCTTGAGACAGGGTCTCACTCTGTCACCCTGGCTGGAGTGCAGTGGCACAATCACAGTTCACTGCAACCTCAACCTCCTGGGTTCAAGCGATCCTCCTACCTCAGCCTCCCAAGTAGATGGGACTACAGGAGCATGCCAGCACGCCCAGCTAATTTTTTTTTTTTTTTTTTACTTTTTTGTAAAGACAAGATCTCACTGTATTGCCCAGGCTGGTTTTGAACTCTTGGGCTCAAGCAATCCTCTTGCCTCTGCCTCCCAAAATGCTGGGACTACAAGCATGAGCCACTGCACTGGCCAATTTCATCCCTTTTGAAAGCTGAATAGTATTCCATTATTTGTACTTACCAATTTTATTTATCCCTTCATCCATCAACGGACATTGGGTTGTTTCCCCATTTTGGCCATTATGAATAATGCTGCTGTGAACATTGGCATACTAATATCTTGAATCAACTTTAACTTAAATGCCATGTCTGCATTGTGATACAAGAGATGATTATAGAGTAGCACATGGAAGAATATTTAAAAATGTAATAGTTGGCTGGGTCTGGTGGCTCAAGCCTATAATCCCAGCACTTTGAGAGGCCGAAGCAGGGGGATCACTTGAGGTCAGGAGTTCAAGACCAGCCAGGCCAATATGGTGAAAACCCATCTCCACTAAAAACACACACACACAAATTAGACAGGCATGGTGGCGCACGCCTGTAATCCCAGCTACTCGGGAGGCTGAGGTGGGAGGATCCCTTGAACCCAGGAGGTGGAGGTTGCAGTGAGCCAAGGTTGTGCCACTATACTCCAGCCTGGGCAACAGAGCAAGACTCTGTCTCAAAAAATTAATAAATAAAAATAAATAATAAAATGTAATCCTTATGAAATGATTTTAATGTAATTAGAATAACTATAATCACACTTCAAGCCTGCAATATCACAGATATTACTGCTTTGGCCCACAGGGTTTCTCAACCTCAGCACTATTGACATTTGGGATAATTCTTTGTTGTGGGGCTGTCCTGGGAACTGAAGGGTGCTTAGCAGCATCTCTAGCCCCTACCCACTAGAGGTCAACAGCACCCCTGCAGTTGTGACAACCACAGATATTGTCAAGTGTCCCCTGAGGGACGAAACTACCCCCAGTTGAGAACCACTGGTTTAGGATGGGGCTTAATAAGGTATTTCATTTTAAAAGTTGAGTCAATTTGATGACATTATTAAGTAAATAATAAAGCAGAGAGTAAAGAGATAGGGTCAAAATTATCTACGTGGTTTGCAGATGCCTGGAGTTTGGGATGTTTGCTCTGCAACTATGTGAGGATATCCAAATACCCAAAGGGCTGAGATGAAGCCATTAACTAAGACGAAGACATTATCTTGCCTCCACCATTGGCCCCATCCATTTGTTCATCTTCTCGCCTGCTAGGCCCCAATTTGACTCTGCTCTGGACAAACTATCTTGTGTTGATCCACTCAGAGGCCTACCTGGAATGCCATGCTCCCTCACCACCAATGCTGCCCTGCCAGATTCAGCCCATAGACCTTCAAAAACCAATTCAAATCTCCAATAATCCAAGTCAGAAGAAATTGCTGCCTCCTCTGAATAATTATTGCTGACACTGATGGCACTCTGTGCTTATTGCTCAGTCCTTTGAGTTATCTCGTCAATATTTCCCATTTGTCCTATATCCATCCCCACCGAGGAATGAATGGGACTTTATGATTCTGTCTGTCTAGTATTAGATGTCTTGCTCAGTAAAAAATGTTTACTGTTTTGTAAATTAATTTAAATATATGGCAAAACAATACAGGGGTCTCTGGAAAGATGGAAATGGTTTGTTTTTGTTTTTGAGACAGAGTCTCACTCTGTTGCCCAGGCTGGAGTGCAATGGTGCAATCTCAGTGCAATCTTGGCTCACTGCAACCTCTGCCTACTGGGTTCAAGTGATTCTCCTGCCTCAGCCTCCCAAGTAGCTGGAATTACAGAGACCTGCCACCACGCAGGGCTAATTTTTGTATTTTTAGTAGAGACAGAGTTTCACCATGTTGGCCAGGCTGGTCTCGAACTCCTGACCTCAAGTGATCCACCTGCCTGGGCCTCCCAATCTGCTGGGATTACAGGTGTGAACCACTGTGCCCAGCTGTTTTTTGTGTGTGTGAGGGGGGGGTTTTTTGTTGTTGTTGTTATTTTTTTACGCTGCATCTCGCCTTCTCCGGAAATAGTTTTGAAATAGCTCAATAACCTAAAATTATGTAGGAAAGGGTGTATGATGAGCTTATTTAATACACAAGTTTTATCAACTCCTTTGCAATTAATAGTATGAATAACTCAATTTTTATTTCTGTAATTAAGAATGACGTCAGGAGACCGGTGGATCACGAGGTCAGGAGATCGAGACCATCCTGGCTAACAAGGTGAAACCCCGTCTCTACTAAAAAATACAAAAAACTAGCCGGGCGAGGTGGTGGGCGCCTGTAGTCCCAGCTACTCGGGAGGCTGAGGCAGGAGAATGGTCTAAACCCGGGAGGCGGAGCTTGCAGTGAGCTGAGATCCGGCCACTGCACCCCAGCCTGGGCGACAGAGCAAGACTCTGTCTCAAAAAAAAAAAAAAAAAAAAGAATGACATCAGGAAGAGGAATGCATGGTGACTAAGAAGAAGTCATCGTTAGCCAGTCACCTGTCAGATATTCTGTATCTGATTATAAGATTAGAACACTTTTTCATCTGTGTGTGCGGGCATGCACGTGCGTGTGTGTGTGTTTGTTTCATGAGCATTTTTAGTACTAGGTCCTATATATGTAAGTATAAATATTACCATAAAATGTATCATCCAAATTGGGACTATTTGAGAATCACCTGATGGGAAGGAGGGCACTATTAAAATTTTGCCAGGACAACAGGCATAAGCCAGGTGTGTTCATCTTATGATTTTACTATAGACAACTCACATATAGCTTAAGAAAGCAGCCCAAATCACAGACAAGGTTATTTTTCATGATCGTTTTCACTGGCCACCAGAAAGCCTTTTCTAATAACAAAAGGACCACATTTTTGAAATTGATCATAGTTTGTCCTCATGGAACTATCGCATGCTGGGACTTAAAGCCTCTAAACAAACTTCATCTCCATTACCAATAAGAAGCCAGACAGTGGACCTGCTTACAGGCCATTCTGAACCTCCTTCCTAGACTGCATGCAGACTGCACTGGGTGTGACAATAAAGCCACAATATTCGATCCCTCAGACTGCACCATGTCACAACTGTAGGAATACTTTATGAGCCTCCAGGCTGCAGCTTTTACTGTTATTCTCTTAGCCTCATCCTTTCCATTTCCCTCACAATGAACACTGATGAGGTCTAGTCTCAAAAACCTTTACTCGGTCCTCAAACCATTTTTGGTAACCACATTCCAAAGGAAAAGTTTCTCGCACCAGGTGGTGAGATTTTGCTAGTAAAAATAAAATCCTGCATGTGTTGGAGAGTGTGTATATAGGAACTCTCTGTACTTTCCACTTAATTTTGTTGTAAACCTAAAACTGCTTTATTTATTTATTTAGAGACAGAGTTTCCCTCTGTTGCCCAGGCTGGAGTGCAGTGGTGCGATCTTGGTTCACTGCATCCGCCACTTCCTAGGTTCAAGCGATTCTCCTGCCTCAGCCTCCTGAGTAGCTGGGATTACAGGCACACATCACCACACCCAGCTGATTTTTGTATTTTTAGTAGAGACAGTGTTTTGCCAATTGGCCAGACTGGTCTCAAACTCCTGGCTTCAAGTGATCCACCCACCTCAGCCTCCCAAAGTGCTGGGATTACAGGCATGAGCCATGGCGCCTGGCCTAAAACAGATTTAAAAAATAAAGTCTATCTATATTTTCTGAAAATCCTGAATCCTGTGGTCACTACTTCTTGAGGGCTAGAACTTAAAAAATGAGTGAGGACCTTAGAGGGAGATTCTGAAATGGGCTCCTATAATAGCTAGGGCAAACATTTATTTAACATTTTTAGGTATGTGCCAGGTACTGTTTGATGCACTTTGTATCTGTGAACTCATCTGCCACTCAAAGGAACCCATGAGACAAGCACTTCACTGTCCTCTGCATTTTACAGAAGAAAGTGGGAACAGAGACGTGCTGTACTTGCCCAAGGTCACAAGGCTAGGAAGGATGGAACCAGGATCCAAGCCCCAGCGGCAGAGCTTCCAAATCCCATTTCTCTGAACCATCCCCCATGGATGCAGAATAACAAAAATGACAAACTGAGTGAATTGCTGATTTTCCCTGAAGAGAATAAATAGAACACATTATCTGCTCCAACCGCTGCTCCCTGCTGTCTCCCAGAGTACCTTGAGGACTTTCTCAGGTTAGGAAATCCTGCAGAGCCTCCAGTTGGTTAGAAGCAGTTCTACTTTAATGAAGTCCTGCAGCTTTAGCCATCCCAGAAAGTGACTGGGGCAAACCGTCTCCCTTGTTCTTTTTTATAACAAGGTACTGTCATGGTTTTGAAAATTCACTTTACAGCCACATCCCAACACCTGCTTATGTTAGGCCAAGGCTCACCAAATCCTCAATCTCAATGGGCCACTAAACTTGAAGGCAAAAATAAGTCCATTTTGTCTCCTAAATGGCCTCCCTCGGAAATGATTTATAGAATGAAATAATATGATTAAACAGAATATGGCAAGACTGCAAGCAGAGGGGAGGAAACAGAAACCAGAGACAATTAAGGAAACAGTTCTGTGCGCTGGAAAATGATAATGGATCATTCTTTAAGCCTGCCTGAGTTGCAGAGAAGATGCCCGGATCCTTTCACTCTTCCTCCTGTTCCTGGGCTCCGTCTGTGCCTCTTTTTGAGCCTCTGTGACACAATTGTGTTTTAGAATTCCTGAACTGGATAGATGTCCTTTACTGGAAGCATTGGCTGAACCTATGTTCCTGAGATGGGAGAAAAAAGCCATTTACACAATGGTGAGCCCATCTGCAATATACTCCTAACAGCTGCTTTTCGTGGCTCTGAATCAAGTTGGAGAAATCATCCTGAATCTCTGGAGCCACTTCATGCTTTTCAGGGCCTAACAAACACAGGCAGAAGCAAACCCGTATTGGGCTGGGCCTATTTCCGTAGCATGCATGCAGCCATGTGTATGGCTACCAAGCAGCACTATTTAAAGACAAGAACCAGAAAACTGTGGATCAGAACCAAATGTGTGCATAGATATGTGTACACACCCCTCCAAAACTAGTGACAAATCTTTTTTTTTTTTTTTTCCTGAGACGGAGTCTCACTCTGTCGTCCAAGCTGGAGTGCAGTGGCGCAATCTCACTGCAACCTCTGCTTCCTGGGTTCAGACGAGTCTCCTGCCTCAGCCTCCTGAGCAGCTGCGATTACAGGCGTGTGCCACCCTGTAAATTAGCCCAGCTAATTTTGTATTTTTAGTAGAGATGGGGTTTCACCATGTTGGCCAGGCTGGTCTGGAACTGCTGACCTCAGGTGATCCTCCTGCCTTGGCCTCCCAAAGTGCTGGGATTACACTGAGCCACTGTGCCCAGCCTATTTTTAAAATTATTATTAATTTTTGATTGACAAAATTTGTATATATTTATAATGTACAACATGCTTTACTTATTTATGTTTATCACGTTATTATGTTTATTTGTCAAACTGGGTCTCACTCTGTGGCTCAGGCTGGAATGCAGTGGTACGATCTATAGCTCACTGCAGCCTCAACTTCCTGGGCTCAAACCCTCCTGCCTCAGCCTCCCCACTAGCTGGGACTACAGGCATGCACCACCATATCAGGCTAATTTTTAAATTTTTTGTAGAGACGGGGTCTCACTATGTTGCCCAGGTTGGTCTCAGACTCCTGGGCTCCGCCTCAGCCTCCCAAAGTGTTGGATTACAGGCGTGAGCCACTGCAGCGGTCCATGTTTTGATACATGTATACATTGTGGGATAGCTAAACCAAGCTAGTTAACATATGCATTACCTTATATACTTATCTAGTGATAAATTTAAAGCTGTTTTTTGGAAGTCCAAACTGTTTTAACTCAGTCAGGATGATGGGGTTCATCACTAAGAGACTTTGCTACTGAAGCCTGGGTTTTTTTTTTTTTTTTCCCAAGATGAAAGAGAATACAGAGGAATATATAAACACTGAGATGAAACCTTTATTTTCAAGGTAACGTGACAACTGAATGAAAAATAGAGCAATGGCAAAGGATTCTTTCTTCTCCTTCACTCTGATGTACCATGGCTGTGAGTTCTTTCAAAGGCAGACACAAAGGGTCTGGGGCTACATTCAAGTCTGAGAAGCTATTTCTGTCCACAGTCTGTGATGTCTACACCTTCAGAATGGGGAATGGGTTTCAGGGGTCTCTGACGGATATAGCTCATGCAGTGATTTCTAGTCCGGTGCTGATCAGCCTTCAGAGGATGTTGTTGGGTCACGCTTCATAAAACTTGAGCCAGCCCATTGTTCCTTGTCACAACCTGAAATATGTTGGGAAAAATTTACATGGCAACAAACACCACTTCCCTTCTCTGACTAAATCGCTCCTCTCACTTCATCCCGTGCTCCCTGTCTCCCAGCCCTATGGGACCTTGGTAGGGTGGCCTTCTCTGCCCTACAGGGGTTGCATTTCAAGTCGCTCAAGTGTTCTATTCTTGGTACACGACATGCCACTGCAAAAGCAGTTTCAGGCTCATAGAATTTTAGAAATGGGCTTAGTTTCCCAGCCGGATGAGGTGAGTGGGTGATGGGTGAAGAATCACCCTTCATTGAATGCCTGTTGAGTGCCAGCCACTGTTGGCGTTTATCAGAGTTTATTTAATCTTCTCATCAACTACTATTGCTACCCTCAGTTGCCAAGTGAAGAAATCAGGGAGCATGCAGGAAGGTAAGTGACTTTCCCAAGCCCACACAACCGGTAGGAGCCCCAATTTCAGGCCCTAGTTCAAAGGCTACATTCTTCCAGGCGGCCTCCAACTGGGTTGCTTAAGGGTTGAAAGGACAGTGGGACAATAACTGAGGCCCATATTGCTCAGAGCGTCCCCATCCCCCGTCCGGAGCTGGAAGAGGCCATAGGTCGCTGCCTCCACATCTTTTCCTCTCCTTGGGGTTCGGTGACTCACGACCCTTCTTCCTCTCTCCCGGGATATGACCTCAAATTTCACCCCCTGCGAAATTCGAGTATACGTGAGTCAGTCAGTCGGCCTGGACCCATCAAAGCCCCGCAGCTGAGCTACCGGCCGACCTCATTCCTCTGAGCCCCAGTTGACAACTGACCTTACCCAGCCCTCTAAAGCAGCTTGCGGTCACAATTACGCCTCTCTTCACCCCGCCCCCATCCACCGCAAACACTACCCATCTTCTAGCCCTCCTCCCCTTTCCCCGCCCACTCCGGGCTGGCCTTATCCAATAGCGTCTGGGTCCCTGGACTAAAGCCGTCAAATGTAGCCAATTGTTGAGGAGCTCTCCCCTAAGAATCCCGCCTCCACTCTGAGGAGCAGCTTCGCTGACCAGTGGATTCCCTCGTAATGCCATGAGCGCGCGGGGCAAGTGGAGAAGCGGCTAAACTGCCCAATGAACAAGCGGTTTCCGCGGTTGGGGGCGTGGCAGAAGCGGTCGTCAGGGGCGTGGCGGCAGTTACTTGGGCGGGGCCGGTAGCGGCGGGAGCTGCACTGGCCAGGGGTTCCGGCTGTATATCCATGAGCGCCGCCGGTAGCCAGGAAGCTGCAGGAACCAGACTGGGGGCGAGCTGAGCACCTGTAGTCAATCACACGCAGGTAAAGCCACGGCCGAGCGAGCTCCGCGGAGCAGGGATCGCACGCCGGACCCGTCGAACCGAATCTCCGAGCCCCGAGTTCCCCGGCGTAGCTCGGCCCATCACGCCGCAGCCTGAGGGGATCCTCGGGGGCCTGTCATATGGCGCCGTGGGGGTCTAGAGGGCTGGCTTGCCCGGTGGCGGGGACAGCCCAGATCGCGGCGGGGGATACGCCTTCCTGAGGCCCTTTGTCCCCTCGTGCCCGGGAAACCGAGGTTGGGGATAATCCCAACCGCGGCCTCTCTGGCTGCCATTCCCCCATTGGTGCTCACTCCTGGGGCTTCTGGGGTCTGGGGAGGGGTCTGCCGGTTCAGGCTTGGGGAAGAAGGTCCGGGATCCGCACCTGGGAGGAGAGGGCCGAGGGTCCTGATTACAACCCGAGATAACCGAGAGACCTCTGTGTTTCGGGGCTTCAGGGGCGCACCCAGGACCAGTGGGTTTAAGTTCTAGGGAGGCAGCTTTTGACCCACTTGGAAGCACATTTACCGAGTTCAGCCTGGCGACCGGCACTGTTCTAGGCGCTTCGTGAGCTTTTCCCACATCTAGAGCTGTCCAGCAGCGCAGGAGGCTGCCTGCCAGGCCGGGCAGCTAGCGCCTCGACCTTGGCAATGTCCAAGCAGTGGCCGGATGACAGCCACCTGTGCGGGATGCTTAGGACTCCCAAGGGAGGACTGCATGACCCATCTGTAAGGGCCTTCTCTACCCGCAGATGCACTCTAAGTGGCCTTTAATGCCTAGCTTGAGGATAGTACTTCTGGGGGTCGATTAGGTTCCAAGTGGCTGTTAAATTCACCCATAATGAATTTTGAGGTTTCAGCTCTCAAGAGTGGGTGTTAGCAAAGAGACTGGATTATACAAAAAGATAGAGGTTTGTTTAGCCGCCATGAAACTCCTTAATTTGAACTACCATGGACCACTGTCTTAATCTTCCCAATCCCTCTAGTTTGGTTGCTCGACCTCCAGTTTGTCAGTTTCACCTGCATTCCAGCAACCAAATCCAAAGGCAAGTTCCAAGAACAGGCTCCATAGAGGGACCTGGAGAGACTGCAGGTTTGGCAGAGTCATCAAGACCTGTGCCCAGAGCTTTTCGAAGGCCGTTTCCTTACAGCCACATTAAGCAGAGTCCAAAAGAGAAATCCTTCACTACTCTCTGTCATTTGCCTGAATAGAGAGAACATAATCTTCTAAAGGTCAGGAGGCAGAGAAGGAATCTTAACACAACTTGCTGTGTGTTTTAGGATGAATTAATCTTTGAATATCTAGTCAGAAAGCAGACCAATCCATATACAGCTGGTAGTCAGCACGGACTTGTGACATTTTAGAGCTGAAGGCACCTTGGATAGAGCTCATCTCTATCTAAATCTAATTAGATAGACTCTAATTCAGTCTCCTCAATGCACAGGTGAGGAAACTGAGGCCTGGGGTGGTCACAGGGCTGGCTGGTCATCACAGGCCCATGACTAAGGGTTGATCTCTTGACTTTAGATCTAGCCAGTGCATGACTTACTTCACTCTAAGCTTAGTTTGCCTATTCTCAGTGTTTTAAGTTCTAGGGGAGCCCAGAGGGGTTAGGGGGACAGATTTTGGTGCCTGAGTGCCTGGATTTGAATCCTAGCCCTGCCTCTTACTAGCTGTGCAACCTTGGGCAAGCTACTTAACCTCTCTGTGCCTCTGTTTCCTCACCTCTAAAACAGAAATAATAATGATACTTATGTTAGAAGGTTGCTTTGAGAAGGGCATGGAGTTACTACATCTGAAGCATTTAGAACAGTACCTGGCACAGGGTAAGCACAATAGATTTGCTAGATATGATATTCTGTTGCCTTTTTATACATTCTTCTTCATATCCACCACCCAATACTCTATCAAGAGCTAATTTTCCCCATTCCCCTTCCCCCCACCCCCCAATTCATTAAACATATTCCAGATTTCATTTTAACACAGACAGCTTCAAGGGGATTCCAAGTCACGTTGCATATATCTTACTTATTTTACTGATTCAGGTAATTCAGTTTCTATGTTAGTTCCCCACTTGCAGTTACATTCTTCTTAGGCTCTGAACCTTTTAAAATTATCTTTAAAAGCGGGCAGCGAGGGGTGGGAATCCCTCGAAATGGTAAAGTCCTGGATGATACCATGTCCATGGTGTTCTTCCAAATATGTATTCCCTCTCTGCAGCCCTCCTCCCGAGCGATGCGTGTGATGCAGCTTGATTCTAAATGGATGAACATTTTTAGATTAAGATTTTATGAGCCACTGTATTAAGTGCTTTTCGGAAGTTCAGGGATCGTGTGTCAACTGCATTTAAGCAAGTTACTTAGTCATTCGAGTAGGGGGAGCACCAGCAGCGCCTGCCTGGCCTGGCAGAAGCAGAAGTGTGTGACTGATCTGTGCTGGCAATATAGCTGGTTCACTGGTTTATCTGCGTTTTTCTTGTTCTTTTCCAAAGCTCGAAATAAACCAGATGGCAAGTACAATGGAATGGTCTTTTTCCTCTCATTTTAGTCAGGGTCATTCACTTTCTTTCCTTTTTACTCTCACCTTCATTTCCTTTATCGCCTTCACAGGTCTGACAAATAGCCACTCTCACCGTGCCAGCCAATTCCCTTTTGATGAAAAGATGCCTGCCACTTTCATTTTTAGCAGGAATCCAGTCACCTTTGATTTTCTCTTCTGTTTTTACTTGTTTTCTAGATTGAACCAAAGATTATCACTTCATTAAATCGCACCTTCTTATGCTTTGTTTTTCTTGAGTTGATTCTGAATTTTGGTTTTTGTTTAAGCTGCTCTAGAGATCAGCCATTTTAGAATAATAGTTTTCATTTCTCTGCTTGTGTATTAATAAGGGCCCCTTTCTCTCTTTCTCACTCTCTTTGCTCAACATTTTGGTGGAAGGGCTTCTCATTCGCTGTTACTCGTTGCTTTGAGCATTTATACCTTCTCCTGGTCATCTCTGGCAGGACCCATAACCTCTGTAGTGGTTCTCACTGCCCTTGTTCAGAGCTCCTGCCCCAAGCAGGAAATACTTTCTTTGATCTTATGGGAGACAGGGGTAGAGTCTGTCTTATTTTTTGCCTAAAATCTGGCTCTTTTAAAAGCCCCAGCAGAGAGACATTTCCAATATAATTGAATTTTGTGTGGCAGAATTTCTACCATGACCTACAACTTACAGTATTCCTATTTTTATTGCATTGTGAGTTTTGAATACTCCATGACCAGTTTCAGAGTATAGATGATGTGGGGCATGAGGTACTTAAGCCTTTCTGTTTCATCTTGGGCTAAGTTATCCCTGGGAACAGAGCAATGAAAAGTTCAGGGTGCCTCTTAAATTTGTCTGGTGTCAGGATTTTATAGCAGCTTTTCATGGTTCAGCCTTTTTGGCCAGTGCATGATTAGGACATTTTTAAGCCCTGTGCTGCTGTTTCTGTGTTGATACCATACAGGTGCTACATTATCTGCTTTCAGGATTATTTTCATATCTGCAGATTTATTTTTTGTTGTCTTGTTCAGGGCATCGTGGTTTTGGATTGAATGTTTTCTGTTTGTAAAATGGTTGGTGTGGACAGATGATAAGCTCCACCGTTACCCCTGAAGCTTGTGGACTGGGGCCAGTTGGGTGAGGGGCTTGTTACACACCGACCCATTGTCTGATCTTTCACAATAAATAGTAGACAGGTGAAGAGCTTTTTAGCGAAGTGGAACATTGGTACCCTTGGATTTGCCTGGTTTTTGATTTTCTTTTGTTGTCTTTAAGTGGAGGTTCATTAAGTTCAACAAATTCAGCATCTGGTGTGTGCCAGGAACACAGTTGACAAGATTAACAAATTAGTTTGGTTTGTTGCTTAAAAACTTTTTGTTTTAAAATTGTTTTTATTAGAAATTTAAAATTTTTTAATTCAAATTTTAGTTTTTAAAAATAGGCAATACATTCACATGATGAAAGAAAATACTTGAAAAGCACAAAAGGTTAACTAGTAAATACATCTCTGTGTACCCCTGACCCCTGAACCTCAGAGGCAACCAGCATTAGTGATTTCTTCATCCTCCAGAAGTGGCCTCTGAAAATCCCTTTCAAGGGATTTTATATATCTATAAGCAAATTCGTTAACATATTCTGTACACCGCCCCTTTTTGCAGAAATGGTAGCGCACTGTATACATGCTATTTGGAACCTTGCCTTTTTCACTTAATATTTCTTGGCAGCGTGAAAAGAGCTTCCACGTCATTTTTTATAAAGGCCTTCTATTTTAGATATCTGTTTAATGTTTCTAAGGATGCTAAAAAACAGTCTTATTTAGGCAGCAGCTTTGCTGGAGATCTTAAAGATCTTGTGGATATTTGGAGGCAAATATTTTTCTTTTCTGTGAGAGGCTGGGGGGAGGTGCAGGGGAGCTTCTAAAGGTCAGCTGTGAAGGAAGAGCTGGGGCATTGGTGAGTGAGGAACGCATTGGTCCTTGGGCCCTTCGCCTTGCCATCTGTGCAGAATGTGCTAGCATTTCCAGGGAAAGTTTGCTGTTTGCTCTCTATTCTCCAGAGAAGCTTCCTGGCCTCCCCAAGTCACATTTCCAGGATCTTTTTTCATTCTTTTCCTTTTTTTTTTTTTTTTTTTTTGGAGACAGAGTCTCGCTCTTGTTGCCCAGGCTAGAGGGCAGTGGTGAGATCTCGGCTCACTGCAACCTCTGCTTCCCGGGTTCAAGCGATTTTCCTGCCTCATCCTCTCATTTTATCTTGGATAAAAGAGAAGCTCTGAAAGATTGCCTCCCTGTGTGCACAGTCACTGTAGGCATGTATTTGTGTACTGTTTACTTAGTCATGTCAATGAGGACCATAAAAAACAAAAATCAGGAAGCCCAACATGGATTGCTACATTCTGATTCTTTCAAATAAGGAAATACAGCAGGGGTTGGTGGCTCACGCCTGTAGTCCCGGCACTTTGGGAGGCCGAGGAGGGCGGATCACCTGAGGTCAGGAGTTCCAGACCTGCCTGACCAACATGGTGAAACACCGTCTCTACTAAAAATACAAAACTTAGCTGGGAATGGTGGTATGTGTCTGTAATCCCAGCTGCTTGGGAGGCTGAGGCAGGAGAATCACTTGAACCCAGGAGGCGGAGGCTGCCGTAAGCCAAGATCGCACCACTGCACTCCAGCCTGGGCGAAAGAGCGAGACTCTGTCTCAAAACAACAACAACAACAACAACAACAACAACAACAACAACAAAAGGAAATACAAAATCCCTGTCATCTAAAAAGATATTTTAGCCTGGACGTGGTGGCTCACACCTGTAATCCCAGTACTTTGGGAGGTCGAGGCAGGCGGATCACTTGAGACCAGGAGTTCGAGACCAGCCTGGCCAGCATGATGAAACCCCATCTCCATTAAAAATACAAAATATTAGCTGGGCATGGTGGTGCACACTCACAATCCCAGCTACTCGGGAAGCTGAAGCAGAAGAATTGCTTGAACCCGGGAGGCAGAGGTTGCAGTGAGCCAAGATTGACCCACTGTACTCCAGCCTGGGTGACAGAGCAAAACTCTCTCAAAAAAAAAAAAGAAAAGAAAAGAAAAAAAAAAAGGAGATATTTTAGCACCAAAAATGTTGGAAGATCAGTATCTCAGGTTAAAGAGCACGTTCTAACCAGGACATATTTAGCTTACTAAAAAGGTTGAGTTAATGGCTATTGAATTATGCTGTTTGGGAGGGCCTAAAGTAGAGGATTCTACTCAAGGAGAGGTTCCTCTTTTGCAGTTTTCTTAAACAATCCTGGTTACTCTTTTGCTACAAAACCAGGCCATTGATTTAGTTAAGTTAACCTAACTGCAGCAGCATTTGGTGGGGCTTTGCGCCCAATTTTTTAGGTGGTACAGACTACACAATGTTGATAGGCAGTTGTAGCACCTTATAGTGAGGTGAACTGATATTGGAAATTGTTCTTTGACTCCTGAAGTCTGGATTTGTCATGTCTGAAGTGCCATGTTTTAGTTCTTAAGGACCGAGGAGTGGGAGGGGTCTGAGGTAAGACCTCAGCAACCTGCTGGAATTAAGTAAGGCTCTTCAGTGGTATTTACACATAAGTTCTTTGGAAGCATGCACTTAAACTTACTAAATCCATGATTTAGTATGCCGGGTAATGGCCCAGATGGCTTCTGAGACTCATCCGAGTCCCCACCATACTTTTTGCTTTCTTCCTGTACCACCACCACATTCATTTTGTGCTATGGATTTCCTAATCCAGGGCTAAGGATATGTCCTTGAGGTTCCTTGGGTTCTCATTAGATTATAAACTCAGACTTTTTGGTTTCGTGTTAATGATAATTGGAAATGTTTTATAAGCCTGTCCTGGAATGTTGGGATACCTAATTATAATATCAAGGTCCACCCACACAGTCTCAATGCCTCCCCCATTTGTATGTGAATTTCTGATGAATCGAAGCCAGGTAAACCCCGCTATAGAGAAAAATATATAGATGGACTTAGTGCAGAAAAGATGTGAGAGCATCAAGTGAAGTCAAATGACACCACACAGCACTGTGTAAATGAAGGCTGTAGTAGTGGTCCCAGTGAGAAAAGGAGTGTGAGAATGGACATGTCACACTGTACCTGGAAGTGTAGGCTCTCAGGATCCATAGAACCTGCCCAGGAGTAGGCAGGACCACACTGACATCGTCTGCAGGTATTTCAGGTCTGAAAAATGGCATTAGTCTCATTACATTAATGTAGCTCATCTGAATTTTACTATTTTAGTAATTTTGTTTTTATAAATGTGCTTGGATCTCTGTAATTGTAAAAGTGCCAAAGGAAGTTTATGCACCATACTGAGTACTATTTGTACTGTTTGTGCATTTTAAGAAATAGTATAATAAATAATAGTTGGATAAAAGTAGTTTAATTTAAATTTAAGAGTCGAACACAAAGTAATGTAGCCAGGGGCATCTGGCAGGACTAGTTTTTCCCCTCGGAGGGAGCCATTTGGTACCTGAGTTTGAAAGACCCCAGTGCAGGAATCGAAGCTCTGGGAGGCAGACAGAGGTTTCCAGTCATGTTTGTGTCATTCATATGGCTCCTTTCCATGTGTTGAACATTTTAGAAATATTAACTGAGTTGAAGAGTTGACTTAATTGGTTTTCTGCCTTGAGGTCCTGTCTGTTCAGACCCTGAAAGTGATAAAGTCATTTGGAGAACTTGAGAAACACTCCCAAGGAGAGTGACAAAAATTGCTTATGGGTTTGGGAAAGACACTTTACAGGGCCGCAGGTACAAGTCATCACACCCGTTTGTACGTGCAGCCAACGCTTACCTTCCACATTAATGAAAGGAGGCCTTCCAAAACTAATTTCTCTGTTTCTTTTCGTTTATTTTTGGAGTGAGTGATAAAGTTTTCTTGTTGATATTTGCGTGACCTAAACTCTTGCCAGAATTGCAGTAGCTGGCAGCAGCCTCACGTTTATTTTCCACAGGCAACTCATCAGCCCGGGGACAGTAGAGGCTTGATCGCAGCTGAAAGTTGGGGTGAGCTTAGGCCTTGGTGACTAGCAGGACTGTTTGTCATATTGCTAAATAATCACTCGTTCATTTATTAGCTTTTTATTCTGAGAATTTTAAAGATATACAGAAGTAGAGAGAATCAGATAGTGAACCTCCATGCCCCACAAAACCCATCACCAGCTTTAACAATAATCAACTCATAACCACTCACATTTACTCTGTCTTCCTAGCTACTTTTCCCAGCTCACATTAATTTTGAAATAAATTCCAAACATATAGTTGCATCTATAAATATTTCCATGATAATTCTTAAACGTAAAGACTCCTTTATTAAACACCCATTATTACTCTTTGAAAAATTAACACTAATCCTTTAATATCATCAAACATCATCATTGTTCAAATTTCCAATTGTTTAAAAATGGCATAAGTGTTTTTCTCCTTAAGCTTAATTTCTTTGAATTAGGATTCAAGTAAGGATTAGACATTCTGATTTATTGTTCTACCATTTATGTCTCTTTTAAGCTACAGATCCCCTTTTCTTTTCTTTTCTTCTTTTCCCTGTAATTTGTTGGAGAAACTGGGTAGTCTGTCCAGTAGAGGTATTTATTTACTTTTGACAGATAATGCATTCATGTGTTATAACATTCAAAAGGTACAACATGGTAAAGAGTGGAAAACTTCCTCCCAAGAAGCAGTCAATGTTACTAGTATCTTGTATATTTTTTCAGAGATCTTTTATGTGTGTCCCAGCAAATGTGTGTGCATCTGTTTTTTTTTCTTTCTTTTTTATACAACTGGTAGCATATTGTACATATTGTTCTGCTCTTTGTTTTAGTCACTTAACATGGAATTATACATGTTAGCAAATTTCTTGTTTTTTTTTGTTTTTTGAGACAGTCTTACTCTGTCGCCCAGGCTGGATTGCAGTGGTAGGATCTGGGCTCACTGCAGCCTCCACCTCCTAGACTCAAGTGATCCTCCCATCTCAGTCTTCCCAGTAACTGAGACTACATCACACCCAGCTAATTTTTGTGTTTGCTGTAGAGATAGTGTTTCAACATGTTGCCCAGGCTGGTCTCAAATTCCTGAACTCAAGTGATCCACCCACCTGGCCTCCCAAAGTGCTGGGATTACAGGTGTGCGCCACAGCACCCAGTCAAATTTTAGTAAATTTCTACATATATTGTTTGGCATCCTATTACATTTTCTCATGTATCCAATTATGTCATTACTATTTCCTAAAAATTGAGGGACATACAATATTCCTAGGATTATGTGATTGTGCTAGAGTCCTCACAGCTGGGAAATGTTCTTTTTTCTCATTCAGAGAATGAGAAAAATTCAGAATTCAGCAGGCATTTATTGAGCTCTTTCTCTGCTGGACGCTGTGCCAGACACTCTGCCCTGAGGAGTTTCCCTGGGGCCTGAACACCCTGTGCCCCACTATGGGCCATAGAGGAGGCTTTCCACAGTGTTAGCTGAGCTTCCAACCCCTTCCAGCTCCTTGTGTGGCCTGACCTGTATTCACACTGTAGACATTAGCTGCTCAGGTTCCAAATATCTTGGCTGCAGTTCTTTCCTCTATTCTGATCATGTTAATAAAGTGCTTGCTCATTCTTGTCAATGATGTTGACAAATGTACCTTCTAAATAGTGGGATGATGGAAAATGCCAAGTAGATTATAGCCAAGGATATTTTTCCCAATTTAGAAAACATAGTTCCTTTCCCTCCATCTATCATTAATATCACCCATCAGTCTATTTATTGACTCTACATAGAAATTCTGGATGTTGCACTGAAATCACAAGAGAAATCAGCACTTTGCCACAAAAGAGCTTATAAGAGGAATGCAGGTTTCTTTTGTTTTTGTTTTTTTTGAGACAGAGTCTCGCTCTGTCGCCCAGGCTGGAGTGCAGTGGTGCGATCTCCGCTCACTGCAAGCTCTTTCACCTCCCAGGTTCACGCCATTCTCCTGCCTCAGCCTCCCTAGAAGCTGGGACTACAGGCGCCCGCCACCACGCCCGGCTAATTTTTTTATATTTTCAGTAGAGATGCGGTTTCACTGTGTTCGCCAGGATAGTCTCGATCTCCTGACCTCGTGATCCGCCCGCCTCGGCCTCCCAAAGTGCTGGGACTACAGGCGTGAGCCACCACACCCAACCGAATGCAGATTTCTTTAAGTCTCTTATGGTTGAGCAGAGAGGCCTTATGGAGCTTCTGTAAGGCTGAAGTATCAAGGCTGAAGTGATTAGAATCCATCCAGCTCTGCAAACAGCTTATAAGATGGATGGGTGCCTTGCTTCTCTGTATTCCTAGAGCCTTACCAGGGCCTGGCACATGGAGGGCCCCTGGGCCTCAGTTTCCTTGCTTGCACTAATATTAACTCACAGCAGTTGTGAGCACCAAATGAGGTAATGTCTGAGGATGCACTTTGTCAGTAAATTAGGCATTTCAATCTTTACTGTCAACACAAATGCATTCTGTGACATGTTTGAGGAGTAAATGAGGTAATGTATTAAAATCACAAATACTTTATAAATGATAGAGCTACACAAATAGAACATTTTCTTATCATCTAGCTTTGTTCCTTCATTTAAAGTTATGATTTAGCCAGGCTCAGTGGCTCATACCTGTATAATTCCAGCACAGTGGGAGGCTAAGGTGGGACGATCACTTGAGGCCAGTAGTTGGAGACCAGCCTGGAAAACATAGTGAGACTCCATCTCTGCAACAACAACAAAAAATTTTAATTAGCCAGGTGTGGTGGCACATACCTGCAGTCCCAGCTACTCGGAAAGCTAAGGCAGGAAGATCACTTGAGCCCAGGAGTTCAGGTTTGCACTGAGCTATGATTGCACCACTGCCCTCCAGCCTGGGTAACAGAGCAAGACCTTGTCTCTGTAAAATAAATAAATAAATAAATAAATAAATAAATAAATAAATAAAAGGCTGGGTACAGTAGCTCATACCCGTAATCCCAACACTTTGGGAGGCCGAGGCAAGTGGATCACTTGAGGCCAGGAGTTCAAGACCACCCTGGCCAACATGGTGAAAAATATAAAACTAAGCTAGGCATGGTAGTGCACACCTGTGGTCCCAGCTACTCGGGAGGCTGAGGCATGAGAACAGAATTGCTTGAACCTGGGAGGTGGAGGTTGCAGTGAGCCAAGATCATGCCACTGCCCTCCAGCCTGGGCAGCAGAGCAAGACCCTGTCTCAAAGAATAAATAAATAAATAATAAAGATACAGTGATTTAAAGATAACAGTATCAGAGCCAAAGAACAATACTAGATCCTAGGATGAGAGTCTTTACCCTAACTTATGGTTCACAGATTTAATATTTTGTCTGGGCGGTCAGTAGAGGAGCTTATTGCCTAGAATGGGAGAAGGAACATATGTGTGATCCATATGTTACCTGTAGAAGTCATTTAAATTAGCATTGGTCATGATTGCTCACAGGCAAGTCAAGACCAGACTAACCAGGCTTGAGGACCCAGACATCTGGCTCTATACTGGGATCTTCCAGCCTTGGTGAATGAAGTCTCTCCTTATCTTCTCTGGTGAGCACACCACTCCCAAGTTCACATTGTGTTGTTAATTTTTTTTTTTTTTAAAGAGACAGGGTCTTACTCTGTCGCCTAGGCTGGAGTGCAATAGTGCGATCATAGCACACTGTAGCCTCAATCTCCTGTGCTCAAGTGATCCTCCCACTTGCCCGAAGTCACACAACTAGTAAGTAGTGTAACTGCAGTTCGGGTCAAATCTGTCTGTCTCCAAACCCTGCAAGTAGCCTCTCTACCCCACCTCCAATGCACATCTACAGAAAGTATCTCAATGAAGCAGAAATCTTTGTAGAAATATTTTTCCATTTTCCTTAGATGTTGAAAAGGAACTTTATTGGCCAGGCAAAGTGGCTCACGCCTGTAATCCCAGCACTTTGGGAGGCTGAGGTGGGTGGATCACGAGGTCAGGAGTTCGAGACCAGCCTGGCCAACATAGTGAAACCCCGTCTCTACTAAAAATACAAAAAATTAGCCAGTTGTGGTGGCGGGCACCTGTAATCCCACCTACTCGGGAGGCTGAGGCAGGAGAATCGCTGGAACCCAGGAGGCAGATGTTGCAGTGAGCCAAGATGTGCCATTGCACTCCAGCCCGGGCAACAGCACAAGACTCCATCTCAAAAAAAAAAAAAAAAAAAAAAAAAAAAGAACCTTATTTTATAATTTCACCAACCTCTTAATCTAGGTTAAACTACAGTTAATTGTATTCTGTTTTATATTTTCTGGACCAAATAAGCTCATGTCAGTTGGAAAATACCATAGACAATTTTGTTGCATTGTATGTTTTGGAGAGAATAGCAGAAATCATGAGTCTTCTAATGGTATTTCAGTATTTAACTGAATGTCAACAATCAATGGGTAGATTTCCATCTGCCATCTGTTTGCGGGCCTTTCCTTTCTTCTGCTACCTCCAACATCCTGTTTTAGCTTTGAATGTATTTCTTTATTTGTGAGACAACAGTTTCTGGAGTAGATCTTTGAGCCCAGTGAGATGTTCTTAAGACAAAAGGGGAAAGTGTGAAAGAAATATGTCCTGGGACAGTAACTCCTCTGAGCAGTGGAAAGTGAAAACTCTCTTTTTTGGATGGATAATTATTTGCTTGAACTTTGAGATGTTCTTTAAATATCCAAAAGCTGCTGACAGCCCAGGCCACAGTGAGCTTTCTCTCCTGATGTACAGTGGCGTGGCGATTACTCATAAAGGCCTGTACCTCTCCGCCTAATGTAATAATCTGGTAAGAAACTTATGTTCAGAGAACCACAATGATGATGCTTTAGGCTAATGCCACAGACTTAGTCAATTAGTAAATATTACAGTGTCCACTATGTACTTAACACCCTAAATTTAAATTTGTGTAGAATTTAAACAGGATTGAATTATAAGTGCGAAGATCAGAACTCCCAACAGAGAAGAAAGAGATATGAATCATCACTTTTATGTAGAGATGAGACTAGCAAATGTTCTAGTTATGAAAAGGTGGTTACATAGTGTGAAGTTGAGAAATAGTATGAGTTTTAGGGCCTGGAGGGGATGGGCACCCAGTGAATATCCTTGTATGGTTCAGCAGGTTGTACAAAACTAGTTAGATGCCATCAAGGGCTTGCAGTGGGGCTCGAATAGTGAACGTCAGTGCTTGTCCAACATCGCCATGGGTCAGGTTACATGTAGCCAAGTAAATGCTTCTCACACCTATGGCCTCACATGAACAACAGTGCACAGCCCTACGCACACAGCCGAGGCAGCACCTGTGTGGCATTTTCCAGGCTGATGTCTGGAATTCCCCTTGTAAGTAAAGCACTGAAGCTTCATTCCATAATGACTCACTGCCACTGCTCCGAAACACATCCCTCTTGTCCCGTCTGCCCATTTCCTGACTGCCCAGCATTCTCGGGTCTTGGCTCAACTGTGAGCCTAGCCTGACGTCTGCATCCACCCCTCCATCTCACCTTCTCTTCTGTTCCATCTCTTCCAGTGGTTCCCAGCTTTGGGTCCACCTCCTTCTTCTTTCTGCCTCCTTCATTTGAATTCCTCCAGTATTTATAGTTGGTACTTCAGAGTTTAGTACTTCATTATATACAGATTTGTTGTACTATTTTCCAATTGTTTTATGGATGCTGTGTATTGTACTTCTTTCATAGCCCCCACAGAGGTTAGAGTGATGTCTTTGGTCCCTGTGGGGAGTGAGGTGGAATGTCAAGAGGGCGTAGTTTGCAGAACATCCCTCCCAGTGATATTGATGCCTTTTCAGCAGGTTCTGTCCTCTTCATTTGCAAGCCACTGCTTTATCCATGAGGGTGCTCCCTACTTATGCCAGTGAATCAATTTTTGGTAAGTGGGGTCATTTTCTTTCCTAATCTCAGAGAAATATTTCTGCCATTTTTTATGAAACCATCTTCCTTGATGGCCAGTTCCTTGCCTCCCAGGAAACTGATGAGGAAGCAAGACGAATGTATTGGAAAAGCCCAGCGGAGGAAGAGCTCCTGAGGAGTGAGTGGCGTAGCTATCTGCTTCATGTGGGGCACTCCTGCTCTGTAGTGCAGAGTATTTTTTAGGTGGACTAGAGGTGGACTCGGAGCAAATGCCTACCTGATGCAGGCAACGTTTGCACAAAAACCAAAGGAAGAAGGCTGCTGGTGGGCTGGGGGTGGCAGGTGGGATTGCCCTTGGGCTTTAAAGAAGGCTGAGAAAACTTACTTCCAGAGTGGTAGGCAGGAGGAGTGAGGCCTGGAACAACAGTGTGGAGCGTTTGTGGTGGACGGACGGGAGAGAGGAACATGTGAGGGCATGAACTTATTTCTGACTCTTTACTTGAAAAAGCAATCCACTGAGCTAATACCCTAAAATGTAACAACCCAGAGGGCTTCCTTTCGAGATGTTAGTTTTTAGATCGTTCAGTATCCTCAATGCAAAGATGTGATAAAGCCAAGCTCAGGACTACTTGGGGACCAATTCTCATGCTCCTCATGTGTTATAATTCCTTAGCAGTTGCTTTAAAACTAACATTTTTCTAATCTTGAAATATTTAATAAAGCAGCTTTCTGCTAAAAAGCTGAAAACATTTTACAAACCTTATCTTGAGGATATCTGTGCATAATTTATCATTATAAGTCATTTTTTTAGCCTACAGAATTTCATCAACTTCTTTCCTTCAGTAACATGTAATGTAACCTCCCTTACCCCATTTTATAGAAGAAAAAGCAAATCTTTGTAATGTTTAGATCATTCACCCAAGGTCACTTGGCAGAATCTGGAATCAAATGCAGGTCCTCTGGTTCTAAAACCTTCGTCCCTGTGTCATTCAGTTATATCACATGGACTCTTAAGCTAGGCCTCAAAATCTTCCAAAAGTGCAAGTGACCTGCCCAGAGCTGTACGGCACAGAATGTTCAGAGAGGGTAGGGGGTGGAATAACTCCAGATGCCACTGGAGACAAGTAGTGTAGAGACACAAATGGGATCCTCTCCCTCCTCTCACATCCAGAATCCAGAATCTCTGGGTCTTTCCACTTGGGTTTTGACCTACAAGTGGGGGCAAAGCTCTTTAGCTCTCATAATCAGCAGGACTGATGGCGGAAGCTGGGCAGGGCTCCCTGGAGGCCCAGCGTTAGGCTGGCGTGTGCAGTAGCAGATAGGTGCTTGTCTCACAGTATCCCTTCTTCATGTCAGGCACAAATCAGCCCTTCATATTTATCTGGATTTAGCTGGTAGCATTTGTCTCCTAAGACTTGGTCACAAAGGAATCCACGTGACCTTCAGGCCTTCTGCTCTAAACTGGCAGGCGATCCTGTTTCTGCTCACAGCGTCCGAGGCATTTATAAAACAGAAATAAGTAAAGCATGCTTCAAAATGCTGTGCACACCATGTACTATTGCCCCCAGAACCTTCTCTTGGTCTTGGAGGGCAAGGAGCACAGAGCTTTTCCTGCTGTCTATCCCTGTGTAACAGGGTCTGGTGGCCAAGCCCTGAGGGGTGCTGTTGCTCCCAGGTGGCAGAATTCAGCATCAGAGAGCCACACAGCTGAAACAGATGGATGGGCGAGTGACCTCAGCTTTGCCCAGCTGGGGTGAGTGTGCTGAGCAAGTCTCTCCTTTGGCAGGGAAGGAGAGGAGCTTGGCCCATTGGTCATTGGTCGGGTTTCCTCACAGATGCCTGCCATGGTGAAATGCAAGACTGTCAGAGTGATAATGGGCTGCACGTGTTAATGCTCTCATTACGGGCCCTACAGTGTGTATTAGCCAGGCATTGGGGGCACTGGGAGCCTTGGTAAACCAGAACACTCAGGAACGAGGAGTCCTAGTTATTTTTATTTTCTCATTAACTGAGAGTAGCTGTACGTCCTTTTCTGTTGCAGGTCTGGGTGAAACTTTCTTCTTTGCCTGCCTTAGGGAGTTCCATGGGGTGAGTGGTTCTTCAGGCAACGGCTGTGCCAGGCGCTGGGTCTTGCCCTCCCACCCCCATCTCCATTTCCTCCTTCTGGAAGCTTATTTCCAGACATAGAAGAGTGGGTGGCATCTGTATGGTGCCCAGGACAATCAATCTGGAGATGCCCTCTTCTTTAGTTTTATCCTTCTCTTAAAAATTCCAGTAAAGTAGGCACTTGTGCTCATTGGGTTCTGGTAAACTGGAATTTTGGTTTTGATATTACAGAATTTAATTATGGTATCAATTTTTAAAAATATGTTTAGGATAAATCTCACAATTCAAGTGCCTTTTCTCTTGGAAAATCTAGAATCTGCCTAGAGGAAATACCTGGCTTAAGATTTTTTTGTTTGCTCTCAGGTATGGATTCATGGTTTCTCAGTGGAAGAGAAAACAATTTTGCCTATGATTTTACTAAGTGCTTTACCCATTCGTTCTCTCGTAGACAGTACTATTCTTTCAGCAGGGTTATTTGCTAGTGGGAGAGGCCAGCTTCCGTTCAGTATTTTAGTAAGGGCACATAAAAGTGCCCAATTAAATGTTCCTGTTTAACTGGTGACTCAGTCTTCAGACATTTTCAGTTTGGTAACTTTCTTTGTGGAAGCTCATGGGTTAGTAGCCATTCCTGACATTTAACTGTGAGGTTCACGTTTTCCTGCATTGGGTAACTTTACTCCCCCTGAGAACTTGTAGACTATTTTCTGAAATTCCAGCAGATTGAGTCTGTGACCTTATGACTTTGTGGAAGAAATATGACTAAATAAAACTGTTATCACATGAGTAGGTTTGCACAGAAAGACAATTTCAAGGTCTTATCTTGAATACAACAGAGGGCAACCTTGCCTTAAATACATTTAATTATCTGTCAATCCCTCCAATTCTCTTCTACCAAATTGTGTGTGACTTGATGATCCCTTCACCTTGTAGGACCTGGTTTGTAAGAGATGAACTGGATCAACCAGGGGCTTTATCCTTCCTTGTTATGGTAACCCACTCCCACCCTTTCAGGGCAGTCCCTGGCTTGAGTTAGTTAATGTTCAAAAATCAGTGTTTCTCAGCATCTCTGGAAAACAGGATTGGCCCTATTGTTTCCAGGTCTTTCCCATCCCTTCTGGCTTGAGGTGGTGGTGGTGGGAGGAGGTCTTTTTTTTTTTTCTTTTAAACAATAGAGACAGAGTTTCTCCAGGTCACACAGGCTTGCCTTGAACTCCTGGGCTCAAGCGATCCGCCCTCCTTGGCCTCCCAAATGGCTAGGATTATAGATGTAAGCCACTGTGCCCAGCCGAGAGGGGATCTTTTAAAACCCAGAGTATTGGCCAGGTGCAGTGGCTCACGCCTGTAGTTCCAGCACTTTGGGAGGCTGAGGTGGGTGGATCACCTGAGGTCAGGAGTTCGAGACCAGCCTGGCTAACATGGTGAAACCCCGTTTGTACTAAAAATACAAAAAACTAGCCAGGCATGGTGGCACCCGCCTGTAATCCTAGCTCCTCCAGAGGCTTAAACCCAGGAGGCAGAGGTTGCAGTGACCCGAGATTGTGCCATTGCACTCCAGGTTGGGCAACAAGAGCAAAACTCCATCTCAAAAACAAACCCAGAGTTTTTGAGCACCGTGAAGACTCCGTCCCACAGAACCCTCTGTGGGAGGACATGCGGGCCTAGACCAAAACTGATTTGCTGAAAAGTAGATCTGGTGAGCTGCTGGCTAAGGTGTTCACTCACCTCATCAGACCTTACCCAGAGTGAGAACAGGGCCCAGTCGCCAGGCTGTGCAGTTCCCGAAGCCTCCTGGCTGTGCTCTGAGGCTCTCCTATCCCGTGGCAGTGACTCAGAGGACACAAAGGCACAACTCAGATGGGGATGGCTGGGCCTTCTCCCCCAAATCATCTGGGCTTGTTCTTGTCCCTGCAAAATGGCTTTTTCCCCCTATGATGGCTCTGACTTCTTTAGTTAAATGGCAGATAAAGTGGGGAGAAGGTGGCCCATTTCCTCCTTACTTTCTCTCCAAGGGTAACATGTTGCCCACATTTAAGGTTGACCACTTTTATCTGGTGTAGCAAGTTCAGTAGTGACCCCCCAAAATTTATGTCCATCTGAAACCAGTGAATGTGACCTTATTTGGAAATTGGGTCTTTGCAGATGTAATCAAGTTAAGATGGGGTTGTACTTTTACCTAAGTTGCCACCAAAGAGGCCGAAAAATCAGGATGACATGGGATGGAAACAAACCATGTTTTTGGGGCAATGTGATGTGGCCTTCTGCTATCCGTATCCTGACACCCTCACAGGGTACTTTGGGGGACAAAGTTTTATCTCAGGGCATTACAGTTTGCTGGGAGAGCCAGGCTAGGCAAGAGGGGATTTTTACCTGCAGGGAGGAATGGGTAGCCTTTCCATGGGCAGGAGAAGCCCCTCAGCAGGAGCGGGTTGGTGTCAGGAGGAGGGGTTCCAGCTGTGCACTGCCAAGGATGCATTTTAGCACAGAAAACAAGAACAATGCATCTTGGAACTGTTTATGGGACATGATGATCACCACTTATTATCCAGTAATTTATTAAGTCTCACATGGTTCCATTTTAGAAGATATGGTTCCATTTTAGAAGAATCAACAAGAGTATGTCCTGGGATTAATTTTAAACTCTTTGGAGGAGGCCCAAGCAGTCAATCAGCTAGTGAGTTCACTGCTAATGAGACTTGTATGTCAGTTAGGAAGGAGTATGTTTTGTGGTCATTTCTGTCAACTTAGGTTGTTTACTGAGGCAAAATGGAGGAAAGTTTAATAGTGGAGATGGTAATAGCGAATACAGTAGTACTGTATGCCAGGCATTGTTTTAAAATGCTCTTTATGTATTAACATGTTCAGTTTACAGATGGGGTTCAGAGGGATTAAGGAACTTGCCCCAGGACAAACACTGTAGCTGGATTTGGCACTGGCTGTCTCACTGCAGGACTGGACCCTAAATGAAATTTACATCTTCAACCAGATGGAATTGGAACAGAGAAATCCTTTAGGGGTTTGGCTTGGTTTTCTTTGAGAGGTATTTGCCTTAGGACCCATAAGTATCAAAGCTTGTTATGTTAGGTCCTTTTGGGTTGCAAGGAAGAGAGATCTCCCCCTCCCCCAGATGTCTGTGTCCTCTGAGCTCCCTCACTTTGCTGATAGCTAAGAGGAAAGGAAAGGATGGTTCTGACAGCTGAATCACAGAGGCAAAGAAGCCAAGCCAATAAGTATTTATTCACAGAATGCAATTTGTATTATGTCAACGAGTCATCTGAGGGTGTTCATGTCAGTTAGCTATCATCTGAATTGATTGGAGCTTGTCTGAGTAACAAGGGGCCTTTCAGAAGGATGTGGCAAACAGTCCCTTCAGCCACTAAGGACAGGAGCGTGGAACTCCTGAGTCATGAGAGGTAATTTGGGCATATTCTCTCACCATTCTAGAAGCTGGAAGTTTGAAAACAGGTGTTGCAAGGTTGGTTCCTTCCTTAGGCTCTGAAGGCAAGACTATTCCCCGCCTGTCTCCTGACTTCTGATGGTTGCCAGTCATCCTTGGCGTTGCTTGCTGTAGATACGTGGCTCCAGTCTCCACTTCCATCTTCATGTGGCCTCCTCCCCTGTGTATCTGTGTCTTTGTGTCCAGATTTCCCTTCTTCCAAGGACACCAGTCATGGGGTTAGGACCCCCTCCAACAAGTATGACCCCATCTTAACTTGATTACATCTGCAAAGACCCAATTCCAAATAACTTCACATTCACTGGTTTCAGATGGACATGAATTCTGGGGGGAGGGTCACTATTCAACTTGCTACACCAGATAAAGGGTTTCCTTTGTTTGGGGTCTCTCTGCTCAGTTTGTTTGTTCTTTCCGCAGTGTAAGTTGCGTCCTGTCAGTGAATATTGGTGTTCCAAGGCTAAAAGCATCACGATCCCATGCAGGTGGAATAAATATGATGAAATTATTGGCACAGCTAAAAGAAAATATATAACTGTTTAATTTATTTGAAGAAAGAACAAAGGCCCTGAGGGTTGTTAGTTCTTATGAACTGTGTAATCATCTATGAAGTAGGCTGGAAAATGGCCATTTTCTGTTACAAAGTACAGCGATAGTTTTTTCCTATGCTCTTTAGCCGAGGACCGCAATTCTATCCCTAGAATCTCAGACATTTCTAGCTGAAAGAGACCTTTGGCATCATCTACTTCTAATATAACTTTCTCATTTTACAGATGGGGCCTTTGGGGCCCAAAAAGGTTAAGTGCCTTGATTCAAGGTCATCAGCCAGGAAGGGGCAGAGCAGACACTAGGACCCAGGTCTCAGAGCCCCCAGACTGGAGCTTTTCCCAATGCAGTGGCGGTTTCTCACTCTATCTGTGCCTCCATCTGAAAATAATGCTCTTAGCCAGGGGAGAGCAGAAAGGGGCGTGGGAGACACAGCTCAGGCCTTCACCTCTGGTGGAAATACCAGTCAAGCTTATCTTAGAGACCAGGGGCAACACTGCGAGTTCCTTTAGTGACTAGATGTTGGGCATTTGGCAGCACCTTGGTTTCCTTTGTTAATGCAGACTATAAATGGAATTCTGACTCCCATTTACAGCACCTAAATCCCATTCATAAAATGGCAGGGGAGGTGTGGGCTAGCTGGCAGAGAAGGGATTGCCGCAGGTACACAGGAAGCCCAGCCCATCATGGAGGTGGAGCTGGGTTTGGGGTGGGGGTAGCTTCCTTTTCATCTGCAACATACCCAGCCCTCCAGCTGTTCTGTGTGACTTCTTTTCCCTATCTAGGCTGCCTGATGTTCATTTTAACTGGATTTCATCTGCCTGGAAAGTGGGGAGGGCCACACAAAATAATACAATGGAATCGGAGTTTGCTGTATCTAGAACAAGTTCAGAATATTAATATTTTGTGACAAGTCAGACTTGGGGATAAAAGAATACCATAAAACAAAATGCAGCAAGATAAAGTGAATGTGAAAATTTTTTTTCTAAAATTACTTGACTCCTCATTTAATACCTATGTATATGCACTGCACATGCACACACTCATACTTACATATGCTTCTACATTTTATACAGTTTTTGCTGTATATCCATGGGGAAACAGTTCCAGGTCCCGTGCAGATACCAAACCCACAGATGATCAAGTCTGATATAAAATGGCATAGTATTAGCATATAACCTATGCGTATCCTCCTATATACATTAAATCATCTCTAGATTACTTATAATATCGATTACAAAGTAAATGATGTAAGTAATTGTTATACTGTATTGCTTTTATTTAAATTTTTTTTCTTTTTATATTATCTTTTCTCTTACCCTTTTTTTTTTTTTTTTTTTTTTTAAGAGTCTCTGTCACTCAGGCTGGAGTGCGGTGGTAGCAACTTCCGCGTCTCAGATTCAAGCGATTCTTCTGCCTCAGCCTGGGATTACAGGCACGTGCCACCATACCCAGCTAATTTTTAAATATTTTTGATAGAGATGAGGGTCTCTCCATATTGGCCAGGCTCATCTTGAACTCCTGGTCTCAAGTGATCCACCCGCCTTGGCCTCCCAAAGTGCTAGGATTACAGGCGTGAGCCACCGCACCCAGCCTTATTGTTGTCTTTTTTTTCAAAATTTTTCATCAGTGGTTGGTTGAATCTGCAGTTAAGGAGGAACAACTGTACTTCATTCACTAAGGCTGGGTTCTAGATCTAGCTGCTCCATGAGTCCTTCCTTGCTTAATTGTTTTTTTTTCCTGGACTGATTTTCGTCTAAGCTTCTAAAGTACAGATAGCCTTAACATAAATTTCTTTTCCTCCTGGTTAAAATGAGAATTTACTTAACTGCCAACCTGCACAATGCTAGGTGCACTGGAGGTAGTCAGGTACTTAAATAAGCCTGCTGAAACGCCAGGAAGTGTCCCCAGGGACATGCAGAACTGACCTGTTCCTCAGGACTTCAGGTTGAATGAAGGCTTGGATCAAGGCTGTGTAGTTGGACCACAATAATTATAAATAATCTCTCATAGAATTGCCTTCCCTGAATTGAATTAAAGTTTAAAACCCTGGCATTTTTCGAGGGTTGAGGAAATTAATTACCTACTGCATTTGCTATTTAAAAAAAGTTGTGGGAGGACATTGTCTGTCACATCACTCAAGGTCCCCTTACATAAAGTCCCACATTTTTTTTTTAATAATTCTGTGCCAGATAAGCCCTGTTTCCACTGAGTATCTGTTATGACACTGGGTGAAGAGCACAATATATGTTAGCTCTCTTTCCATTTTGGAAACCATAGGTCTGACTGGGTTTCCCTTTTCTGCCAACAGAAAGCTCAGATAAGTTAATTAAAGCATAATCACATGCATTAAAGCTTTATCACATACATAATTGTTGTGTATGTTGACATACATATTTTCCTTTCCAGGGTTTTAAAATTTCTCCTTAGATTTTCTTAGTTACTATTTTAATGCTTTGTTCTAATAATAAAAATATTTGTAGTCATTAATTTTGGGAAATAGAAAAAAAGAAATTGCCAATAGTCTTATAACCCAGTGATTTTAGCATTCATAAAGATTTGAATACATAGTTTTCCTTCTGTATCTTTAGAAATTGCTAAGTAAAAGAGTCTAGAAGTCATAGTGGCTTCAACTGTTCATTCTCTCATGTAAAAGAAGTCCTGAGATAGGCAGTCTAGATCTGATATGGTGGCTCCATTAAGTTGTCAGGAATTCAGATTTCTTCTCTCTGCCCTGCTGTCATCTTAATGGGGCTCCTAGAGAGACCTCAAGGTCACTTCAGGGCCCGAGACAGCTGTTAGAGTTGCAGCCATGTTTTCTGCATTCCAGGGACGCAAGAAGGGAAAAGGGCAGACAAAGGGTGAACTCCCTGCCCTCTAAGGAGCCTTCCCAGAAATTAGATCAACCCCTCCAGAGCTGACCAGAATTTAGTTACATGGACTCACCTAGCTAAGGGAAGTGGGAGTATGTAGTTTTTTTCAGCTGGGCACATTTCCCAGGTTTCTCTACTAAGGATGAAGGGGACATTTACTATCAGAAAGCAGTTAGCAGTCTTACACATTTCCAGATCCTTCGCTATGTGTATAGATTCACTAAGGGTGTTATCTTGAAGCTGTCTCAAGTAGTTTGTGGAAAGAGTTAAGGTATAAATAAACCTCAATGAAAATATCAATAAATAAAAGGCACTACATCTTGTTATCCTATCAGCTTTGCCACTCTTGCCTTTCCATCATTTTTTCTAGGAATTTTTTATTTTTATATATATATATAGAGAGAGAGCATATATTTTTCAAATATTCAGTCAACACAGACCTTTTCAGGGCCAGAAGGGACCTTAGATGCTTTTATCCAAAGATTGCATATTCAGATGTTTACGGGGACCATTCAGGTACTGTAAATGATTAAAGCGGGCCAGGGGTCAGTGTTGAGGACCCCATAATAGGGAGTGGTGGGGACTGTGGTCACCTGGAGAGAGCTTGCTGGGTCTGAAGGGGGCAGCCCTGCTCAGCTCTGTCCATTGTCGTGGTGTGACAATGCTGGCCCTGTGTTGCCAAATCTTCTGATTTTATTTCCAAGAGAAATCAGAAATCTAGATTTTTATCTGAAATCTCCTGGTGTTAATAATATGGCAATGAATAAATTTGTTTTTTAAATGCCAACTGAATGCAACACTGCCCCGTGGACTGCCAGTTTAGGATCTTTGATTGGGTCCATGCCCTGTTTTTCATTTGGCAGCCAAGCCTGTGGGGTCAGGTGGCCTATCATGTGGCTGAAGACTTTGCTCTTCCGGCCTACCTCACCACAGCCTAGCCTATGACTAATTTGTCTCAGAATAGGGACAGATAATAATTGGAAGTTAGGCAGGACTGTTCCGAAGGTTAATTGATTCTTTCCTTCAACTGGCTTTGATTTTCTTCTGAAGTCATTTTGGTGTGGTAGAATCAGAAAAAAAAAATTGGGCTTGAATCCCAGCTCTGCTGTTTACAGCTGTCTGACTTTGGGCAAGTCTCTGGTGTCTCGTGTGTGTCTCCTGCACCATGCATTTTCTTGCTTGCCTCTCTCTCTTTCTCTACTTACCTGCCTTCAAGTAGCACAGCATGGTGATTAAGAGGAGGATCTCTTGGGCCAGATATAAATGCTGGCTTTTCTACCCCGCAGCTGTATGACACTGGGCAAGTAACTTAAACTTCCTATGCCTCAGTTACCTTGTCTATAAAATGGGGTAATAATAGCATCTACCTCATAGGGTATGGGAAGGATTAAATGAGCTAGCATATGTCAAATTTGAAGAACAGAGCTTAGCACGTAGACAGTGCTGCATAAACATTGGCTGTTTCCCCCATGTTCTCTCTTTTTGCTTCTGCTTTTTTGGAAGCCATAGATCTTTTAGCAGATTCTTGCAGTAGGCTCAGCTCAGGTCCCCCATCTCACAGCGAGCACTTTTAGCTTCTGGCACTTCTTAGCAGCCAGCCTCTGGCCCCAGTCTGAACTGAGACCCTACAAGCAATGCAATCCCCTACCCATTGCTTTTGGCCCTGTTCTGTTTCTGGTACTTTGGTTTTGAGCCCATCTGTGCCCTATTACTTTTCTCAGCTCATATTTTTTTCTGTCCCTGCTGTATGTTTGGAAGAGAACAAATGAGGGGACTGGCTGTGCTGTCTTGATCTCAAACCTTGCTAAGTGATTTCATTGGTCACACAGAGATGTTACCTGTCCTGTTAGGCATTTCTGGAGATTATATTGTGAGATAAAGGTTCAAAGCAATGTGAATCGGCTTTAGCCAGAATGAGGAACACAGCAGAAAACTTGCCCTAGAAACCAGAGAGAGCCTGTCAGTCTTGGTGGATTCACAAAGCCTTCTCGCAGCAGGCTTGTTAAAAAGGCCAAACGTTCAAGAGTGTGGCATACATGTTAATTAACCAAATTGTCTTTTCCCTAAAGACTTTAAATGCAGAGAAACTTAGACTGTGCTTACGTTTCAACTTTAAAACATCACCATCCAATCTTTTTAGCTTTTAGGTTAGTTTGAATAAGAGATCTGACCTGATCGGCCCAACTGTACAACTCTTCAAGGAAAATTCATATTTGCAGTGAGAAGAATAAATAACATTGGTATGTATTGCTGAGACTCTTATTTTTGCTTCTCCTCCCCTTATGTTAGGAAGCAGTGAGTAGAAGTGGGAAGGAAAGAACTTACTTGTTTGATTTAGTAAGTCCACTCCAAACCAACAAGAAACTACTTGCTGCATTACCCTGTTCTCTTTCCAACAAAGGTGATGAGGAAGAACTTCCAGTTCAGTTCCATATTACCAGCGTATAGTCAGAGAATTTCTGGTGGATTTTAGTTTTGGTCCTCTAATAGAATGTGGAGACTTAGAAGCCTATATTAACAAGCTGCATCATCTTGGACATTTGTTTAGCCTTCGTTTGGCATCCGTGGCGGGTTCGGACAAGGTGAGGAATGGGAGCTACAGATTAAACCTATTGGGCATCTTAGTGCAGTGCTGTGTACTTTTTTAGGCCACAGACCCTTTTTAGATAATCTGATTAAAGCTGCCAACTCTCTCCCCAGAAAACTGCTTATGTGCACAAACTTTCATGTGATTTCAGGGGGCTCTTAGACCCTAGGATCCCATGGGGAACCCACAGACCCCAAGTTAAGGATCCTTGTTTTAGGGGTTTATAGATAGCTTTTAGGGGATATGACCCCAGGAGTGAGGAGAAGTGTCACCAGAAGTTAAGTTTTTTGGTTTTTTGTTTTTGAGATGGAGTTTCGCCCTTGTCCCCAGGCTGTAGTGCAGTGGCATGATCTTGGCTCACTGCAACCTGTGCTTTCCGGATTCAAGTGATCCTCCTGCCTCAGACTCCCAAGTAGCTGGGATTACAGGCATGTGCCACCACACCTGGCTAATTTTTGTATTTTTGGTAGAGACAGGATTTCACCTTGTTGGCCAGGCTGGTCTGGAGCTCCTGACGTCAAGTGGTCTCCTTGGCCTCCCAAAGTGCTACGATTACAGGCGTGAGCCATGGTGCCCAGCGCAGAAGTTAAGTTTTAAGAAAACTGTCTCCTCACAGAAGTTCAGTGTAGCTGAGTTTATATTAATGGTCTAGCCTTGATTTGAAATTGTGTCAGGTAAGTTTAAAAAAATCCTTGTCTTGCCCTGATGGTGGAAGACTAGTTACGGAGCTGTGATCTTTTATTTCCTTTCATTATTGAATTGGGAATCCCTGCCAGAGATTGTCTGCCAAAGTGACCTTGAGTTTAGAAAAGGGTTTCTGAGTCCTTTCTGGACTTGCTGTAGGTCTTAGGAAAGTTCGGTTGGTTATACCCCAAACACAGTTGGTGGAGATTGTTTTGTTCTGCCTATCCTGTCTCCGGCACTGGCTACCAGAGCTCTCATGATGACAGTTGTTAGCAGAGGCTACTTGAAACCATTCCAGGGGAAGCTGTTGCCATAGCTACCTTGGCTGTGAGAGTTACCATTTTCTCTTTTTTGTTAGCTTGTGGTTTCCCTGATTTTTAAGGTAACAGCTGATGTTTTGTTTTTCTGCCGAGCAGCAAGGAAAATACTGGATTTTTGTTGCTGTTGCTTTTGTCATTGTTGATGTTTGGTTTTATATGTTTGGAGGGGCGTGTGTTGTATATAAGGTGAAGTTACTTCAAAAGATGAAGTACTGGGAAAGCTTGGGAAAGGACAGATAAGCATATATATATTGTCTGTACTCCAGTTTTAGATTTTGGCCTAGTGGTCAATTTGGTTTACTTTTAACCTAATTTTGGACTAATGGCTACAGTCAGCCTCCACAGGGGGGAAAAAAAAACAACTAACCAAGCTCTCACACCTGAAACCCTTAGGAGCCAGGATTGCTGTGACCTGGGCTGAGTCTGACTCAGACTCCAGCACTGGGGAGCCTCTGGGGAGCAGATGGCTGAGTCAGACTGAGGTTGCTTTATCTCAGCCTGCTCTGCAAATAAAGGGGTGAGGCCAGCAGGCAGTACAACCACACCTGGTGGCACCAGCAGTCCTTTCCGGGTTTCTGTTCAAGGCTGTAAACACAACACTTAACACACACCTGGGGCACAAGGTTCAGGTAAAGTCTACAGAGAGGAAAAAAAAAACAAAAGGATGACCTGTTAACAAAAATCAAAGTTCTACTCGTGGTCCTGTTGCCACCACTTTGACTGATCTTATTTTTACCCCTCCGATAAAGAACACTGTTCTTAGCATTTTTCGATTTTTTGATTTGCTCATCTTAGAAATGCTTGTGAGATTATAAAAAGAAAACACAGTACCTAGTTTATCCATGCTCACACTGTTTGTGATTTGGATTATGGCCAGTTGATTAGTAGCTGCAAGGTGCTGGCGGTGTCTGCCTGGCAGGAGCCTATGGAAACATCTGAACTGTGGCACACCATCACTGGCAGTGTCTCTTAGCCCACCATGCATCTGTAGGGTTGTGGGCATCACCTGTCCTCACTGTGCTTGTAAACCTAGACCTATGCCTCTGCTCCCCAGATCAAGATGAATGCCATGCTGGAGACCCCCGAGCTCCCAGCCGTGTTTGATGGAGTGAAGCTGGCTGCAGTGGCTGCTGTGCTGTACGTGATTGTCCGGTGTTTGAACCTGAAGAGCCCCACAGCACCACCTGACCTCTACTTCCAGGACTCGGGCCTCTCACGCTTTCTGCTCAAGTCCTGTCCTCTTCTGACCAAAGAGTGAGTAGACCTCATGCCCTCTGTATGCTCAGCTGCTGATGTATTTGGCTTTGTGTGATGTTCAAAGAAGAATCTTATCCCGTCGTGTCCTTAAGGCATCAATGGGATATGGCGTCACTGGTGTTAAAATAGCCACAGTCTGATTGCAGTCTAGTGTTTGAATCCTGGAGGGTAGGAGAGAATCAGATCTCTGTTGCCTGAAACATTCCTTCCTCCACAGTGTGATGTCATTATCCATGACAGGGACTTTGCAGAAAATAGTAGTCATTTTTAGGCAGATATGGAAAAGTTGGACAGTATTCTAGTCCTTTAACAAATGCTTTGTTGCCAGTTCTAGGATGGAGGAACTATCCTCACCCAAAATAATTAATAAGCAAAAAAGCACAGATCCAATAGTTGAGTACTCTTCATCTACCTTGTTGAAAAATGTACCAAGCATTAGCTAAGAGAATGCACTTAAAGAGAGTGCTTTGTCTGAGTGAACCAGGTTTCCGTATAGAAGCCCAGATCTGTATTTTTTTTTTAGATAGAGTCTCGCTCAGTCACCCAGGCTGGAGTACAGTGGCATGATCTCGACTCACTGCAACCTCCACCTCCCGGGTTTCAGTGATTCTGGTGTCTCAGCCTCTGGAGTAGCTGGAATTACAGGTGTGCTCTTTAGTAGAGACGGGGTATCGCCATGTTGGCCAGGCTGGTCTCGAACTCCTGACCTCAAGTGATCTGCCTGCCTCGGCCACCCAAAGTGCTGGGATTACAGGCATTAGCCACTGCACCTGCCCCCAGATCTGTATTTTGGAGACAGCAGGGGAGGGCTCTGCTTCTGATAGAAGAAACCATAGTTGTAAAATGAAGGGAGTCTACACTCTGTGTCACACATACTGTTTTCTTTCTTTTTTTTTTTTTGAGACAGAGTCTCACTGTGTCACCCAGGCTGGAGTCCAGTGGCCGGATCTCAGCTCACTGCAGGCTCCGCCTCCCGGGTTTACTCCATTCTCCTGCCTCAGCCTCCCGAGTAGCTGGGACTACAGGTGCCCGCCACCTCACCCGTCTAGTTTTTTGTATTTTTTAGTAGAGATGGGTTAGCCAGGATGGTCTCGATCTCCTGACCTTGTGATCCGCCCGTCTCGGCCTCCCAAAGTGCTGGGATTACAGGCTTGAGCCACCGTGCCCGGCCTACACATACTGTTTTCAAGAGATGCAGTGTTCACCTTTTCCCTGTGGATGTCTTCTGAACGACTGTGTCTTCCTCTGGGGCTCAGGCCAAGCCTCGTGCACAGTCGGTCTGAATTCGTCTCCTTTCTTGTCATGCTGCTTCACTCGCTTTGTACTTCTTCAAGCTTACTCCATTCTGCCTGTGCCTTCTCAGACTGCAGCTACTCAGGGAGATGTCTTCCTCAAGTGTGTCCCTTCAGCACATGACTAATGCAGCTGCTAAGACCCGATGGTGGTAGAAGCTCTTCCCTGCATCCTGATACCACCTCTCATCCCCTCTCTTGGCTGTTGGGGACACTGGGTGAATGATTCTCTTCTAAGAGCAGACAAATGGGCAACCAACATCTGAGAGTTTGGGCCCCTGCTTTGTGTAGTTGTCTAGTTAATTTTCATATGCTGTTTGCCAAGGATGAACAGCTACCATTATGGGCTTTGGGTGTTTTGGGTGTTGACGTGTGGTATTCTTATGCAGTTTTCTCATAGTTGTGACGGTGATGCCATGACCCCAAGTCAAGAGATATGTTGCCTAATAGTGGTGGACACTATAAATGTCATCATATTGAATTTGGAACTGCCCCTGCTGAGGGGACTTTTCATTACAGTAGGCTTCACGGCCAGGCACAAGAGCAAGGACATGGTGTTCTTATATGCAGTGTTTGCAGTTAAAAATCAGCTCTGTAAAGGGTATGCATAGTATATGTTTTGAAAATCATCCAGTATTTTTCATAGTTGTATTTTGAATGTTTCTTTCTTTCTTCTTTTTTTTTTTTTGTTTTTGAGACAGAATCTCACTCTGTCCCCCAGGCTGGAGTGCAGTGGCATGATCTCAGCTCACTGTAACCTCCACCTCCCAGGTTCAAGCAATTCTCCTACCTTAGCCTCCCCAGTAGCTGGGACTACAGGCATGTGCCACCATGCCCGGCTAATTTTTGTATTTTTTGGTAGAGATGGGGTTTCACCATGTTGACGAGGCTGGTCTTGAACTCCTGACCTCAGGTGATCCACCTGCCTCAAAAGTGCTGGGATTACAAGCATGAGCCACAGCGCTCAGCCTGAATTTTTTTGATACTTAATTTAGATCAATAATTTCGACTGACTACTGAAATTTGCACTCACTTTCAGCTGTCAGTTTGGGTAGGACTGCTAGGCCCAGTTCTTTGGTCATCTCATTTTTAGAGAGCTCTTGAAAACCAAAGTATTTAAAACCCTGCAAGTTTCTGTGCAGATGAGTGCAAATTTCCACCCAGTATTGGTTCCTGAGTAATTAGAGGGAGGAAGCCATGCAAAAGCTGCTATTGCCCAGGCTCCAGAAAAGCATCATGTAAGGTTTGATTCCATACTAATTGTTCAAAGTGTAGAAGAAAGCTGATTGTGGCAGTTTTTACCTCCTTTTCTTTTTTTTCTTTTAAAAATAATCCAGAGACATTAAGCCCAATAGTTTCTCTTTGCTTTTTTCCCTCCCTGGCACATTTTCTTGATGAGTCTAAGGTGTGACCTCTACTGAAATGGCTCCCACCCACCTCCTTAGGAGGTGGAAGTGCATCCCCAGCCCCATCTCCTTGGACCTTGTGGCTGTGTTTAGAAAATTAGCATCAGCCTGAGCCAGGGGCATCAACATGGAGCTCCCTGGTCATTGGCTGATTGCCTGAACTAGGGAGGGGTGGAGGTCAGCCTAGGTTAAAGGCAGACCTGATGATCATTTAGGAGTTAGCTATGGTTTGAAGGTGTATGTGAAGGGACAAATTCTCCAGAACCAATTTACTTCCAAAGCCTCTGCTTTTGATGATAGGACCAGCCCTTTTAGAGCATGTTGGAGCATTGCTTAAGCAGCTAAATTCTAAACACCCGAGCAGTCTGACTTCAGCATGACAAATGACTAAAGGGCAAAATTCACTTTATTGCCCCTCCATCCTTCAACTCACCCCTTATTTCTGTTTTAGATTTTAATTTTAGGAATCACTGTATCCTGTGTTCATGTCTTATATCACCAAAATGTTTTCACATTACTACTCTCTTTTATCCATGTTACTACTGCATTTGAAATTTATTGAGTACCTTTCATAGACATTATGCCATTCAGTCTTAACCAACCTTGAGGTTGGATTCATTTTTCCTTTCATTTTAGGGATGAGGAAACTGAGAGTAGCAGAGAGGGAAACTGAACCCAAACTGGAGTGTGACACCAGGTTGGCTGCCTTCTTATCTGTGGGGAAGTGAACAGGGACTTTTCTTGGGTACAGGTGAGAGAACTGAGGCAGAGGCCAGCCCCCGATGACAGTCCCTGGGTGACCTTTGTTTCCCATCTGACCTTCTTTCTGTTTCTGTCACTCCATTGGAAGTTACTGTCGCCCAAGGTCTTTTTCTGTGTCACATGTCTGTAACAAACTCCCATGTGTTGGAAGCTAAGGGCAGGAAACACGTCTGTTATGAGGGAAAGTGCTTCTCCTGGGACTTTGAAGATCTTTTTCCTACAAGGAAGGCTGTCTGCAGCCTTGACAACCACTCGCCTAGGCTGGAAAATTCTGTTAACTGATTTACAACAAGCTATTAATATTATTCAGTAATCCTGACTGCGGGTAGCTGGTTATGATGACATGTGCGGAATCAGGACATGTCCTCTTACTGTTCTGGTATAGAAAAAAAGTTGATGAAAGGTGAACATTGAAAGCATGCTTAAGGAGCAGGGATTACTGTTTTCCCCTCTCAGCATTAAAGTCAATTTGAAAATCTGTTTTAAGTTGATATACCCAAAGATACATTATAAATGAATCTTTTAATGTCTGCAGGAAAACTTTGCTTCAGTGGGATGTTATGTCTCTTGTTCACTTAGAAACAGATCAATATTTACCTAGTGATTCATTTTTTGTTCTCACGAAGTGTTTACTTTTAGTGAAACGAGCAGACGCCCAGTTCAGAATTATGACAAAAATCTAGATAGTCACATAAATCTTTTTTTCTGAATAAAAACCTTAATGCATATTCATTTTCTTAAATAGAAAAGGTAGAGCACACAAAAATTACCAATAAATGTTATAGCTCTTTCTTTTTTCTTTTATGAGACAGAGTCTCACTCTGTCGCCCAGGCTGGAGTACAGTGGAGCGATCTCGGCTCACTGCAACCTCTGCTTCCGGGGTTCAAGCGATTCTCCTGCCTCAGCCTCCTGAGTAGCTGGGATTACAGGCATGTGCCACCACACCCAGCTAATTTTTGTATTTTTAGTAGAGACAGGGTTTCACCCTGTTGGTCAGGTTGGTCTCGAACTCCTGACCTCATGATCCACCTGCCTCGGCCTTCCAAAGTGCTGGGATTACAGGCGTGAGCCACCGTGCCTGGCTTTATAGCTCTTTTGGAATTTGTCTAACAGGTTTTTCAGTTTTTTCAGAAAACCTCCCACATGAAAAAAAAATTATAATTCTACCCAGAGATAACGCGCTATTAATATGTGGGCAATCATCCCTGTGGTTTTCCTTCTGCTTATACTTGCCCCCACAAAATCACGGTGATAGATATTGTTTGGTAACCTGCTTTCACCAAACCATGATGAACGTTGCCATGAACATTCACCCATGCTGCTACCTATCTACTCACATTTGATTTTTTATAGCTTCAGAATTCTGTCATTCATTCAAATTTCCTCATGGCTGCTGGCAACAGTTGGGTAGAGAAAGACCTTTGAATTGAAATTTGAACTAGGATGCAAACCTAGGTCTTCTACCTCTAAACTGGCCACAGAACCCCAGACAAAATGATAGCCCCTCTGGTCCTTGGTTTCCTTCTATGTAAAATGTAATAGGTATGTCTCCCATGGTGCCCTTCAGCACGGACATCTTCTGATTCTGGTACCTTTGCTTTGTTAGCAAGCATCAGAGTGGTCTTTTTAGGGGAAGGACCCTGGGAGAGTGTCCCTGACTGCAGGGTAAAGAGACTGGTTTTCTTGTGTGTTTGTCTTCTTCTGACTATTCCCAGCCCCCGTACTCCTGGACAGGCTGGCACTGTCTCCGTTTGACTTTTTTTTTAAAGTACTTTTTTAAGCTATCATTTACATACAGTAAAATATACAAATCTTAAGTATATAGCTCAGGGGCTTTTGTGTATGTATTCAGCTGTGTAATTACCAGTCCCTTGGGTGTTTCCAAACGTGTACTATGACCTCCCTGCCTCTGACCCACCCGTCTGTCATAATACTACTCGAGTTGGCTTCCTCATGCAGGCCAGCAGCTGAGGCATGAACCTACCTGTCCAGCCTCATTACTCACAGCATTCTCTCATTGCCTGTGAAGTACCTGACCTTTGGGCTGTTGTCTCCCCACTATCCCAAATCCCCTCTTTTTTCTCAGCACAAAATGCCTCTTATCCTATAAGAAAACTTAAATAGCATCAATTCTGCTTTTAAGAGACAGAGTCTCACTCTGTTGCCCAGGCTGGAGTGCAGTAGTACAATCATAACTCACTGTCACCTCAAACTCCCGAGCTCAAGCTGTCTTCCTGCCTCAGTCTCCCAAGTAGCTGGGACTACAGGTGTGCACCACCATACCCAGCTAATTTTTAAGAAATTGTTATAGAGACAGAGTCTCATTATGTTGCCCAGTCTGGTCTCAAACTTCTGGCCTTAAGCCATCCTTCCATCTTGGCCTCCCAAAGCGCTGGGATTTCAGGTGTGAGCCTCTGTGCCCTGCCCTAAATAGCACACATTCTGAGCTACTATTCTCTAACTTGCCCCCCTACTCCTCTTTAGCCAGAATGAGCCCTTCTTCCATCTTCCTACCATATTTCCCCAACATATAACTTCTGTGTTCATTTAAAATGTTCCATCTTGTTTTATGAGAATTTGTGTCTCTTTTCTTTATCACTGGAATGTATACCCCAAATCAAGAGCCACATACTTGGGGAGACAGAACAGGATTCCTGGTGGTTCCAAATCTCAAGTACAATGCTGTCCTGTATCTCATTTTCCATAAACAGGTATAAGTGAATGATGTTCTCATTTTGGCAGACGCCGTGTGTGCCTGCCCAGGAGAAACAAACTGCACTGTCTCCGGCTTGTTCAGTGGCACTCCAGGGAATCAGGTGTACCTTCAGCTCTGACAGAGCTTTGTTGATCTGGGAAGGCTCTACCTTGTTTCTGGAAGAAGATGGATTGTTTATGGTCTTAAATTAAGGCCGGACAATATTAGGCATATGCATAATGGCAGTTCACAGCCTCCACTCTTCCCTCTGGGCCTGGCTGAAGTTTTTATCACCAAGTCCCGGTTGGAAAGTAGACAGGCAGCAGGTGTCCTGTCTCTGGAAGCCTGCTATTAAAATGTACATACTCCCCTGTGGGAAGCGGGCTGCTGCTTTTTCACTCATTAGCAAGCTTGCCAGTATGGGCTGTCTTACAGCTAAAGCTGAAGGCATTTAGGAGGAGTGTGATGGAGGGCTTAGCTAATAGACAGGCCTAAAAACAAAGAGTTGAGTTTTCTTCACTGGATCCAAGAGACATCTAGAAGCCCCTGCAGAGTCCAGAGAAGGGAGGCAGTGTGATGAAGACCACAGCCACATGTGTGTGGGTACTTTCTTCCCCAGAGATGAAAATGTAATCGCTTTCTTCTGCAACCAGCTGCCACCTGTATTAGTAAGAACGGGACATTATTGTTCTCTGTGGATTTGAGAGACACCTGAAACTTAGGAGTGAGGGGCATACCCACTAATACCAAGCCAAAAATAGCAGTTGGCTCTCCTATGCCATGGTGCCCTCTCCGGACGTGTCCTCCTGGAAGCTGCTTCAGGTAGTCATAAGAGAATGGGGGGAGCCCTGTGGCCCTTCCGTAGACCGTAATGGATTCCTTACGGTCTGTGGTTTTCCCTTTTTCTCTTCACTCACTGGAGTACAAGAGTACAAAAGAGAATCCAATTGGAATGCCGTTCTCATCATAATGTGTCCAAACCTTTAGTTCCCTGCCAATTAGTCATCCATCAGTTTTGGTTAATGAACATTTGAGGATCTACTTCTCTGAGACTCATTGTGGGGAGGCATTTTTAAAATATCATTTTGTCAAGCTTTTTAATTATGGAAATTTTCTAGAGGCACTTTTTAAAAATCAGTTTCCTCACAAATGTGCTTCCTAATTATTTCTCTTTTTCTTTCTTTCTCTTTTTTTTTGAGACAGTGTCTCACTCTGTTACCCAGGCTGGAATACAGTGGCACAGTCGTGGCTCATTGCAGCCTCAACCTGCTGGGCTCAAGAGATCCTCCCATCTCAGCCTCCCAAGTGTCTGGAAACAAAGGTCCACACCACCATGCCTGGCTAATTTTTAAAAATATATTTGTAGAGACAAGGTCTTACCATGTTGCACAGGCTGGTCTTAAACCCCTGGGCTAGCGATCCTTCAGCCTCAGCCTCCCAAGTGCTGGGATTACAGGTGTGAGCCACCACACCCAGCCCCTAATTATTTCTAATAAAGCAGAGCAAATCTATTTTTGATTTTTCTCTCGAACAGTGCCAACTCCCTCTCTATTGTTGTTGTACATACTTACTTCTTAACAGTAAATATCAATTTTTCTTTTATCTGCCCCAAATAAGAGCTCAGTTCTGTATGTACAAGCACTATATTTATCATAGATGTGCAAAATATGCTATTTTTGTCCTACTGTACCAAGGAAGTATTAAATAATTAGAAGTACACTACAGAAAAGCACTAATTCAAATTTCTCTGATACTGCAATATATGGAGTTATTTTCTGGATCTAAAGAGCACGGGACTCCATATATGAAACGGCCACTCCTTCCATTTTCTTCTCTGCCTCCTTGTTATAAAGCTGTTTCTTTGCAGAGGCAGTACCAATGCAGAGGCCGGGGTTAGGAGCTTTGAGATGGACAGTTGGTGTTTTCTCAATCTTAAAGCATCAGGCAAATGCAACTTCACACACTCCCTTCCAGTCAGATTGCCACCCTAGGCCCCGCCTAGGTAAAAAATTCTGGAGCCAGCACAGCTTATTTATTTATAGCAAGTTAAAGCTGAAAAGAATTTCATTATCTTCGAGTTAAATTTCTCTTAATTCCCTCTTGCTCACAGACATTCCACATCAGATTTAGATCCTTTCCTTCTTGGCTGAACACTAAAGCTTTGTCCTTTTCACAGGATAAATTCCTAATTGCCAAGAACCTTAATTCCATTGACCTGACTTGATCTGTTTTAAGAGTTGTGCAGGCTGGGCGTGGTGGCTCACACCTGTAATCCCAGCACTTTGGGAGGCTAGGGTGGGTAGATCATGAAGTCAAGAGATTGAGACCATCCTGGCCAACACGGTGAAACCCCGTTTCTACTAAAAATACAAAAATTAGGGCCGGGTGCAGTGTCTCATACCTGTGATCCTAGCACTTTGGGAGGCCAAGGCAGGCGGATCACCTGAGGTCAGGGGTTCGAGACCAGCCTGGCCAATGTGGTGAAACCCTGTCTCTACTAGAAATACAAAAATTAGCTGGACATGGTGGCAGGCACCTGTAATTCCAGCTACTCAGGAGGCTGAGATGGGAAAATCGCTTGATCCCGGGAGGTGGAGGTTGCAGTGAACCAAGATCACACCATTGCACTCCAGCCTGGGGAACAAGAGTGAGACTTTGTCTCAAAAAAAAAAAAAAAAATTAGCTGGGCATGGTGGCACACCTCACCCCTGTAGTCCCAGCTACTCGGGAGTCTGAGGCAGGAGAATCACTTGAACCCGGGAAGCAGAGGTTGCAGTGAGCCTAGATCACGCCACTGCACTCCAGCCTGGCGACAGAAAAAAAAAAAAAAGAGTTGTGCAAATATTTCTTTGGATATTTCTGGTAAACTATTAACAAGTGATTGGCAGAACTGTAGTGTTCTGATGTGCTTATTTTATAGCCACCAGACCTTCAGAGCATATTCACTTGCAAACTTATATTGTTAGAAAATTACTGAAAAATGGAAGACTCAAAATCATCTTGATTGAGGCTAAGTATTAAGGGCTAGCCTCAATAAGTCAAACTTTTAGGCCATTTCATCTTAAAATTGCTCATGTTTCTGGCAAAATAGCCCAAACAAAAACTGTCAAAGTAAGAAAGTTAAACTGCTGACCCTGGGACACTCTTTTTATTACCTGGCTGACCAAACATTTTGTTTGCTCAGGACTGGGGCATGGGACTGTCAGTGCTAATACCGGGGAATTCCAGGTCAAACAGGGATGAGCTCTTGCCCCTCTCGACTACTCACTGTCTTGGATGTTGCCTGCCTGCCCTGTCTCTGCTCTAGCAGGTCATTTATGCAAGGGGCCAGCCACATTGGGAAGAAAAGTACCGCCATCTTGGAGGTCTCCTATATCGAATCAAGATAACCAAGTCTGAGTCTGCTGCAGAATTCATCCACATTCTCTAACCTAGATACAGATTGTAGCTTCTTCTTAGAGACTTTATTCCTTCTTATAGGAATTGCTGAAGCCTGAAAGATCTAAAAAAAGGTTCAGAATCCAAAACAGTCAAGACTCCCTTGATTTAGTTCAGATGGAAAAAGGCTCATCTCTCATGTGCCAAGCATTCGTTAAAACAACCAATTCCAGTTTCCAAAAATGTATGACCCTTATACTGCCCTATTCATCATACCTGAGTTTATTCTTCAGGGCCCTACTATGTCTCCAAAAAAGCAAAGGAAATATATGCTACAACTGATTCCATCACGTGGTATCAAATCCAGCACATGTGGATGGTAAGTGGGCCTTGGCTCCACGTATAAGGTCCTGTTTTGAGTCACCCCTCTGTGTCAGCCCTTCCCAGACTTGACTTCAGAATTCACCTTGGTCCACCATTCATCCTTAACTTTTAGCTTAAACCTCATTTGCTTTACAGGACTTGCATGGAATCAGATCTACTTTCATACTCCTTCTCAATGTGTGGTTGACTGAAAATTGCTCCACTATCCAGGAGTAGGAAATGGACCTTGTTTTTTAGAAAGTCTCAAATTTCTAAGGATAGCCAACTTTTATCAGCCTCTCATGTTTTAGTGACCCTGTGAATTCAGAGGTTGCCCATTTTTATCTCAACTGTTCTTTTTATCTGCCTGCTTCTCTGCATGCCCTCCTTCACGATGATAACACACTTTGTACTACAAAATAGTATATACTTTATTGGTAAAATAAAATTAAGACAGTAAACTGACTTGGAAAATATATTCTGGAGGGTAAATAAAAATTTTTCCTAAACTGTCAGTGCCAGTGTCATGCAGTGATATGGAGAGTTAAGAGCTGATGGCTGTTTACACTTTTCTTTGTCTGAAGCAACAGTGAGTGAAGTGACTGGCTTTAGAAGCCCAGTCTTCTTCAGCAACGTCAAGAATACTTCTCTGCAAATGGAGTCTGTTTGGGAGCCTGAGCTTTAGGGTCAGAATTTATTAGATGGTGTAATGTTTACTTAAGGAAAGCATCTTCCCGAGTTTATAAGGAAATCTACCACTCCATGAAATTCTAGAAAGCTATAACTAATACAGAAGGCTGTAGTCCTTGAAGACTTGGTTTTATGCATGATTGGATGAGATGCCGTTGCTGTTGCTACCCCACGACTGTCAGTAGTCAGACTGAGAAGTGCCCTCTACCAAGTACCAAGGGCCGGGTACTCCTCAGAGGCCCTCCATCTGCCTGAGGTAGCTGCCTGCAGTGTAGTATCATGGTGAGCCATGGAAATGAGTCAGCCATTGTGGCAGCTTGTGAACCACCCTAACTCTACCTGCTGTCAGTTTCTAATCATAGAGTGAGGGCTCAGGGTCAGCGTGGGTGCATGGCATCAAGCCACATGGCTTAACTTCTGAGATAGCCATTGTAAGAGTCTGCAATCCAAAACATTTGGGAACCCCGCCTGGAGGTCAGTGGTTGATCCAGAACCATCTGTGGCCTCCCAGGAAGGGAGAGATTTGTGAGAAACAGCAGGTTATGTTTTTCCACTCTTCCACTGAGTACTAATGCCATTGCCATGACCAACCTGACTGTCCTGTGATATGTAGCACCAAATCCTCCCACTGGGAAGACCCTGAACTGGTGTTTTCAGCCAGATCACAAAAGCTTGAACAGTAATTTCTTACTGATGTAAAGTGAGAAACTCCATAAATGCTTTTTAAAATGTTGAAACCTGCCAAGCCACAGCAATATGGACTTTTCCTTCCTTGGGATTTGAATAAAGGAAGATTCTTCTCAGTGAATATATATATATATATATATATATATAAAATATATATATATATAAAATATATATATATAATTAGTCAAGTAGTAATATTTAGTAACCTGCTCTTCCAGTCTGTTCACCGTCTGTACACCATACTCAGCCCCTCCTATATCACACACAATACTTTTTCTCACATTTCCACCTTCTCTGTCTATCAGAATCCTCAGGCCTTCTCAAATCGTAGCTCTTCTAGCATCTCCTGACTTTTACCTGTCTCTTTCTCATTGGCTCTTACCTAAGGACAGGGATGGAAACAATAAGTTTCCACATATGTATCTCTCGTCACACCTCAACTGTATTCTGAGAGGCTTAAGGACAGAGACTGTCTTAAAAATTTTCTGTCTTCCCTGTGGTTGCTGCTTCTCATAGAGTCAGTATACACTAACTTTAGTAGAGTCTTTTGGTAGGAACGTGATTGACAGAGTGAGTAATTCAGGTAAGTGATAAAGGAATTTAGAGAAAGAGGGGATATTCCTGTGGTGGCTTGACTGATGAGGTCTTCCATAACCTGAAAGATTAGTTGGCTTTGGATAGATGGGACAACAGGAGAGAAGGCACGGATGTTGGTGTGAGCATGACAGTAAAATCAATTGTTTAAACAAGCACTCATGGCAAAAAACTGGCTTTGCTGCCCAGGCCAACACTTTTCACCCATCCACCTTTGTCCTTTTGTCCTGTGGACCTTCCAACCAGTCAGCAGGATAAGAAGGTGGTAGAGGCCTTGCTGCCATTGACACATATCCACGTTGTCACTGCTTTGCCCTGACCACAGCCACTCTATTCTTGGATCTTCATTTGGCCAGACTTTATCTCTTTTGTAATTCCCAAAAATGATCTTGGTGCTGCTTGCATCATGTTTGGCCCTGTCACCCAGTCTGCCCTTTGCTCACTGTGCCCTTTGATTTTGTTTGCTAATGGACTTTGGGCCCCATCACTGATCTGGTCTCTACAGTTTCTTCCTGGCCAGCTCCTCGCCAGGTCCCTATGCCACGATCTGGTGAGCTGAGAGCTGTTTGGTTGTAGCAGAGATCCCTGGAGTCTCTGGGTGGGGAGGAAGAGGAGATCAGATCATGAGAAGTCTCAAATTCCCAGAGAGGAAGAGTTTGGGCTTGATCCTGTGAGCACTGGTGGTAGGTGGTAGGAAAGGGAAGGATGGGACAAATTCCAGAGGTCTTCTAAGGTGGAATCAGTGGTATTGGTGGATAATGGAATGGCCTTGGGCATCAGAGGAAAGGACTGAATCACAGATTATACTGAGGTTACTGAGTGGTTGAGAGAATAGTCATTGACAGATATAGGGAAGTCAAATGGGGAAGCTGCTTTCTCAGGGAAAGTTGTTTAGTCTGGGGCTTGTCCACAGGATGTGCACAGGGGTATGTGCAACTGTGGCATTAGAACTTAGGTGAGAGCTCAAGACCAGATGTGTAGATTCCAGATCAGCTACAGGTAGGGGAAGTTGTGGGAGTGGGCAGAGAGAGACACTAAGGACTGATGGCTGAGGCAGGCCATGGCTAGGGTGGGAGGAAGAGCCAGAGACAGGCAGTAAGAAAGGTAGGGGGAGAACCAGGAGCCTCCAGTGTCCTGGCAGCCAGAGAAGGAAAACATAGAAGAGGGTGTCAGAAACTCAGGAAGGATGAGGGCTGACCAAAGGCCATCTACCTTGGCCAGAAAGGATCAGAGATTTTTGAGAATGTCTTTTCAGGAGTGAGGTGAATAAACAGGTCAGCGCAATAGCAACCAAAGAAGCTAGTCAGGAAACAAACGCCAGATAAGGAAGGAGAAAAAATAGAAACTGGAGGAGAAAGCCAAATTGATTGAAGCTTTTTCCTCTAAGATTGAGAGGGTAAATCCAGGGGCCCAAGTGAGAGGGTGACGTTAGCAACCTGTTGCCCCCGGGGAATCCAGAGCCCAGGTCAGCAGTGAGACCCACCTGGGCTCAGATGCCAGCCCTGCCCCCTGCTGACCAGTGGCTTCACCTTGCCGAGCTTCTATTTCCTCGTTTGTAAGATGGGTATAATAGCACTTATTTCATAGGTTCAGTATGCTGATTTAAAAAAAAAAAAACAGCATGTGAGATGATTTATAGGATACTTGGCATGTATAAGAGTTCAGTAAATATAGCTGCTATTATTGTAGCTATTTTTATTTTAATATTATCAGCTAGATCAGTTGTATAAATAGCAAAAGACATAATGTACACAAAGTTCACACAAGCACACCTGAATGTCAGTAGGACATCAGTGGATAAGTGGGTAAAAGGTGTGCCTAGATAAATTCCACATAAGGAAATACATGTGATAAACACCACATAATGTTAAGACTTGGTAACAATAAAGTCTTAAAATATGAAATATTATTTGATACTCAGAGGAAAATATGACAATATTGTTAAAATTATAGTAAGTTGGACGTTGTATTAGTCAAAGTAAACTAGTTTATACTCTGGTAACCAATTACCTCTAAACCTGCACATCTTAAAACCACAAATGTTTATTCCTCACTCATGCTACGTGTTTATTTCAGTGGGCAGGAGGGCTCTGCTGATTGTCGTCCCACTAGGACCCCAGCTGATGGAGGTGACATCTCAACACCTGCTTCTGTGGTCACCACCGAGCCAGGAAGAGCAATGTCACACCTCACACACTGGCTCTTAAAGGCTGCTACTGGAAATGGCACTTGGTTGTTTCCTTTTCCATTTCATTGGTTTGGGTGTCCGAGGGAGAAAACACAGTCATGAGTGCTTAGTTTCTGTTTCTGGTTGGGCCGGTAAAGCCCCTTCTTCATCACTCTTTTTCACTTATCACTAGAGACAGAAACTACAAACCATGACTTCACGCTGCTAAAAACCTGAAACAAAAGAAACAGAACAATAACAACAAAATAAGGCAGGTTGGACAAGCTTGAGAGCTTGCCCAGCCCATAGCCCACAGACTGCATGTGGCCTGGGACAGCTTTGATTGCAGCCCAACACAAATTCATAAACTTTCTTAAAATATTATGAGATTTTTTGTGTGATTTTCTTTTAGCCCATCAGCTGTCATTAGTGTTAGTGGATTTTATGTATGGCCCAAGACAATTCTTCGTCCAGTGTGGCCCAGGGAAGCCAAAAGATTGGACACCCCTGGTTTAAAGCAAGGCTCATGCCCATGCCTAACTTGAGAAGCAGCACACACTCACCTGTGTCCAGAGAAGAGGAGAATAATCATGGCCACAGGCAGCAGCCTGTGTCACGTGGACCTCTTTCCTTCTGTCCTTCACTCCATCTCTTCTTGCCATTCAGTGCCTCTGCCTTACTGCAGGATGTCATCAGCTTTCACTTGGAAGAATGCAATAGCTTTTCCTCCATTCTCTACCCTTTCTAATTGATCTTGCAGGCCACCAACTTACCTTCCTAAAGCACAAATTGATCATGCCATGCCCCTGCTTTAAACCAAGTGACTCCTCACTGTCTGTAGGGCGAGGTCCAGCATCAGCCCTCACTCCTTCTTGCCCACATTCCTTGTGTTCTAGACACATCAGATCTCTCCACATTTTCTCATACTGTATGTTCTCTCTTGCCTATGTCTTACACTTGCAATGCCTTCTAGCTGGAATCCCTTCATACCTCTCACAGCCTCTTTATTTGAGAGAACATAATCACCTGCTCTCTGATGAATGCTTCCTTGACATTTGTGGTTCTCTTCTCTGTTGTCTGATAGCATCTGGTGTGGCCTTGGGATCTAGGACCTAGCAGAGAGGTGAAGGGGCAGGACGGGAAGCCCTTCCAGAGGGGAACAGGCACAGAGACTCCTCAGCCGTGAGTCCAGGAGAAAGCAAAACTGGTTCCTGACTATTGAGACACTCACAGGTCCCCTAGAGTTTGGAGACAAATTGGTGATTGGCACATAGAAAACTAAGCTGATGAGGAAATGACAAAAGTGATAACTTGAGGGAAAATAATTTTCACAAAAAAGAATACAACATATGACTTCTTTGTGGCTAATATTTCCATAATTATAATTTTATTATGGAATGCTTAACACCGAAAATTAATTTAACCATAAGTGTTGCTGTAACAGTGTTGAAAAGAATGGGGGAGGAGAAAATGTATGTCTTAGGGGAGATGTAAGAGAGCTAGCAACTTCCAGAGTAGGAGGTTGAATAGGTGCTATTGAAAATTGAAATTGAAGAACCGGCATAAGCAGGATAATCATGGCATTAAGAAATAGAGACAAGTGTGGGGTGGTAGGGACGATTAAAGGAGTTAAGAATAGTCATCTCTCAGGGGCAGGAGTCAGGAGACAGATGAGGCGTCCTGTTGGACTTTTTAAACAGAAGTTGAAAACACATGAAAAAAAAGTCAAAAAAGGTAAAAACAAAATACGTAAAGATATTTTGCTGACATTGCTTATTATAGTAAAAATTGCGAATAGCAGTATCCAACAATGGAGGCAGCAGCAATATAATGCAGGGGAAAGAAAGAGAGCTGTCAGGTTAGACACACACAGAGTTCAAAGGCAGGGTCTGCCCTGCAGTAGACTGTAGACTGTTGGACACTCAGTTTCTGTCTGTAAAGGGGGTCCTAATAATAAGAATCACTGTAAGGGACAAATTGAATTATGTAACATGCCCATAGAAGGGGCTAAATAAATGTTTGCTCCCTCCCTTAACTACAGCTAATAAACAGGATAGAATTTTATGCAGACATTCAGAACTTAGCATACTAATTATCTATAAAAATAGAGAATAAATGAAAAAAGCAGAAGACAATTATATATCTCTGTCTGAGCACCATTGTTGTAACTATGTAAATACTGTGCTTTCAGATAGATACAGACAAAAAGGAAACAAAAATGAGAATATTTTTGTAAGGCTTGTGAGGATATGGGTGATTTTTATGCTTCTCATTTCTTAAAGCTATTTTGAATTGATACGAAATTAAGAGGACTCTGAATATTCATTTCACCCTTCATAGTTTTGAAAGCCGTTATCTTGTTCGGTCCTAATAATAAGTATAAGCAGTGACACCAGCACTGTCCTTTGCATTTGTCCTTTATACATAAAGAGAGATGGACTTTGCTTTAGTAGGACTTTCTAGAACATGCTTATCTGCATGGTTTTTGTGGTGCTCTCTCACTTTGTGGACAAGATGAGGGTCTGGTGCCTAAGCTGGCTTTTCTCAAGGATGGAGTTGTTGACCATCTGAAAAAATGTTTTCCTGTGCCCACATGCCATAGGGGAGGGCTGCCATTTCAACAGGGCTAACCCACAGCCGTCAACAATAGCTTCTATCAGCTTTTTGTAACTGTGTTCCTCTGATGGAAAGCTCCAGGGCAGCTGCATCATTTCCTTCCTCTTTTGTGCTCAAGGCTCACCCTGCTCAAGAAGCCCTGGCTGCATTTCCCAGAAGTTCTTTCATCAGCCAATAGAACCTATGACCTTGTACCATCCTTCATGTTGCCCTTCCTGTCGGTAGGCTCTTGTTTATCCTTCCATCTTTTCTTTGTGAAATATCACTCAGAGATTTGTCCATAGGAGTAATGAAAGAGCTTCCTCCATTTATGTCTTGACTGCTTAGTATTCCATAAACAAATGTAGTTTGTTTAACCAGTCTCCTAGATAGTTTCCTTTATTTGTAAACTTTTGCTTTCACAATGTTGCATTGAATGCTTCTGTATTTTCATCACGATGTGTGTGATGCGCACCTGTCAGTGTAGGATAAACTCCTAGAAGTGGAACTGCTGGGTCAAAGGGGATGTGCATGGAAAATTTTGTTAGCTGTTGCCCTCAAGCCTCTCTACACCAGCACTGTGAGCACATTTCCCCAAAACCTTGCCAACATAATGAGTTCTTCTACTTTTTGATATTTGCCAATCTGGTAGGTGAAATGTGTTTTCTCACTGTGGTTTTAATTAGTCTTTCTTTGATTAAAGAGACTGTGTATCTTTTTATATTTTAGAACTTTTTATTTCCTTTTCTGTTCACTGCCTGTTGGTAGCTTCTGACCATTTTTCTGATGGTCATTGGTCTTTTTCCTAATCATTTGAGAGAGCTCTTTATGTACTAGGGAAATTGGCCCTTTGTGATATGAATTGCAAATATTTGTTCTCAGTTTGTCATTTGTCTTTTGACTTTGCCCATAGTGGTATTTGCCATGCATAATTTTTTAAATGTTTGCATAATTAAATTTTTCTATTGTTTCTTTTGTGGCTTCTGGGATTTCTGGTTTCCTTAGAAAGGTCTTCTTCACTGCAAGATCATTTTTGAAAACCTAGAATTTCTTCTAGCATATGAGTGATTTCATTTTTATTTTGAAATGTTTGATCCCTCCAGAATTTATCCTAGTGGGAAGTGTGGCTCCAACATAATTTTTTTCAAGATGGCTATGCTTTGTCCAACACTATTTATTAAACAATCCATCTTTACCGTATTATTCCAATGCCACCTTTTTCACCAACTACATTTCCTGGATGTATTTAGGTATATTTCCAGTCTTTTGTGTTCCGTTGATGATCATGAACACGTACCATCAGCAGATTGCAGCTTTGTGCTATGTTTTGCTGTGGGCAGTGGGGCGGTGCTCATACCCCAGGATTGCTTGTTTTCATACTTTTCTTGGCTATTATAGCTGGTTCATTTTTCCAAATGAACTTTGGAATGCTTAATTCCAAATATAAAAATCTTACTATTTTTATTGTGTATCTGTTAAGTTTATAGGTAATTTAGGGAAAATTGACATGTTTGTGATGCCAAGTTTTCCATTATGAAGTTTTCTTATCTCCTTTTCTTGATTGTGAACTCCCTGGGAGCAAGAATGGAGTCAAGTTTTGAGTATGGCCAATTAGTAATGATCTATATAATTACCGACAAAAGAAACATAATTTTCATTAAATATTTTTAGAACCTATTTTTTTCCTAACATCATTGCTTGCCATTTTGTGAGTTGTTTTCTGCACATCAGAGAAAGGCAAGATGTAATTCAAATGCTGATGTCAAATGTCAGCATTTTAATCCTTAAAGTCATCTCTTGATTGGTGTGTTCTTTATATATTTTTAATAAAAAATTGTATTTACTTAGAAGCTTCAGAATGTCAACAAAATAGCTGCAACTTTTTTTTTTTTGCAATTACAGAGCGGTATTCACTTTACAGAACAACAATCATTTCATATAAGCTGCATCAGAGACAACTGAAGATGAAAAAACTGTCATCCCCATATATAACTAATTTGTGCTATGCACTAACGAGAACCTGCTTTTAATTTCCATGCCAGTTTACAACCCCCATACTGTACTAGGCAAGGTTAGTGGCTATTGAAAATACCATCAGGACAGGGATATCTAAAGACATATTTGGTAGTGTGTTAACTACACACAAAAAAAGACACTGTACAGTTTAAAAACAAATCTTACACAGCCTTACATTTCAATTTTTTTCTTTAAAAGGAATGAGTTAAATGCTTTATAGACAAGAAAAAAAACTATGCTAGAACCAACTTATTCATCATCATCTTCATCTTCCTCCTCCTCGTTCTCATCCTCTTCATCTTCCTCATCTTCCTTCTCTTCCTTTTCTTGCTTTTTTCAGCCTTGACAACTCCCTTTTTTGCTACAGCAGGCTTTCCTTTAGCTCAGTATGCAGCAATATCCTTTTCTTATTTTTCCTTCAGCTTCACAGTCTTCTTTTCATAAGGCTGCTTGTCATATGAAAGACATATTATCATATTGTCATAAGGCAGCAGTGTTATTCCACGTCTCTCCCAGTTTCTTTGCAACATCATTAGTGGACAGGCCAGGATGTTCTCCTTTGATATTTGGGCGATACTCAGAACAGAACAGAACAGAACAGAACAGAACAGGAAGAAGGCCAAAGGAGGCCTCTTGGGTGCATTGGGATCCTTGAACTTTTTTTTTTTTTCTTTTGAGATGGAGTTTCACTCTTGTTGCCCCGGCTGGAGTGCAATGGCGCAATCTCGGCTCACTGCAACCTCTGCCTCCCAGGTTCAAGCGATTCTCTTGCCTCGGCCTCCCAAGTAGCTGGTATTACAGGCACCCGCCACCATGCCTGGCTAATTTTTTTTGTATTTTTAGTAGAGACGAGGTTTCACTGTCTTGGCCAGGCTGGTCTCGAACTCCTGACCTTAGGTGATCCACCTGCCTCGGCCTCCCAATGTGCTGAGATTACAGGCATGAGCCACCGCACCCGGCCTGAACATCTTTTTTTGTCTCCCATTTAGGAGAGATACAGGTTTTCATTTCTCTTTCATAATGGGCCTTGTCCGCCTTTGCCATATCTTCAGATTTTCCTTTCTCTTTAGCAGACATGGTCTTCTACCTCTCTGAGCACTTTTTAGCAAACTGAGGAGTTGACTGAAGCATCTGGGTGTTTGTTCTTATGTTCCTCCCTACAAGTTTGCACAAAAAATGCATATGATGGCATTTTCTGTCTTGGCTTCTTAGGGTCTCCTTTGCCCATGTTTAGTTATTTTCCCTCAGCAAGGCACGGAGTTGCCCAGTGCCCATCCGGATCTCACTTGCCCCGGTGCTATCTCTGTGGAGCTCAGTGTACTGCAGTGGCTGTGATATCGGGAGCCAGGTGCAGCCTCCTCACTCTCTCTGCTCTATACCATTGCTGTCCAGCCAGTGCAGCTCCTATTCGATAAGTGTGTTCTTAAAAGAGCATTCTGTGTAGATAATCCAGGGGCTTCACATTTAGATATTTGAGTTTTTCTTCACTAGGAATAGTGGCAAATATAATGTGATTTTCCAGCTCTAATCTTCCCTCCTCCATAACCCTGGCACAGATTTTGAGGTAGCCTTGGCCTGGGAAGTAGCCAAAAGGCAATACTGGGTTGGACAAAGAACAGTCCATTGGCATCTATGTGCATGTCCTCCAGACAGGAGAGAGGTGACCAAGCAGATGGGGACAAGACACGGGTGTTCTGTGTTCTGAGCGTCAGCGTGCGTCCTGTTTGGTTAGCACAAAGTGAGTCTGGGAACTTTGCACTTAGCACCTTGGCAGCCCGGGTCTGGGAACTGTGGTGCCTTCTCCTAAAGTTAGGTCACTAATCTTCGACTGGCTGTTTGCAGGACCAGTTCTCTAATGGATGGCATTTGTCAAGTGGAACCCTGGAGCTTCTTAATAAACTGCCTCCCCACTTAATGCATGATGTCAAAACCAGGTTGAAATGCAACGTAAGGAGAGAGGACTGTGCTGTGTAGGGAGGGGTGTGACCAGTTCCACCTGCTGTTTGTGGAACAGGAAGATAGTGGGATCCGATGCATTTAACATATGGATACAGTTCTGAGGAGTTTTAACTGGTTTTCTTTGAACATTAGAAAAGCACATTTATTTTCCCTTAGAGTAAAAAAGTACTGTTTCTTTTTAAGTGGTTTTATTGTAACTCATGGGGCTGTTCTCCCAACATTCATGTTTTATAGTTTGCACGATATGCACAAAGGTCATAGATGTGCCAGCCTGGCCCAGTGGCCTCCGTCTTGTATTTAGAAACCAGTTACAGGAACAGAAGAGGATTGCTCTTTTGTTTCCTCAGGCCACTTTTGGTCATTTCAGGCAGAAACAGTCTCTGCATTGGAATTTTCCTGTACAGATCCTGCAATTCAGGAACAGAGCATTTAGCAACAACAGTGAAAATGTAATGTGTGACAGCTGTGGAGAAGAATTTGCCTCCAGTGAGGGGAAAATGCTATGTTCAAAGCGGATTTCTGATGAGCCTATTAATGGGTGTTTGGGAAGCTGAATATGTCGCTGCCATTTTGAGATAAAAGGCCCAAGGTGTTTGTTCCTGAAGCTATTGAGGAAGCCCTTTCCCAGCCTCAGCCTCGCCTCCCCAGCAGGACTGGTGAGATGTGCACGCAGGGTCTACTCCACATCTGGCCCTCCTGAAAAGAAGGGCTTCCAGTGGGGGCCGTATCCTAGTGGAGAAGGGTGAAGCCCAGTGGGGAGGGCTCACAAAAGACCTGCTGTTGACCTGCTGGCTTCAGGTCCCCGGGGCTAGGGGTAGATAGGCCAGAAAAGAAACCAGAGGTATCTGTGGTAGGAGCAGCAGGGGCCCTGGCTTCCAGGCCTGTGGAGCAGGGAGGCTCTGGCAGTTCAGGATCTGGGATAAGAACTGACAAAATGTTCTCCTAAACTCTGGCCCTTCCTGGCTTCCTTACCTTCCCTGTGTGCACACACATGCACATGTGCACACACAGGAAGGCCCAGAGCTCAGTTTGCAGAGTTGTGAAGCTGCTACAAAGCTTCACTCCCAGTGTTTCCCCTACCACTGATGCTTGTCCTTGTGGGTTTATTCTCATGCATGAAAGTAGGGTAAAAATGTGTCCCCAAATCAGATACCTGTCACCTCTTTAGAGGCACTTCCATCCTGTCTTGCTGTCACTGTCATTGCTGTCCTGGATCTCATTATCTTTGGGGAGATATTCAGTATGATTTTATTAACATCTTGGCCTCATCTTAGAAATAATTAAATGTGAATATTCAAATTAATTAGCCCCCAGATGTATCTTCTGCAGAAAAAACTCCACTAACAAGAAGTCAGTTACAGTTGTGAAAAACATGCAAAATGAAAGAAATGGTTTTTTGTCAGACACGTGAAGACCACTGTAGAGAAGCTCCAACAAATTCAGTTATCTATTTGAAGAAACATTATTTAATATAGAACATTTTGACAGTTGATCAGACAGGAGAAAATTGGCACACAGCTGTTATTTTAGCTTCTGGTTGGGGGAGTTGATGAGTCTTGAGTGTGATAAAGTAAGGAACGCTTTGGACTGAATCAGAGACCTGTCCTCTAATCCTAGCTCTTTTTTTTTTTTTTTTTTTTTTCTCATCTTTAAAATGGGGAAGATACCATTGCTCAGAATTGTGAAGATTAGGCTAGAAGGCCAGGCTGGGTGGCTTACTTCTATAATTCCAGCACTGTGGGAGGCTGAGGTGGGAGGATTGCTTGAGCCCAGGAGTTCAAGACCAGCTCTGGCAGCATAACAAGACCCTGTCCCTACAAACAGACAGAAAAAAAAAAAAAAAATTAACTGGGCATGGTGGCGTGTACCTGTGGTCCCAGCTACTCAGGAGGCTGAGATGGGAGGATTGCTTGAGCCTGGGAGATCAAGGCTGCAGTGAGTCGGAGTTGTACCACTGCACTCCAGCCTGGGTGACAGAGTAAGACCTTGTCTCTAAAAATAAGTAAGTAAATAAATAAACTAGAGACATGACTCACCCAGCTCCTGATGCAGAGATTTGGTGCTCAGAAATGTCCCTCCTCTCTGAGATCCTGGTACTCCCCAACATGCACTGAGTGAAATTGGTACTTCTCAGCCTCGTGATTGTCTCCCCATAGTATCATCCTATTCTATCCCTCTGACCCCATTGCCCACTGCTCCTGTCTGTGACAGTAGCTACCTGTGTATTCATCATGCATCCTACCTTCAGATTACAAATGCCACCAGGGCGATCACTGTGTCCGGCTCTAATCTCTGTATGCCTCACAGCACTCGTATTTGTTGAATTTTATTAAATCAATACATAAGAGCCAAAAGAAAATACAGGTAGAGGCAGGCTCGGACCTGATAACATCTTTGGTTTGGCCCCAGGTGCCAGCAGCACACTCCTAGTTGGGCATCCTCAGTCCATGTTGTCACTCTCAAAACAATCTGTTTGTCAGAGTAAAGGTCACCTTTTTTTTCCTCAGTGAACAATTATTTTTTTCTGAGATGAAAAATTTGCTTTTCTTCCCTTGTGTGTGCGTACTCAAGTAAGCAGAGTGGAGGGCCTATGGAGATGGGCATTCTCTCTGGAAACTGAGGGAACATCCCGAGCCTATGTCTCCTAACAGTCTTGGCACCTAACTAGAATCTGACCAGAGTCTCAGCACACAACCAGCAGAGAACATCACCAGCCATTTGAATGTGCAGTGGTCTGGAGCAGCCATGCAGCAGGTCTCTGCAGATGTGATGGAGAGAGTTTTCTTCTTGGGAGGGCTTCCCAAAATGATGTAAGTCCTCTGCCTTTTGCCTCAGTGGCTGAAGAGTCCCTTTGGACTTGGGTTTTGCAGAAAGAGAGGGGAGTCTGAGGGCAGAGTGTAAAGTTACACAGCCGGTGTGTAGAGCTGAGCAGCCTGTGTTAGGAACAGTCAGAGCCTCTGGACTTGTGAGGCTTCCACTCACGTGCTATGTTAGCGGTTCTTTTCCTCAAGCTCTACTGAAAGACTTGTGGTCCTGACATTTTATAGTCATGAGCCCTGGAGAAGATAGCCGTTCATTTTGCCGGATGACCTTTTAAATAAACCTCTAGAGGGAGGGATGGCATTGGGAGTTATACCTGATGTAAATGATGAGTTGATGGGTGCTGACGAGTTTGATAGGTGCAGCACGCCAACATGGCACAGGTGTACATATGTAACAAACCTGCACGTTATCCACATGTACCCTAGAACTTAAAGTATAAAAAAAAAAAAAAAAGCAAAAACAAACAAACAAACAAAAACCTCTAGAGAGAGTTCCAGGCAAATACCGGAGGTGGCTGTGGATGCCCAACAGAATCCAGCAAAAACAGCTCTCTGTGCTGGAAGTTCCTTCTTGTACCTGATGCCTTGGAATTTAGGCAGGGGATAAATTAAAGATGAATTTCTTCTTTTTTTTTTATGTTACAATATAGTTAGCTATTACCTTGATATGCTTTCTAATATATAATGGAGTTACATATGTACATTTAACTTATGCAAATCCAACTCTACAGATTAAGAGAGAGACACCCCTCCACACACACACATACATCACCTTATTTGTGCTGAGCCTTCTGCCAGCCTCTCCATTCACAGGAGCACAGCCCCCCTGCCACCCCGTCCCTGTGTGATCTGGGAGCCTCACGTCACCTCTGCTGGTACCAGGGCCTGTGTGTCTCTCCTGCGAGAGAGAGCACCTGACTGTATCTTCACATTTAAAGATGTGTTTTTGTTTTCCGTTTCCTTTGTTTCACAACATGGCCTTCACCTCAAGCCACCAGTGCCATCTGTGCTTATCCGCAGCCCCAGCCATCTTCCCGGCACTGGAGGAGAACTGCTTGGACTCCCCTTGCCCAGAGACAGTGTGTTACTAAGGGATGCTCAGGGCATAATTTGATTATAGTTAATAGTTTAGTTTCACTTTTTTATTGTTGTTGGACAGAGTCTTACTGTGTCACCCATGCTGGAGTGCTGTGGCCCGATCATAACTTACTTTTGTCTCGACCTCCTGGGCTTAAGTGATTCTCTTACCTCAGCTTCCCAAGTAGCTGGGACCACAGGCATGCGCCACCACACCCAGCTAATTATTATTATTATTATTTTTTTTGTATAGATGAGGTCTTCCTGTGTCACCCACGCTGGTCTTGAACTCCTGGCCTCAAGCAATCCTCCCACTTGGCCTCTCAAATTGCTGGGATTACAGGCATGAGCCACCACACCCAGCCTGATAGTTTCGCCTTTTAACTTGAGAACCAAGCTGCTGGTGAGATGTGACCCCACTGTAAAAACAGAATGGCCAGGCACTATGGCTCACTCCTGTTAATCCCAGCACTTTGGAAGGCTGAGGTGGGCGGATCTCTTGAGGTCAGGAGTTCTGGCCAACATGGTGAAACCCCATCTCTACTAAAAATACAAAAATTAGCCAGATGTGGTGGCGTGCTCCTGTAACCCCAGCTACCCAGGAGGCTGAGGCACGAGAATCGCTTGAACCCAGGAGATGGAGGCTGCAGTGAGCAGAGATCACATCACTGCACTCCAGTCTGGGCAACTCTGTCTCAAAAAAAAAAAAAAAAAAAAAAAAAAAAAAAAAAAAGGTTAAAGCAGGAAGAGGGAGTTACTCCTGAGTGATTCCCCTTTGTTGTGACTACTGTTGTTTAGTACTTGCCTGAGCCCCAGAACTTGGTCTCTTTGCCGTTTCTCCTGTTTAGTGCCAGCTTCTGGCTTGGAAGCCCACGTTCACCACCTCCTCAATAAACAGATTTCTATCAAGAATATCTACCAGGGTTCTCCATGTTGCTGAAAAGTCCCTAGTTCAAGATAACCTTTAAAATGGCCAGCACCAGAATACATACATGCTAATTTGATATATTTTTAAAGGTAGAGGTTCGCTGTTGACTACTCCAGATATGTTTGGTCTCATTACATTGGTTCTAGAGAACTAATATTTTTAAAGGATGACTAATAGACTCATAGGAGTCTCTGGAATGAAAGCATCTATCTATTCTCCTCATGTCTGTTTTATCATCCAAATAAGCCCTGGACACAGTGGCCAAGGCCCCAGTTGAAGTCTCAACCCTGCTCTCAACTAGCAGTGTGAATGTGGTCAAACCGTGAACTCCCTGGCCTCAGGGTCCCTGTGGTAAAGTGGGGTTAACAATATCTGCCCATTTCGCAAAATTGTCATTGAAGGCAAATGAGATAATGTAAAAAAGGACTGGAAAACTATGAAGTGCTGTATAGATAAATAAAATAGCAGTTTTATTTATTATGTCGTGTTCAAAGAAAAAAGGTGAATAAATTCTCATTCCCTGAGATTAATACCTCAAACATCCTTGATTTCCTTTGTTAAAGAACTTGGGGGAACATCCTTAATGTTTTTTAAGTTGTGAAGGGAGAGGCCCCAGGTTTCGCTCCGGGTGACATAATTTCTTTGCTGTAGTAAGATTCCAGTGGCATTTGCCTTAGCATGTATCTCGTTCTTGCAGCTAAATTAGAGCATGGTAACTATTTCCTCCCATTCCTTTTTAATCTGTGAAATCATGAGCCTTATTCTTGCCTTGTTAAGGAGGAGAAGCCAGACTACTCAGAGGACCTCCACGGAGCTCCTCAGCAAGTGGCCTGCCCAGCCTTCCCCTCCACAGCCCCTGAGCCATCACCACATTTGGGATATTCTTCTCCACCCAATTCCTTACTTTTCAGCTCATATCATCGCATTTATTGGTTTCAAGTCTCTTGTCTGGGTTGGGCTGGGAAGGAGGAATATGCAGGAATGGAGTGCCAGTCGCATTCTAGCCACCTGCATTCCCATTGAATGCAGGAGGGGTTGAACCCAGTGACAATTTTGAATATAAATATTTTCGTCAGGGTTAGGCTAACATTAAAGAATTTTTCTTTGGGAAAATATTTTCTAAAAGTCTGCTGAGCCAATTCGATTCCATGATGAGTTTTTTTTTTTTAATACAATGCAGTTAAATTTTGTCTTCATCAGAGTTGTTTTCCATTTAAATTTACTACAAAGACTGGAGTCATTAGTCATTTTTTTGACCATGTCATATATTATGACCATAGCTTCTGCTATAGCAAGTTGTCTTGTGACCATTAGTTCCACCAAGTCCAATTCTCTAAGTTAAATTTTACAGGTTTAAATGTTTTTATGAAAACTAGATTCTTCTGTCAATGTTTGAACAATCCCAATACTCAGTTATACCACATGCAGTTTTAACTATTGCCAGTTTTATTATCAGTTGCTTCTTTGAACGAGCCATTGGGAGATAAACAGGAGACTGATAATATATATTTATCAACTAATTATTTATTTTTTAAAAAATTGTGGCCAGGTGCAATGGCTCACGCCTGTAATCCCAGCACTTTGGGAGGCCGAGGCGGGTGGATCACCTGAGGTCGGAAGTTCGAGACCAGCCTGACCAACATGGAGAAACCCCATCTCTACTAAAAATACAAAATTAGCTGGGCGTAGTGGTGCATGCCCGTAATCCCAGCTACTTGGGAGGCTTAGGCAGGAGAATCGCTTGAACCTAGGAGGCGGAGGTTGCAGTGAGACGAGATCGTGCCAAGCTGAGATCCCACTGAGCCAAGATCGCACTGTTGCACTCCAGCCTGGGCAATAAGAGTGAAACTCCATCTCAAAACAAACAAACAAAAAAATTGTGATTAATTTTAGACATAGAGATGAAAATAGAGATAGAGTAGAAGGAAATGGCCTCAAGTCAAAAGGGGATGTTCAAGATCGTTAGTCATAAAGGAAATGCACATCCAAACCACCAAGAGATGCCACTTCATACCCACTAGGATAGCTGTAGTAATTTCTTTTTAATGGACAATAGCAACTGTTGGTGAGGATGTGGAGAAATTGGGACTCTTGTATGTTCCTGGTTGGGAATATAAAATGGTACAGCTGCTGTGGGAAAAAGTTTGGAGATTCACCAAAAAGTTAAACATAGAATTGCCATATGACCCAGAAATTCCACTCCTGGGACACAACCCAGAAAATTGAAAACAGATGTTCAAACAAAAGCCTGTACATAAATGTTCACAGCAGTGCTATTCACAATAGCCAAAAAGTGGAAACCATCCAATGTCTTTTTTCTTTTGTGGTCTCACTCTGTCGCCCAGGCTTTAGTATAGTGGCATGATCTCAGCTCACTGCAACCTCCGCCTCCTGGGTTCAAGCAATTCTCCTGCCTCAGCCTCCCGAGTAGGTGGAATTACAGGTATGGGCCACCATGCCCGGCTAATTTTGTATTTTTAGTATTGGGATTTCACCATGTTGACCAGGCTGGTCTCAAACCCCTGACCTCAAGTGATCTGCCTGCCTTGGCTTCCCAAAGTGCTGGGGTTACAGGCATGAGCCACCGCACCCGGCCTACATTCAATGTCTATAACTGATGAAAGGATAAACAAAATGTGGTATATTCATACAATTAAATATTATTCAGCCATAAAAAGGAATGAATTACTGATAACATGTTGCAGCAAGGGTGACTCTCAAAACATTATGCTAAGTGAAAAATCCCAAGACAAAAAGGTCACATGTTGATGATTCTATTGATAAGAAATATATAGAATATGTCAACCTACAGAGAGAGAAAGCAGATTAGTGGTTGCCAGGGAATAGGGGACGGAGAAAATGGGAAGTGACTACTTCATGCCTTTTGCAGTGATGAAATATTCTGGAACTAGATAGAGGTGATGGGTGCCCAACATTATGAATGTATTAAATGCCACTGAATTGTAGACTTTAAAATGTTATATGTATTTTACCTCAAAAAAGTTGTGGGGGCAAAGTGATGAATTCAAAATGTGCTACTGTGCTTTAAGACCAGTAAAGATCATTGACAGGAGTCTTAGAAACTCTACTTTCCTAGATATCTCCTTAAAAAAACAAGTCCAGTAGGCCGGGCGCAGTGGCTCACGTCTGTAATCCCAGCACTTTGGGAGGCCAAGGCAGGCAGATCACTTGAGGTCAGGAGTTCGAGACCAGCCTGGCCAACATGGTGAAACCCCATCTCTACTAAAAATATGAAATTAGCCAGGCATGGTGGCAGGTGCCTGTAATCCCAGCTACTCCAGAGGCTGAGGCAGGAGAATCACTTGAACCCGGGAGGTGAAGTTTGCAGTGAGCCGAGATCGTGCCACTGCACTCCAGCCTGGGCTACAGAGTAAGACTCCTTCGCAAAAACAAAACAAAACAAACCACTCCAGCCCTTTTGTGTGCTCAGATTTGCTTTTAGAAAATGGATGCATGGGGGGAAGAAAACAACACTTAAGGAGATTACCTGTTTCTCCTGTTTCTTATGTACATTGTGTTGCAGGTAAAGCAGATGCTGAAATAAATACATTTGAGAAGTATGTGAAGTGCTAAGAGGTGGGGACAGGGACAGAAAGATGAGCCTTCAGAAGAACTAGATGGGAACATGATGGTTTAATGTGGGCCATGGGGTATCAGGGCAGTAAAGAAGCCTCTTGAATCAAAGACAAGCCCAGCTCAAAACCTTTCAGGGGACGTCTGTCCCCTTCTGGCTGCCTAGCATTCATTCTTCCTTTCTAAGGGCATACAAATTTCCCCTTGGGAAAGTTCTTCTCTCCCACTGCATGCAGGTAATAAATCAAAGTGTGTTGCCCACCCACTCTGAAATTGAAGGCATCCCTTCTAGTTGCTGTACTTCTGGGACGTTGACTTTCGAGTGGAGTTGGGGGAACACTGGTACTGATGTTGTAAAAAGCACATCCCTGGAGCAGCCCCCTGGTTTCTTTCCTGGATCCTGCCCTCATTTCAAGCCTGGTTCTCCAGCCTCTTTTCCATTTAGTAGGCACCCCAGTGTCCTTCTGTGTACTCCTTTCTTAAGTTAGTCAGAGTTGGGTTTTGTTGCTTTAAGCAATGCATCCTATCTGATAGAAACCTCAAATGCCGAGGAGCAGCTGCTGACGGGCATTTGGTTCACTGGAAAGGACTTGCTGCAACTTGCTGAGGTATGAGGACTCAATCTCAGACAACATATCCTAAACATCTATTGTGTGCCAAGTCCTGTGCTAATTTGGTAGAGAAGTACAAGGGAGAATCAAAGGAAATAACAGTGAAGTCTGAGTTTAATCACTAGCTATAAAATAGTTTGATTTACAGCCAAGGGACTTAGGTACCATAAGGAAGAATTGGTCACCCACTGATTTAAGGCAAAGATGAGCATCAGTCAACTATTTTTTCAACTCTCTTTTTAAAACACCAGCTGTCTTTGCCTATGTGAGCTTCATCTGCTCAAAGACGCGTGTGTGTGTGTGTGTGTGTGTGTGTGTGTACGTACATATGTATATGGGGGGTGGGAGGGAGGCCCAGACCCTTGTGGTCTTTCCCACTGAGCAATTCTGTTAGTAAGCCAGATGTCGATTATAAATAGGCTCAGAAGATAAGGACAGGCTGACCTCTATATTTTGTTGTGGCCCAGCTTGTTTGTTAGTAACAAACATTTGTTAACCACTGGCCACAGCACAACATTGGCCACGATACCATATGGATTAGTAAAGAAGTAGAAGAGACTGTTCCTACTTTCAGGGAGTTAAGGGTAAAACATGCCCAGATGCTTCAACTCAAGAATAGCTTTAAAAAATACAGACAGAAAGACATGCAAATTAGTGTAGTAAAAATGGAATATTCTGTAAAACATGGAGAAAGCAATGAAGTTTTACTATAGGATTTAATGGAGAGATATACCATGTTTTTGGATGGGACCTATCAGTATTGTAAAGGTGTCAGTTATTTCCTAGCTAATATATATTTGGCGTGTTTCCAATCAAAAATCCAATTTTTTTTTTTTTTTTTTTTTGAGACGGCTCTGTCGCCCAGGCTGGAGTGCAGTGGCGTGATCTCAGCTCAGTGCAAGCTCCGCCTCCCGGGTTCACACCATTCTTCTGCCTCAGCCTCCCGAGTAGCTGGGACCACAGGTGCCTGCCACTGCGCCTGGCTAATTTTTTGTATTTTTAGTAGAGACGGGGTTTCACCGTGGTCTCGATCTCCTGACCTCGTGATCAGCCTGCCTCGGCCTCCCAAAGTGCTGGGATTACAGGCGTGAGCCACTGTGCCTGGTCTAAAAATCCAGAATTTTTATGGAACTAAACAAGTTAATCCTGTAATTTATCTGGAAAATAAAATGCTGAAATCTGCCAAGAAAATTTTGAAAAATAACAAAGGCAGCCTGCACTATCAACTATCGAAGTGTCTCATAAAGCTGTATTAATTAAAGCAGTGTCATCCTGGCATATGAATAGACAAGTAGATCAATGAGCTAGAATAGAGAATATAGAACCAAACCTAAATATTTAATTGAGAACTTGGTGTATATTAAAGATGTCAACTGAAAGTAGGGACGGGATAGGCCATTTATTGTGCAAGGACAATGAGCTAGTCTGTCAGAAAAAAATGAATTATATCTTCCCTTCATTCATTTTATAAAAGTAAGTGGATTTAAGGTTAATACATTTTCTAAAACTATAGAATTAATAGAAGGAAACATTGGGAATTATGTTTATAATTGGGTATTGCAATAGCTCTTTTTGAAACAAAATGCAAAACACAAAGGTTTTAACAAAAAAAACCAAAATCTATTGTATATTTTAACTTTATCTCGTTGTATCACCATAAAAGATATTTTTAACTATAAAAGATATTTTTGTAACTATAAAAGATATTTTTAACTATAAAAGATTAAAAACTAGGGCTGGGCGCAGTGGCTCATGCCTGTAATCCCAGCACTTTGGGAGGCTGAGAGACTGAGGTGGGCCGATCACCTGAGGTCTGGAGTTCAAGACCAGCCTGGCCAACATGGTGAAACCTCATCTCTATTAAGAATACAGAAATCAGCTAGGAATGATGGTGTGCGTGCCTGTAATCCGAGCTTCTAGGGAGGCTGAGGCAGGAGAATTGGTTGGACACAGGAGGCAGAGGTAGCAGTGAGCTGAGATCGCTCCACTGCACTCCAACCTGGGCGATGGAGTGAGATTCCATCTCAAAAAAAAAAAAAAGTACATAAAGTTAAAATATACAATAGATTTTGAGAAAACATTTGTAACATAATAGATAATAGCTTAATGTAGGGATAATAAAAACAATACTTATAAATCAATAGAAAAATATAATAGAAAAATAGACAAAGGATGTCAACAGATAGTTCACAGAAGAGAAGTACAAATGACTAGTAAACACGAATCAGGGAAATGCAAATTCAAATAAGCAACTTTTTTTCAACCATAGATTGGATCAACCTTAAACACAAGTTGAAACAAGATACCCATTTTTTGCCCATCAAAGTGGCCAGAATGTAGAAGATTAATAATGCCAATTATTAATGAGGGTGAGGAAGACAGGTACTTTCATTCAATATTGGCGGGAATGTAAATGGACCCATCTTTTTTAGAAGGCAACTTTTGGCAGTATCTACAAAATGTAAAACGCACATACCTCTCAGTTCCATCACAGTGCCTTCTGTATGCCCTCTCATCAGGCTTACAAGGAGGAGAGCGCAAAAGCAACGATGTCTCCTAAGGACCAGGCCTAAATTGGCACAGCAGTCTTTCTGCCACCTTCTGTAAGCCCAGACAAGCCACAGGCCAGTACAAATCACAGGGAGGGAATCTAGCTCCTGGCAGAAGAATGGAATAAGTGGAATTATTGGCCACTACATTTTCAGACAAACTACCACATAGATAGAAAAAGCGTATTCCCTCATGTACCATGCAGCATTTTTTCAGTATTTATATGTTTATATAAATTGCAAAATATTCTATTGTTTTAGTCCATATTTACTTCCTGACCTAAACCATGTGACTGGGCACCTATTGAGTTTTTTGTTTTTAAATTTTTTTCTTGTGGTCTGTGGATAAGTTGTATAAACAAACAACTACACACTGAACCCCACCATAGTAAATGCAGTCTAAAAATTCAATTTGGTAAATCCTGGTGTTGTATTATTATGAAGTTAATTAAAAACAGTGTTTTATCAGTAGGTGGTATTGTCATAAAATCAAATCTTGTGAGACTTCCACTGTGTATAATTGATCTTACACTGAACTGAGAAAGTCCCAAGTGATTTTCAGGCAATTGATCCCTAACACACACACACACACACACACACACACACACACACACACACACAGAATTATTGCACCCCACTCTGAGAATGGGGTTAGGTAGGCTGGAAAGAGGATAGTCACTAAACGCCAATCATGTAATAGCTGAATTCACATTATTATGGCACATATTATTTTAAAATATATTTTTGTATATTTTAAAAACATGTATTTGTCCTTTTAGATTTACTAAGTGTCTGTATATTCTGTTCATTGAAGCAAATCTCCCCTAGGTGTGTAATGTACGTCCAGTGCTCTGGGGATAGAGCTAGAGGTGAATGAGCAGTGGGAGGGGTTTGCTTGAAAAGAGTTTCTAAAGTGGTCAAGTCACCTGGGTGCTAGGACAGAGCTGTGCACGGAGAAGGGGCAACTCCCCCAGCAACCTGATTGGAAGTGAGTCTTGAAAGACAAGAAATAGCTGGCCCGAAGAGACGCTGGGTTTGAAGGAGCATTCCAGTCAAAGGAGACAGCTTGAGCAAAGACTCCTCAGATAAAAGTAGTTCAACACCAGGTGTACCTGTTCTGGGTGGAGTTGGGGCCAGTAGTTTAGGTTTATTGAGCTTAGGCGGAAAAGTGAGTACTAGGGTGTAGCCGGCCTCCTAGGCCAAGTGAGGACCCGTGCAGCGGAGGGTGGGGGCCAGGCTTGTGTGTTGAGATCATCCCTCCATTGGCAGGTGGATGATGGAGTAGGTGAGAGCAAGACTAGAGGCTAGGAGGCTGCTTGGGGGGCTGCTGCCAAGATTCTGAGGAGGTGACCTGACTCTAAACTGGGAATGTGGCATCAGGACGGTCACATGTGTCATCATTAAATGTGAAATCTTTGAATAGCCAAAAAGAAATTTTACTTTATTCTTTTGTTCTATTTTCTGAGATTATATTGTATTCTAAACATGTTCAGAAGGTAGGCATATGAAATTTCCTCATTCTTTTGACATTTTTAAGCTTAGCATATTTCCACTTTTAATTTATATTATAAACAAAATTTTCTTTAAACTTTACTCCAGGAGTGATCAAAAGTTTGATTTCTTGGATAGTCCTCTCCCTCTATGCAAAACTCATTATCTAACTTGGTTGTCTGAAATCCTTTATAAGTTCTGTATCTAGATCTTGTGTAGTGTTTGGTTGTCCAATTGACATTTTTATAAGCTTGCTTTTTGTTACTGTCATAATCCACTCAGCTCTTATAAATGCCTTTGCCTGCCTTCCAAATGCCATGGCTTTTGCAGTGATATTTGCACCTGTGGTGTTATGCTGGCAAGTGACTTCATGTCCTTAATGTCTTAAAATACTCTTTCCTCTCCTCCCCTCCCCCGAAAAGGAAGCTTATCTGGGGACTGGTTTGCTAAAGGTGATAGCTTCACTTCTCTTAACTTTGTGTAGAATTCATTAATTACACATACAAGGAGTAAATCAAAGGATTTTGGGGATCATCTGGTTCTGTGAGAAATGATAGGCAGGAATTGACAAGTAGGTTAAGGTAAATTATTAATAAAACACTCACCGCTGCCATATAATACAGAGGGCAATGATTGATGTTACTACCATTTTATATTATATGACTCCAGTTTATGTAGGATACAAATCCTGGACAACAATCAAGCTTGGGCTAAAAGCCATGGCAGTGAAACCAACAGCAGTTTCAGTAAATGGAGTCATCTTGTACTGTGGTTGTAAACCATAATCATTTCTTAGTTGTAACTTGGAACATCTTCTTTTCCTGGTAATTAACTATTTGTGATTTTTGCACTTCCTACCAACGCCTAGAGTCACTCTGTGTTTTTACAATGGACTGTTGTTAGTGAGGCTTCATGCCTTGCTTAGGCTAACAAGCCTTTACCTTTAATCAACCCAACAAATATTTACACTGCACTGCCCTTACAGCACATTCTCTGGAGCATACAGTAGTGCCCTCACCCCGCAAGGCACTTACAGGCTCTTAGAAGAATTTGCAGCCCTTCCCAGCGTAACTGAGAGCAGCAGGTTTGGCTAATGGAATAACCACTGCAGCTGTGGCCTGTCTTGTTAGGGAAAGAAGTGAGCATTTAGTGAGTGTAGGCACTGTGCTATTTCATATACATCAGCTCCTTTAATAATGAGCTAACTTGTCAAGTTAGAATGTGTCCAAAATGTATCACTTGCTTTCTTTTTATTCTATATTATGGAAATAACCCATGTTGAATTACTTAAGAGTTACCCTAAATTGAAATCCTCTCTTTATGTACATGTCCTGGCTGATTTCTAAAGCTAATCTGATGCAGAGTGTATTAGTAAATGGGGAAAGGCGGTAAATCATGGTATGGATGTAATGTAATAAAAACCTCATGTTTATGCTTTGTGTGCAGAATTTGCCGGGAAAAAAATAGGTTGAAAGACTTTTGCTAAAAGATTTTTCAGAACATTGCTCAAGGAATGTAGAGAAAATTGACCTCCTTTGTCCTTTCTTTAGATACATTCCACCATTGATCTGGGGGAAAAGTGGACACATCCAGACAGCCTTGTATGGGAAGATGGGAAGGGTAAGGTCGCCACATCCTTACGGGCACCGAAAGTTCATCACTATGTCTGATGGAGCCACTTCTACATTCGACCTCTTCGAGCCCTTGGCGGAGCACTGTGTTGGAGGTGAGCTGCTTTAGATTGTATGGTTGGGCCATTACTCAGAGAAGGAGCACTAGTCAGTGCAGAGCACAGCACAGTATGAATACTCGTGCCACTCACTCTGCCCGTGGCATCGGGGGCTGTTGGGAAGTCTGCTGGGATTCATCACTTAGGAGCAGCCCGCAAAGGTTAGCTTCAGCGTGTGTTTGCCAGTCACCATGTAAAGCTCTTCAGAACTCATTGTAGAATAGTTTTTAATCCTCTTGTGAAATACAGAAGCTTGATGTAAGAGGATGAGGGAGTGCTTGGAGCCCAGGCACCCCAGGACCAGGCTTCTGGGTTGATAACAGCAACAGAGGCCAGACCATTCTCAGTGCTTCGTGTATACTGTTATCTCATTTAATCCTCAAATAGTGCTGTGAGGCTGGTATTTACTATCCCTACTTTACTGATGAGGAAACTGAAGCTCAGAGGTGCAGTATAGGCTGGCGTTTGTTGGATAAGCAGTAGATAAAAAGGCTCTCAGGTTCCCTTTGCTTAGGTTTCCCTGGACAAAAAGACACATTAAGGTCGTATCTATCATGCAATGATGTAGGACACCTATTTCTGAGAAATAACTGAAATTTTCATTGCTGCTGGAATTTGGCATTGTTCTGTCTAGCCTATACAATAAGCATCCATTCTAAAATGCTTCGTAAGGAAGACTTTTGAGGAAGTGGAGTTAGGTACAAGCATCCTTTTGAATGCTATTTCTACCAGAAGTGAACATGTCTTTTGCATTATGTAGTATTCCAAAGCACCTAGTTTTTTTTTGTTTTTTGCTTTTGTTTTTTTTTTAAATAGGAACTCAGAATTTATTTATGGGTAAATTCCAGTAAACATATTAGGTATTTAAAGTGGTTAGAACTGCTAAGTAGCTGGTGACAAAGATTTAACTGATATTCCCTCTGCCTGGAATGCTGGTCCTCAGACCTTCACATGGCTACCTCCTCCTTGTCATTCAGGTCTCAGCTCAGACATCACCTCCTCAGAGGGACTGTCTCTGACTCCCCTAACTAATGTTTCCTTCTCAGTAAATCCATCACGCCTTCCTGCTTTAGTTCTTCATGGTAGCTTCTACTCTCTAAACCTATTTGTGTGCTTGTGTATTATTTATCTGCTAGAATGTAGGAATCCCCAGAGCCCAGAATAGCTGGCTTCTAATAAACGGTCATGGAAAGGATGAATACATGAATAGATGAGGAGTTCACATTGTGTTTATAAATCTGTAGCTGGTTTTTCCTATATTTATTTAAATATTATTTAAAACAGTTAAATGTTTTCTTTCCCTTATTTCTAATGCGTTTTCTTCTTCTACCACTAAAGCACAAAGTTTAGTTTGACCATCTGCTCTTCCTACCAGGACCAACATGGGAAGTTGAAAAGGGCAGAACAGTGATTCCTCCTTGTACTTGCTCATGTTTTTCCATCACTCCTGCCCCCAGAAATGACAAAGGTGCTTCCAGGGAAGGCAGTATTTGTACCTAAGACGTACTCTAAGAAAAACAGCCCTTTTCCCCCTTTTCTGATTTTTTTTCTGACTATAAAAGGAATAAGTACTCATTTTAGAAAATATGGATAATACATTTAAAAAATAAGAATCACCCGTAATTTTGTCACCCAACATATATTGTTAATGTTTTGTTCCATTTTCTTATAGTTCTATGCATTGTTTTTCCAAAATTTGAATTATCATACATTATATTATAAAGACTTTCCCATGTCATTAAAAATCTAAAAGTCTTCAAAAACACAATTTTAATGATTCCTTAATATTCTACAAGGTGGTCATATTATAATTTAACCATTCTATGTTTGGGCATTTAACTTAATTACAACTTTGTAACTATCAATAATTATATCATCCTTCATCAGAAAATTTTAGGCAGGATTTCAAGAATTGGAATTTACTAGATCAAAGCTTATACATTTTATAAAGAGATGGAGTCTTGCTGTGTTGCCCAGGTTAGAGTACAGTGACTGTTTACAGATACAATCATCATGTTCTACAGCCTTAAACTATTGGGCTCAAGTGATCCTCCTGCCTCACCCTTGCAAATAGTTGGAATACATACATGTGTCACTACATCCAGCAATTTACAAAATTTTTAAGGTTCTTTATGCATATTGGACAATTGCTTACTAATTCACATTTCCCTACCAGCATTAAGAATTTGTAAATTTTAAAAATCTTAATTTGAACAAAAATTATAATCAGATTTAATGACCTAAGCACCTCTTTTCTTTTAAATAAAAGTATACATTCATATTTTTAAGTAGGCAATTCATACTCATGATAGAAAGTTCACAAGGTACTGACAGTATACAGAGAAAGTATCTCGCTCTCTGTCCTCTACTCTCCATCCCTACCCCAGCTCAGTGCTACGCACTCCCAAGGTTCTTGTGTGTGATTCCAGAGATAGTGGATGCATTTATAAATATAGATATCTTTTTCTCTTCAAACAAAAGGCAGCATTATTATAACCCCTTTCTGCATTTAGCATTTTTTTCACTTAATTTATAGAAGAGCTTGCCACATCAGTGTATATAAAAAAGTCTCATTATTTTTAAGGGCTTCATAATATTTCATCACTTAGATAGGCAATAATTTATCCAACCAGACCCCTATTTCTGGGCATTTAGATTGTGTTCAGTCATATGCAAAAGGATATGTATTGCATGATTGAACACAACCTAATACATATATATTATTTTACATATGTACAATTACCTCTGTAGGATAAATACCTGAAAGTAAAATTGCTGGGTCAAAGGGTCTGTGCGAATACCACTTTTTATTTTTTCATTCATTCATTCATTCATTCATTCATTCATTCATGTAGAATTTCTTACAGAAATTAAGAGTAATGTTCAGGAACTTCTATAGCAATGTGACAGAGTAATTTTATATTTGTTGAATCTTATAGTAGAAAATTGAGGTTTATATATTTTTCATTTCATTTTTCTAGTAATTAACTTTTATTGTCTTTTTCAAAAGTATGTGTTCATGACTTACTGGACATTTTCAAAACCAACCCTTCACTATAAATAGCTTGAGAAACACTGATATAGACAGCTCCAGCTAGAAGGGAAAAATTCTTCCCCAGAGAACTGAGTGAAAGATGTATGTTGAATTCCCTCCCCCTGTTTTCTAGGCCAGTGAAGTGTAATTGTGTCCATTTATCATGTCACATTTCTTGGATACATCGGGATCTCTTTCTCTACCCTGTAGATGATATTACCATGGTCATCTGTCCTGGAATTGCCAATCACAGCGAGAAGCAGTACATCCGCACTTTCGTTGACTACGCCCAGAAAAATGGCTATCGGTGTGCCGTGCTGAACCACCTGGGTGCCCTGCCCAACATTGAACTGACCTCGCCACGCATGTTCACCTATGGTAAGCATGGCTAAGTGGAGTCCTCCCTTTTTCTACAAGTGTGCTGCTACTTCTGCTTCTGCCTTTTTTTTTTTTTTTAAGTTTTAAACCTATGCCCATCTGTAAGAGATGGTAGGTTACACAGTTATATCAACAGCCAACTTGTACTGGGCATTGATGATGCCACGCCTCACACCAGCCTTTGAGATGGGCACTGTAACCACCCTCACAGAGGCAGAAACTGAAGCTTACAGGGGAAAGTCTTGCCCAAGGTCCCCTAGCTAGTAAGAGTCACAGCAGGGCTGGGAGCCAGGTAGATCGGGTAGCAGAGCTCATGCCCTTCAGGACTGTGCTATTCTGATGCTCATTCATCAGGACTCTTGTGACTGGTGGGCAAGGGTGTGATGAGGCATGTGAATGTCAGTGGGAAGGGAGCCTGGCACAGTAGCAGCTCACTGGATTTTTAGGTTCCTGGGGAACAGTAACTAGATCCCGTATTTAGACACATGCTTCATTTTTTTTTTTTTTTTTTTTTTGAGACGGAGTCTCACTTTGTCACCCAGGCTGGAGTGCAGTGGCGTGATCTCAGATCACTGCAAGCTCCGCCTCCTGGGTCCATGCCATTCTCCTGCCTCAGCCTCCCAAGTAGCTGGGATTACAGGCGTGTGCCACCATGCCCGGCTAATTTTTTGTATTTTTAGTAGAGACAGGGTTTCACCGTGTTAGCCAGGATAGTCTCGATCTCCTGACCTCGTGATCCACCCGCCTCGGCCTCCCAAAGTGCTGGGATTACAGCATGAGCCACTGCACCCGGCCGACAAATGCTTCTTGATTTAGATTAAAATTGTGTGTTAGCTGGGCCAGGTGTGGTGGCTCATGCCTGTAATCCCTTCTCTAGTAATTAATTTTTATTTTTATTTTTATTTTTATTTTTTGAGACAGAGTCTTGCTCTGTCGCCCAGGCTGGAGTGCAGTGGTGCAATCTCAGCTCGCTGCAAGCTCCGCCTCCCGGGTTCACTATGTGTTCCTGCCTCAGCCTCCCAAGTAGCTGGCACTACAGACACCTGCCACCATGCCCAGCTAATTTTTTTGTATTTTTAGTAGAGGCAGGGTTTCACCGTGTTAGCCAGGATGGTCTCAATCTCCTGACCTCATGGCCTGCCCACCTTGGCCTCCCAAAGTGCTGGGATTACAGGCATGAGCCACCGCGCCCAGCCTTTTTATTGTCTTTTTCAAAAGTATCTTACCGGACATTTTCAAAACCAACCCTTCACCATAAATAGTGCACTTTGGGAGGCTGAGGCAGGTGGATCACTTGAGGCCAGGAGTTCGAGGCAAGCCTGGTCATCATGGCAAAACCCTGTCTCTACTAAAAATATAAAAATTAGCTGGCACACGCCTGTAATCCCAGCTATTCAGGAGGCTGAGGCATGAGGATCCCTTGAACCCGGGAGGCAGAGATCATACCACTACACTCCAGCCTGGGCAAGAGAGCAAGACTCTGTCTGAAAAAAAAATAATAATAATAATCATCCTGTTTTAACTAAGGTTCTGGCTTCTGGACTACTTGTTCTTGATTCTTATTAGCTCTTTCTTTAGATTATGTATGCACACATAAACATATCTATCATCTCACCATAACTATAATTTTCTCTTTCTTCAAACTACCCTTCTGTCTTTATCAGTGTATACATAGTTTTTATTTATTGCAGGCATAGCATGTATATCTATGGTAATTTATTTAAATAACTTTATATTCACCAACATAAAGATGTTTAATCTTTTAAGAGCCACGTTGCTGTTACTACTCTGTTATAGTTTATTTAACTATTTATCTTTGTAGGACATATGGATTATTTAAAGGTTTTCAGCATTTTAAATAACAATGCTATAAATACTGTATCTCGTATGTAGAATTATTTTCTCTTTAATGACCTTGGAGTAAATTCCCAGTAAAATTGTGGAGTCAACTTTTTTTTTGCATATTTGTACATCTTGTCAGATTGACCTCCAGCAAGATCATTCCAGTTACATTGCCACTGGTAACATGCAAGGGCACTGTCTCCTATAAGGGCAGGTGAGGGAAGGTCACAGGTATGGAAGCATGAACAGGTACACATGCTTTGTGCCAAGCAGGGTTCTGGGTGCCCTGAATTCATTTCCTCTTCTGTATTCACACCCACAACTGAAGATACCCATTTTACAGACTCTGTTCTGTTCAGCAGTTTGGTCAGTAGCTTGAAAATATAGGTGAATTTGGCCGAGCGCAGTGGCTCACACCTGTAATCCCAGCACTTTGGGAGGCCAAGGTGGGCAGATCACGAGGTCAGGAGATCGAAACCATCCTGGCTAACATGGTGAAACCCTGCCTCTACTAAAAATACAAAAAAGTAGCTGGGCATGGTGGCGGGTGCCTGTAGTCCCAGCTACTCGAGAAGCTGAGGCAGGAGAATGGCCTGAACCCAGGAGGTGAAGCTTGCAGTGAGCCGAGATCAGGCCACTGCACTTCAGCCTGGGTGACAGAGCGAGACTCTGTCTCAAAAAAAAAAAGAAAAGAAAATATAAGTGAATATCCAGATTTACAGACAGCACAGGCACATGGGGAATAGTGAGTGTGTGGTAGACAGAATTGGACCCAAAAGTCAGAAATAGGCCAAATCAAACACAAAGAAAACAATGGGGAATAATGGTAAGGTCTTGTGCTTGGATATATAGATTGTCTATACAAGTAGAAGATCGGGAGGCATGGCTTGGCTGCAGGGCCAGGATGGAGATTTGGGAGCACTAACAGTACAGTGTGCCAACAATAATACGAGAAATGTCAGTGAGAACACTTAATGTGCACCAGACACAGTGCTGATGTCACATGTAGGCACAATCTCTTTTATCTCCACAGCAACTCATGGGACCATAAAATTCTGATGAAAAAACTGAGGCACAGAGAGGTTAAGTGATTTGGGCAAGGGCACAGAGCCAGTAAGTAGAAGAGCTAAGAGAGGAGCCTGGATCTGGCTGCCAGAATCATCTCAGCGATAGCACAGTAACTGGGTCTGTATGGTCTAGGCCTCCCAGGCCCAGAGTGCTGTACTGTGCGGCTGTAGGCCAGAGAGACCAGATTGGAAGGCGTTACCACACCAGGTCAGGGGAGTCCAGCGGCCGAAGCAGCAGAGAAGAATAGGTTAAGTGAAGGCCTTGCTCCCAGAGAGTACCTGGGTCAGGAGACAGGCTGTGGATCCAATGCCCTAGCACTGCCACTGATGCTGTGTGTAGCTCGAGCAGTTTCTTAAACTCAGTTCCAGATTCTTCAGCTGCAGTAAGGTGGAGATACAATTAAATGTGGGTTACTGAGGACTTGGTAGGCAGTTGATTAACATATAGTAAACATTTATTGTATGTTAGGTTCATTATTTTTGTTTTTTTTTTTTGTTTTTGAGGCAGAGTCTCACTCTGTCACCCAGGAGGGAGTGAAGTGGTATAATCATGGCTCATTGCAGCCTCAACCTCCCAAACTCAAGCGAGCTTCCCACCTCATTTTTTAATTTTTTGTAGAGACAAGGTCTCACTATGTTGTCCAGGCTAGTCTCAAACTCCTGAGCTCAAGCAATCCACCCGCTTCGCCCTCTCAAAGTGCTGGGATTATAGACGTAAGCCACCATGCCAGCCAGGTTTATTCTTATTCAAATACTTGAAGGTATATTCATGTTGGTGAGAGATTAACCATGCTCTTTGTGACCCAGATAAATAAGATGTGTTCTGCCGGGGAGATTTGAGTATCGTTAAAGAATTACAATACAGAGCTGGGCACGGTGGCTCACACCTGTAATCCCAGCTCTTTGGGAGGCTGAGGCGGGCAAATTACCTGAGGTCAGGAGTTTGAGACCAGCCTGGCCAACGTGGTGAAACCGTGTCTACTACAAATACAAAAATTAGCTGGGCGTCGTAGCAGGCACCTATAATCCCAGCTACTTGGGAGCCTGCGGCAGGAGAATCACTTGAACCCAGGAGGCGGAGGTTGCAGTGAGCCGAGATCACACCACTGCACTTCAGCCTGGGTGACAGAACAAGACTCCGTCTCAAAAAGAAAAAAAAAAATTACAATACAGCATGATGAGTGGACTAATACGCGGGCCTGGTGAATATGCTGCAGCAGCATGGAGAAACCAGCCTGGATCTGTGGGCGAGGAGTCAAGTTGTGGGAGGAAGAATTCTCGCAGGAAAGGCATTTGAGCTGGGTTCTCAAAGATGAGCTCCTGAATGGAGGCACTCATAAACAGTTGGAGTTTATAGACAGGGGAGTGGGCTGTGGAAGGGCAACCCATGCAGAAGAGCAGCATTCACGGCTGCCTTAAGAGCACTCTATGTTTGGGCTGAGGAGCTGCCTGTGAGCATGAAAAACCCTTGGAGATGAGGTGAATCCATCAGGGGAGAGCTTCAGGCCCCCAGTTTTGAAAATTAACTATCTCCTTTAATCTGTGGATGGTGTTGTTACATTTTATTTCATCAGAATTTTAGAAGCAAATTTCTGTAGTTTATTATACTTTAGAAATGTTCTAGAAAGACAGGTTACCTAGAAAAAAAATGAGTGTTTTCTTCTAACCATACTATTTGTTTTTTTGTGTGTATCAGTACATGTTTTACTTGTTAATAATTTCTTTTAACCATTGGAGGATAAGATCAAACAAATATGACATTAAAAAGGTCAGAAATCCAGAATTTGGATGCTTTGTTGAAATGTAAAAATTAAAACATCTTTGGTAGCTCCAAAGAGCCGAGAGAGAGAAAGCGCTATTGTTTTGTTAGGTGCTATTGGTGTAATTTTAGTTTAAAATAATGTTTTTAGTAAACTTTTTCCTGGGCTGGTGGAAAAGGAGCAATCCTTCACCAAAGGTGACCTAACACATTAGAGCAAAGCGCATGCTTGTTACTTTTGACTGGTCGATTGAGGTAGGTCCACAGTTAACATGCTAGAACCGGAAACCTTTTATCATAGTTAATCATGTCCTCATGTAAGTGTGTTAGCTGTTGATGTGTGGGCTTTCTATACTTTAGTACAAAGATCTTTGTCAACTTTTGTTTCTACACCCAGTACTGTTCTCAATTTTTAATTATTGTTGCCTTGCAATAAGGCCTGATATCTGATGGTACCAACCCTGACTCATGGCTCTTTCAGAGTATGCTCTTGTCTCCCTACCTTTTTTTAAATTTGAACCACAGAATTATTGTATCAAGTTCCATGTTGAGTTTTTGTATTAGTCAAGATGGACTAGATTATGCTGTGGAAGCTAACAACTTGGATCTCAGTGGTTTAAAACAATTGTTTCTGTCCATACTATCCATTCATTATGGCTTAGCTGAGGGGCCTCTGTCTCCATTGTTATGATCCTCACTCAAGGAACCAGGCCCACAGAGCATCTACCTGCTGAAACATTTCCCAAGGGTAGGAACAGTGTGGCTCTTGAAGCTTCTGCTCAGAAATGACAGAGGTCACTCCTGGTCACAATTTAGTGGTCAAAGTACAGTACATGACCAATCCTAACCTTAGTGGGGTAGGGGAGATGCATCCTTCCTAGAGATGGAAAGTAGTTATTGGTGGTGAACTCTCGCACAGCTTATCACAATTTCTGAAGGGGAACTTTAATATATAAATTAATGTAGAAAAATTTATAATACTTACTTTTCTCATCCAGGAGCATGACCTTTTCCTTCAAGTCTTCCTTTATTTCTACCTAAAAGAACTTCTAGTTCTCTTTGTGTAGGTCAGTTTGTTGTCAACATTAGAATTCCCCACGGGAGCTCTTAAATACCAGTGCCAGTGGCTTAGCTCTCGGGGAGTCTAAGGTACAGCCAAGATTTTTCAGAGCCACAGATATAGGTTTTATTTCTTGTTCCCTCTTTAGTTTTATTTTTCTATTTTTGCTTTTTTACTTTTTATTACAGACAATATGCAGAAGTAGGGAGAATAGTAGAATAAACCCCAGTGTACCCTTTACCCAACCTCAACAGTTGTTCAACTCATGGCCGATCTTGTTTGCTTTATAAACTACTATTTTCTTGCATCCCCTCTCAAAGATTGTTTTGTTTTGTTTTGTTTTGTTTTGTTTTTTTGAGACGGAGTCTCGCTCTGTCGCCCAGGCTGGAGTGCAGTGGCCGGATCTCAGCTCACTGCAACCTCCGCCTCCCGGGTTCACGCCATTCTCCTGCCTCAGCCTCCCGAGTAGCTAGGACTACAGGCGCCCGCCACCTCGCCCGGCTAGTTTTTTTTTTAGTTTTAGTAGAGACGGGGTTTCACCGTGTTAGCCAGGATGGTCTCGATCTCCTGACCTCGTGATTCGCCCGCCTCGGCCTCCCAAAGTGCTGGGATTACAGGCGTGAGCCACCGCGCCCGGCTGTTTTGTTTTATTTTATTTATTGACACAAGGTCTTACTCTGTCGCCCAGGCTAGAGTACAGTGGTATATAATCTCAGCTCACTGCAACCTCTGCCTCCCGGGTTCAAGTGATTCTCCTGCCTCAGCCTCCCTAGTAGCTGTGATTATAAGCACCCGCCACCACACCCAGCTAATTTTTGTATTTTTAGTAGAGACAGGGTTTCACTATGTTGGCCAGGCTGGTCTCGAACTCCTGACCTCAGGTGATCCACCCACCTCGGCCTCCCAAAGTGCTGGGATTACAGGCGTGAGCCACTGCGCCCAGCCTCAAAGATTATTTTGAAGCAAGCTCCAGACAGCCTGTCTAGTTTCACCTGTGACTATTTCCAGTGTCTATCACTAAGATACACAGGCTCTTTGTAAACTGTCTCCATTTGTTAGGACTGCCATAACAAAGTACTACAGTGGGAGTGGCTTATACAAGAGCAATTTATTTTCTCACAGTTCTGGGGCCTAGAAGTCCGAGATCAAGGTGTCAGCAGGGTTGGTTTCTTCTGATACCTCTCTTATTGGCTTGTAGATGACTGTTTTCTTGCTGTGGATTGACACTACAGTCACCTGTGTCTCTGTCTGATATCTCTCTGTGTCCTAATCTCTTCTTGAAAGGACACCAGTCATCCTGCATTAGGGCCCACCCTAACAACCACATTTTGGCTTAATTACATCTTTAAAAGCCTTATCTCCTACTATAGTCACATTCTGAGGTACTGGGGGTTAGGACTTCAGCATATGAATCTTGGGGGAGACACCATTCAGCCCATAATACAACAGAAGCACAAGGGCATCATCACAACGGAAACACTTAAAACAGTATTCCTCAAGAGCAATTCAATTTCCCCATTGTCTTTCTGCTTTTTTCCATTTTAATTCATTTGTTCAATTTAGGATCCAAGTCCATATATTCTAGTTGGCTGATAGGTCTCTTATGCCGCTTTTCAATCTCCTTTCCCGCGTTTTTAACAGGTCCCCAACCAAGTAAGCCTCTCTTCCAGGTGGGATCACTGGATGTGACATTGGGGGAGTTCTCTGGATCCCCAGGACATACTGCAGTCCACCATCAGGCCCCCTGTTCCCACCCTGAGTATATAGAAATTCCAGGCACTGAACTCCAGGGCCTGCTAATCCCAGGACTGCCCAAGTTCTGTTTGGAAGGCCCTTTTGTGGTCTTCACTTGGCTTCTCCTTGTCATCCAGGACTCAACAAAGATGTCACCCTCTGAGAGAGCCCTTACTTGACTCCTCTCCCCCATCTAAAGTTGCCCCACCCCAAAACTCCGTCATTATCTAATGCCCTTCCTTACTTTCTTCAAGGCACTTAAGATTTGAAATTAAGGATTTGTTTTCATAATCTGTGAAATTATTTGTTTATATGTCTGTTATCTGTCTCTCCATCCGAAAAGTTCACCCTGAGAGCAGGCAGTTTTTTGCGCTCCCTGCTGTAGCTCCCCAGTGCCTAGAATCTTGCTTGGATGATAAAAAGCACTCACTGCATCACTGTTTACTGAATGCCTACTGAGATGGGAACTGGCAGTTTGTGGATGTAAGACGATACTTTACAAACTAGTACATCCCAAACCATTGTGACCTACATGTGAGTTTTCCGTTAGGCAAATTGCCTCTTTTTTGAGCAGATGTCAGGCATTCAAGTCACTGTGAATATCCTTTGGGCTTTTTGCAACTGTGATCTTGACCAGAAGAAAACTAAAGAGGGCATTAACATGAAACTCTATATTCTTCTCTTCCTGTTATGCACCTGCCTCGGATCTCTCTGAGAAAATTGTAAAGGATCTTTTCCCGTTTATCAACCCAATTCTGTTCCAAACCACATAAGCTTTGTTAATGTGATTAGAAATTGTTGAAAACAGATCTGCCTTGCACAGAATTTCCTAAATGGATAATTACGCATGCTTGTGACTTAGAACCCTTCGCGCTGCCTTTGAAAGATAAATTCATTAAGGAAAATCCTTCATGACAGCAGTTACCATTTATCTCACTCTAATGAGTGCCAGGCATGTGCTTTCATTTTACGTCACTTGATCCTTACTGCCTCAAAGGTAGGTTTTAATTAGTATCCCCACTTCACAGGCTTACAGAGGTTAAGTACCTTGCCCTGAGTCATGCGACTAGTGAGTGGCGGAACCAGCCTTCAATCAGTGTGACTCTTAACCCCAACTCAATACCACCTCTGTGGTAGTGTTCATTTTCTATTTAGGATACTCTTCATTAGAATACTGAGGAGCAGGGGTGATGTTTCATTATTTAAAAAGACTTTTTCCTCACTTTGGTGGTAGTGGTCATTACTGTTCTTACTGATACCTATTACTTACATAGCATCTGCTGTGTGCCAGGCACTGTTCTGAGTACTTTGTAGGATATATTAAATCAGTCACCCCCCTTTTACAGGTGAGGAAACTGAGGCCCAGCAAAGATGACTAACTTGCTCCAAATCACAGAGTTAATGAGTGGGCAGCCCAGGCTTCAAACACAGGCAGTCTCACAGTCTAGTCCTAGAATCCGTGCTCCTAAACAACAGGCTCCATTGCCTCTCCGTGTAAGAGACTAAGGAGTGAGGAAATAGTTTCCCAGTCAGATACATTTTAGGTTTAAGGCAAAAGAGCATCCAAGAGCATCTCAGAGCCACAGAATTGGGCCTGTGGGTTTGGTCTTTGATCTTTTGTTCATCCAGCATCCTCCAGACAATGTTGGGGCCAGCCTCTGCAGTGGGAATACAGGTGTGAGTTCGAGTCCCTGCCTTCAGGAAGATCCCAGTCTATGAGGAACTCTTACCATCTAGTTGGGGAAGGAGGGTGCACAGTCACAATTAGTCTAAGCTTATTGGCTAGGTTTGTCCAAAAGGAATATTTACTAACAGCAACCTTTTCACAGACAGGGACCAGATCTGCATTTTTAATTTTTATATTATTGTGTGTTAATCTCCTCTATCTAGTGTATCACTTAGAGAGAGATGGTCAGGAAAGGCCTGGATAGGGAGATGACCTGTGATTTAGAGTCGAACAGCTGAGGGTTTGACTCCCTGGTCGAGAAAGCTGAGAAAAGCTGTTAAGAAATTTGGCAATAAGGCCCAGCATGGTGGCTCACACTTGTAATCCCAGCACTTTGGGAGGCCCAGGCAGGTGGATCACTTGAGCCCAGGAGTTCAAGACCAGCCTGGTAGAACATGGTGAAACCTCGTCTCTACTAAAAATACAAAAAGCCAGGTGTGATGATGCACACCTATAATCCCAGCTACTCGGGAGGCAAAGGCAGGAGAAGCACTTGAGCCCGGGAGTGCAGTGAGCCAAGATCACGCCACTGCACTCCAGCCTAGGCGACAGAGACTGACCATCTTTAAAAAAAAAAAAAAAAAAAAAAAAAAGGCAATAATATAAAAGTGCGTGGCATAGAGTCCAGCAAATACCAGTAAATGATACTGATTATCATCTTCATTGGCCCTTCACTCTAACTTTGTTTTCTGTGAGCCACCTTAGAGGAGAAAAGGCAAACATTTACTTGAACTGTTAAACGACCTTGCCTCTGCATCCACTTCATACCGCATGTGAACTTTGGAATTTCCGCAAGGACCGGTTTAAGAACCTGCTCGTGTTGAGCATAAAATTCTTCCTTCTTTGAGCTGAGTCTGAGTTACAGCTCTGTGTACGGGGATGTCATCTGTGGTGATTATTCTGCAGTATGCAATGCTTGCTTTCCAACTGGACAATCTTCAGTATTGGCCTCCTGGCCAAATCTGTTTGGGCCACACGCCTCCAGCTCAAAGCGACTGGCTTCTATATTCAGAGCCAGCCCTTAAAATCAGTACTGGAAAGATGTTTTCACTGTAGTACATGTTACATTTTAACCTTCTAAAAAATGTTTATTTTTTTTAATTCCTCACCACTTACTTTTGTATAGTTCATAAATTCTTTAAACTGGAAAATATTAAATATGTGTCTTTTGATAAAGACATTAGCCAACCTGAGTAAAAATAAACGTGAAGAACACCCACAAGAGTAAAGTTTACCAAACTGTCTTAAACGTCTTATTGTGCCAAGCGAGGTAGCATGCAGCTGTAATCTCAGCTACTCAAGAGACTAAGGCAGGAGGATAGCTTGAGGGTAGGAGTTCAAGACCTGAGTCCCTTAGGATCATGAGCCTCCTAAGAACTTAGCACCCATCTCCCACCAAAATACCAAGCTGGGGCATTTGGCATTGAAAATGGCCTTGAATATTTAAATTGCTTTTTCCTGTGAGTTTAAACAGGGAAGAAGTGGGCCCTGCCCTTATTTCTAAACTCTTGAGTCTCTGGCATTAGACATCAAGCTGTGAGGAAGTACCTGAAATCACAGCATTGTATTCTGTTGCTTGAAGGAGGAACTCTTTAATGTCCAATATAGCAAGTCCTCATCCCTAAAAAAAAATTTCTTTTAAAGAAATAGGGTACTCTACTGAGTCAGGCCAGGTAAACAACCCTGTCATGTGGGTGAGGTCAATAACACTTGGAAATAAAGGAAGATGAAGAAGTCATGAAGATTTTCTTGAAGTGAATTTATTATAAAGAGCCTAATCTTTAATTGGAGCACTGCAACAGTAGACATGTTGGCTTACTCTTTATTGACATAATTGATTTGCTAAACTAGACAATGTTTGGAATGTGAATGTTTTTGTCAGTGATTCTGTAGGGGACCAGTGAATTCAGGAAGCATTCTGCTTCTTTCTTTAGCCAAGTGCCTTATCCCAACAGTCCATTATTCATGTTCAGAGCACAGTAGAGGTAGATCAAATCCACTAGCCAAAGAATAAACTGAAAACCAGAATTTTCCAGCTTGTGGTTATTCTGGCCTCCATATCATACCTTCATATCTTGAAAGTTTTATCACCAGAAAGTCAAGAGCCAAGTAACAAAAGATCTTATTAGTTTGATCTTGATTTAAAGAGAGAGAGAGAGACAAAAATAGGATTAAAAACATTATCTTCTATGTCAAGTGAAAGGAATAAAAATAACCTGGCTTTGGCCCCCCAAAGGTAACTGAGTCCCTTAAGATCATGAGCCTTCTAAGAACTTAGCACCCATCTCCCACCAAAATACCAAGCTGGGGCACTTGGCATTGAAAATGGCCTTGAATATTTAAATTGCTTTTTCCTGTGAGTTTAAACAGGGAAGAAGTGGGCCCTGCCCTTATTTCTAAACTCTTGAGTCTCTGGCATTAGACATCAAGCTGTGAGGAAGTACCTGAAATCACAGCATTGTATTCTGTTGCTTGAAGGAGGAACTCTTTAATGTCCAACTGGGTTTAATACAGGAACTTTCTTGTTTTTTAAACTATCTTTTGGATTAAGGCTGCAGTGAACTGTGATCATGCCACTGCACTCCAGCCTGGGCGACAGAGTGAGACCCTGTCTCAAAAACAAACAAAATTTATCTCTTGGGCTGGGTACAGTGGCTCACACCTTTAATCACAGTGAGACCTCATTTCTACAAAAAAATAAAAATAAATTAGCTGGGCATGGTGGCTCATGTCTGTAGTCTCGGCTACTCCAGAAGCTGTGCCCAGGAGTTCAAGGCTGCACTGAGCTGTGATCATGTCACTGCACAGCCTGAGCTACAGAGTGAGACCCTATCACTTAAAACAAACAAATATACATACAAACAATCTTTCGGAACCTCAAGCTAAGGTCAGAAAACTTGGTCTTGCTTAGAGGACGGGCCTTCAGTCTTAGAAGGGAGGGAGGCCCTCCTCCATATAATTTCACATTTCAATAGAGACACTTTTGAAAAGGGACTTTATTAATAACTTTATAATGATAATTAATAACTTTATTAATAACTGCATCCAAACAACAAATTCCAGGACCCTCTTGGAGAGACTAGGATATAGGGTTACCTACCTTTAGCATGCTGTAGAGATCACCCACAATCCAAGACATCTCACTGTAAGAGTTTCAGGCAGTGATTTTTAAGGAACTTCTATTTTGTTTTTACTGCTTAATATCTTACAGTCTTCTATTAGATCATAAACATAGGTGTTTCGATAAGCTTCTCATGTCTACCATTTTCATTGCTGTAGACTCAATTTTGGATTATATTCATAGTTATGAATTGTGTTGCCTCTACATTAAACAGTTGAGTTTTATAATGGCAGAAGGGCACAATGGGAAGGGAGGAGGAAGAGATGGGTGAAGGGCCAGAAAGAATGTGAAAGTGAAGGTAGTGAGTTTGCAGAAGCTCAGACATCGTAGTAAAACACCTTTCAGGATCGTCTGCTGAGAGCCAGGGGCCAGAAGCTGCAGGAAGTGTGTCAGGGAGTCATATCCAAAGCAGAACAGTGGCCAAGCAGCGATGAGTTCTGCACTTTCAGGATGATATCTAAATACTTAAACCTTTAGCCATAAGAGGGCAGTTTTAGTTTTAGGCATCCTATACCTGGGGAAACAAAGCTGAAAACACTCATTTTTTAAAAAATCCTTGTTTGGGAGATAAGGACAAGGTCAACTAATTTGATAGCACAGAGGGGCCCTAACTTTATTTCTACAGCTATTGTATTCCTGGATGACTCAGCTTTACAATAGTTTCTCTTTGACTTTAAAAAATGACTCACATACTTTTACTATGGAAGTGACAGGGGCTGCTAGGTCCCTAACCGCCCACCTGTCAGCGAGCCATGTTGTTAGCCTAACTATATTTTTCTCTTAGGCTAAACTTAGTGGGAAAGATATTCAAGTACCTCTTTAATGTCCCCTGCATACTCATGTTGGCCAGTACTGCGTGCCTTCATTCCAAATGATTCAAACTTCCTTCTTATCCACCTGACATTTTGTGGCACACCCACAGATGCCAGGCCCATGCCTGGCATGGAACATACAGAGATGACTCAGACTCTCCATCCACAAGGAACACCAAGTCTTGGGTCCCTGTATTTTAGCCTATTTAGTCATGCTAGTGTCATTTGGGGAAGTGGCTGTTGAAATAGTAGCTTTCAGGCAGCCTTTGCCTTGTCTTTCTTTAGGTGTAGGGACTTGAGAAAAAGGTAAGGGGTCTTTCCTGTTCCCAGCAGGTTGCCTTTCCAAAATGGCCCTGTAACACTCATCTGTCTAAGACCCAGCTAGTGTTTCAGGTTTCATCTTGTCTTTAAAAAGGTTCAAGATTGGCCGGGCGCGGTGGCTCACGCCTGTAATCCCAGCACTTTGGGAGGCCGAGGCGGGCGGATCACGAGGTCAGGAGATCGAGACCATCCTGGCTAACACGGTGAAACCCCGTCTCTACTAAAAATGCAAAAAATTAGCCGGGCGAGGCGGCGGGCGCCTGTAGTCCCAGCTACTCGGGAGGCTGAGGCAGGAGAATGGCGAGAACCCGGGAGGCGGAGCTTGCAGTGAGCCGAGATCGCGCCATTGCACTCCAGCCTGGGCGACTAAGCGAGACTCTGTCTCAAAAAAAAAAAAAAAAAAAAAAAAAGGTTCAAGGTTATATGGTTACCTAGTGCTAATCCCATATGAATTAAATGCATAGAACCTCATTTTGAAACAGATTAATGTAGCTGTTAGTAATAACAGGCCAGGGAGAGGCTCCCAGGCACTAAAGGTGTTTGATAAGTGACATCAGGGGAGATCCCAGGACCTTCCAGAAGGCTGATCCTGGAGCTGGGCACCATGTCTTTGCCCTTCCCTTGCATGGGAGAGGTGGCATCTCTTCACAGAACATCCAACAGTGTGTCTGATATCAGGCAGGGCTGGCCCTTTATCCAGATCAGATGTGTTTGGATTTAATTAAACTGAGGCTCCCAAAGCGCCTACATAATTAGCTGTAATTGCTCCTCAGTAGTATAGCAAATCTGAGTTTTGTAACTGTCCCAATGACATCTGAACATCTGCCCTAGGTCTCAAATAATTAGTCTCAAACCTGAGTAATGATAGATGGGTCTACAAGGAATCAAAGCTGGATGCAGTGGCTCACACCTGTAATTCCAGCACTATGGGAAAGGAAGCCAAGGAGGGCAGTTCACTTGAGCTCAGAAGTTCGAGACCAGCGTAGGCAACATAGTGAAACTTCCCAGGCAAGTTCCCCCATCTCTACAAAAAATCAGAAATTAGCTGGGTTTTGTGGCATGTGCCTGTAGTGCCAGCTACTCAAGAGGCTGAGGTGGGAGGACACCTTGAGCTTGGGGAGGTCAAGGCTGCAGTGAACCATAATCATGCCACTGTACTCCAGCCTAGGGAGACAGAGTGATACCCTGTCTCAAAAAAATAAAAATAAAAATAATAAAAGGAATCAAATGGTGGGGTGGAAGTAAGATGTTTAATAATTGAAGCATAAATCTCTGCAGTACTATTACCTAAGTAGATTTGTGATATAAGGCAAGGGGCTTGGGCTTTGGGGTTGACATGGTCCAAAGTCCAGTATTGGACTTAGAGTAGACACAGTCATGAGTAGACATGGTCCTACTCATTATGTGAGGGTGGACAAGGCATTTCATGTCTTTAAATCTGCTTCCTTGTCTGTGTTTAAGTTCCTAGCAGAGAGGCTGAACATTGTACATCTGTTCTTTCATCCATTCATTTAGGTAACACTGATTAAGTGCCCACCAAGTATCTGGCCTCACAGATACAGTGGTGAACAAGAGCAAGAATATCTTTGCTTTATGGAGCTTATAATCTAATAGAGGCTCATTCAATGTTAGAACAAAACATAAAGATATAATTAGCCAAGAGATGAAAAAATTAGGCAGAAAACTTAGGAAGTGGTGGAGAAGTAAATACTTAGTAACAATTTAAAATATGTTTCTCAGTACTATTTCTTATACAGGCAAATAATGTCCCCAGCACAAACCATTGCTCCAGCATGAGTGATATGTTGGGTGTCTTTAGCGTAGTCGAAACTGGCCTAAGGAAATTCAAACATCTTTTTTTCTCCTTATTTTTTGCTAGATTTTAAAACTGGCTAGATTCATATTTTAAAAGAAATTAATACACATGAGAAAAACAGTTAAACTGTGCCAAAGGCTACATACAATGAGTGAAACTAGATCTCTTTCCTACCCTAAACCCCCAGTTTTCCTTCCCAGGAAATCAATGTCTGCTACAATTTTCCAGTGAATATTCAATCAGATATGTGTGTATGTAATCCCTTAAAGCCCAAGCAAACACAGGAGAGGGTGCCAGCCCCACTGTTTTGCCCCTTGTTTTTGTCCCTTAAGATGGCTCAGAGCCATTCCATGTCAGATCAGATTCATTCTTTTTTTTTTTGGAGACGGGTTCTCACTCTGTCACCCAGACTGGAGTGCAGTGGCGTGATCTTAGCTCACTGCAACCTCCGCTTCCCAGGCTCAAGTGATTCTCCCACCCCAGCCTCCCAAGTAGCTGGGACTACAGGCGCGTGTCACCACTGCCTGGATAATTTTTGTATTTTTAGTAGAGACAGGTTTTCACCATGTTGGCCAGGCTGGTCTTGAACTCCTGACCTCAAATGATCCACCCGCCTCAGCCTTCCAAAATGCTGGGATTACAAGCATGAGCCACTGTGCCTGGCCAGATTCATCCTTTTTCACAGCAGTGTAGTGCTTCATTTAACCACTCCTCTACTAATGGAAATTTAGGTTGTTTCCAAACCTTTGCTGCTACAAACAGCAAAATGCTGCAGTGAACATTCTTGCATGTACTTGTTTACATACATATGCAGTATAAAGTCCCCACAGGCAGAATTACTAGACCAAAGGTTTGTGCTTTAGAAAACATTAACAGATGTTACCACATTGCCTTCCAAGGCCTATAGCAATGTGTACTCCCTCATCAGTGGATGGACCAGAGGTCCTGCTACCCATACTCCTTCCAGTCCTGGGTATTGGCAGACTTCATCTTTTCTGATGTGGGCAGTGGAAAATGATTTCTAAGTGTCATTTTAACTTGCATTTATTTAACAATGAGTGACATGAAGCATCTTTTCGAGCTGCACTTTTAAAAGACGAAAGAGGCTGGGCGTGGTGGCTCTCGCCTGTAATCCCAGCACTTTGGGAGGCCGAGGTGGGTGGATCATGAGGTCAGGAGTTTTAGACCAGCCTGGCCAACCTGGTGAAACCCCGTCTCTACTAAGAATACAAAAATTAGCCCAGCATGGTGGCGGGCGCCTGTAATCCCAGCTCCTCGGGAGACTGAGGCAGGAGAATCGCTTGAACCCAGGAGGCAGAGGTTGCAGTGAGCTGAGATTGCGCCATTGCACTCCAGCCTGGGCAACAAGAGCAAAACTTTGTCTCCAAAGAAAAAAAAAAGGTAGAAAATTAAAGATTTCATCCAGCTTTTCTGTCGACTAGGACAATGGTTCTCAAAGTACGGTCTCTGGACCAACGTCAGCATCACCTGAGAACTTGTTAGAAATGCATATTGTCAGCCCACCCAGACCAGTGGAATCAGAATCTCTGGAGGTGAGGTCCTGCAAGCTCATTTTAGCAAGCCCTCTGTTTAGGCATCACCCGCTTGAGTTTTTGATTCAGTGGGCTTGGAATGTGCATTTGAACCGGTTCCCAGGCAATGCTGATGCTACTTGCTCGGGGCCACACTTTGAGAACCACTGAGCTAGAACGTCATTCTTGCAGTAATATATAACCTCCGTGCAGCTTTTCCAATTCACTCTTTACAAGAAAGATTACCAGAAAGCAATTATATATATTTAAAGGGATTTAAATTTTTTGTTAGGTATTAGTGGATCTACAGGAAGCGCCTGATTGTGTTGAACGGGGATGTGCTACCTGTGGAAACCTTGCTTTGAGGAAATGTTTGGAAAACTGCTACCAGGCTAAGCTTCCGAAAAGCTAAGCAGCGCCCCCATCTGTGAAGGTTGTTTACTGCAAGTAGAAAGGAAAGGGAGTCTGAAAAGGGGTGGCCCAGAAACAGATGAGAGAGTGCTTCAAAAAAATGCTTTCTCATATTGGTCTGAGATGGAGAGAGCCTTGTTCCTCAGAGCAGTGCTCCACAGCCACAGAGGTTGCACCTGAGGATCTTGTAGAAGAACACCCATGGCCAGATCCCACCCCCAGACATTCTGATTTAATTAAGCTGGGGAAGACCCAGGCATTAGTACGGTTGTTTTAGAAGCTCCCCAGGTGTTTGGCTTTGAGGCTATTTCTTTTTTTTTTTTTTTGAGACGGAGTCTTGCTCTGTCACCCAGGCTGGAGTGTAATGGCCGGATCTCAGCTCACTGCAAGCTCCGCCTCCCGGGTTCCCGCCATTCTCCTGCCTCAGCCTCCCGAGTAGCTGGGACTACAGGCGCCCACCACCTCGCCCGGCTAGTTTTTTGTATTTTACGGGGTTTCACCGTGTTAGCCAGGATAGTCTCGATCTCCTGACCTCGTGATCCGCCCGTCTCGGCCTCCCAAAGTGCTGGGATTACAGGCTTGAGCCACCGCACCCGGCCGAGGCTATTTCTTTAACCCTCTCGATTCAGTAGGCCGTTTAATACCCTGTAATAAATATTTTTCCTGCTTTAAAAAAAAATCCCCAGGTGATTCTAATGTACAGTCAGGTTGAAGAACACTACTTTAGAGAAAACCCTAAATTTTAGATAAGCTACATTCTTGTTTAAATATTTTTAAAATTGTGATAAAACGTACATAATAATATTTCATCCTAACCATTTTTAAGTTTACAGTTCAGTAGTGTTAAGTATATTGTTTTGCAGCCAATTTCCAGAATTTTTTCGTCTTGCAAAACTAAAACTATACCCATTAAACAATAACGCCCTATCCCCTCTCCCTAGCCTCTGGCAACCACCATTCTGTTTTCCATCTATAAATTTTACTAGTCCAGATATGTCACATAAGTAGGATCCTACAGTATTTGTCCTTTTGTGAGTGGTTTACTTCACTTAGCATAATGTCCTCAAGGTTCTTCCATGCTGTAGCATGTGACGGGATGTCCTTCCCTTTTAAAGCTGAATAATGTTGCATTGTACACATGTACCACATTGCGCTTATCCATTCATCCATCAAGGCACACTTGGGTTGGCCCCACTTTTTGGTTCTTGTGAATAATGCTGCTATAAACATGGGTACACTTACATTTTTTTAAAAGAAAAAATAATCAGAGTGAGTTATAGCCGTTAACATTGAATGCTTATTATGCTCTGGACCCTGATCTAAGCTGTTTATATATATCACTTTATTCAGATCTCTAGACAACTCTGTGAGGTCTTTACAATTATTACCTCCATTTTACAGATGATGAAACAGACCTAGGAGAGTTTGGTAACTTACCCATGGTAACAATATTTTGCAGTTTCCTCCTTATAAAAATTGTCTGGGCTGTTTGTTGAAAGTTCCCATTCCCAGGCCTCATCTTATTCCTGCGGGTTCTAAGCCTCCAGGAAGGTGCCTGGAAGCTGTAGATTTTCCCTGTATACAGGGGTTACTTGTCATCAAAGAGAAGTTGAGAACATTTGGGGCTACTCAGTGGTAGGCCCAAGCAGTCTGGCCGCAGAGCCTTTTCACTTAGCCATGAGGCCAGGCTGTTCCTTTAAGGCTCAGTTTTCAGTGCCTGTTACGGCCCAAGGGAGGTGAACAATGTCTCCAATGGGATTTCTGAATTTTTTGTTTGTTGCATAGTGTAGAAGCTGATATCAGCTGATATCAGCTAATTGCTCATTGTGATCTCAGCTGTTTGTTTACACATCCCCTTTTTTACATCACAGCTTCATTTTGAAATCCAGCATTACCTGGAGGCATAATATTCCTTCCATTGCTACCTTCTTAAAAAGAGAAACTTGGCCTGACACGGTGGCTCAAGTCTGTAATCCCAGCACTTTGGGAGACCAAGGCAGGCAGATCACCTGAGATCAGGAGTTCAAGACCAGCCTGGCCAACAAGACAAAACCCCGTCTCTACTAAAAATACAAAAATTAGCCAGACATGGTGGCACACGCCTGTAACCCCAGCTACTCGGGGGCTAAGGCAGGCGGATCGCTTGAATCCCAGAGGCAGAGGTTGTAGTGAGCTGAGATTGTGCCACTGCCTCCAGCCTGGGTGACAGAGTGAGACTTTGTCTCAAAAACAAACAGACAAACAAAAAGAAACTTGAATGAATCTGACTTCGGTGGGGACAACAGTCTGGCATTGCACATTCCAAAGTTAAGAGTTCAAAGTTCCCTCCAGACCACTTTTTGTTTCTTCCCTGTCCTCAGGGCCCATTCAGAGGCCTTGTCATCAGAATCCACTCAATTCAGTAACTCTTTATTGAAGGCCTGCGAACTGCCCCAGCCTTTGCTGAGTGTGAGAGGGAGAAAAATAGGCAACTTGATCCTCTGCTGTCTCACTGGAGAGGGAGATGGGCTGCCTTCTCGGAGGTGGTGCCTGGGTCCTGCTGTTTGGGAGGAAGTAGCTCTTGGCCCGGTTTTTCCCTTAGTTTTAAGCATTTTTTGCTTAAGCTCCTTCTAAGCCCCCAGCACTTCCAGATGATGATTATTAGTCAAAAGTATAGGGGATATTGTCTGGGAGGAGGCATGAGGAGGCCTCCAGGGGTGTCAGAAATATTCTGCGTCTTCATCTGGGCTATGCTTATGTGGGTGTAATTGTGTAAAACTTCATGGATTATGCATTTTCCTGTATGTATGTTATTCCCCATTAAAAATAAAAAAGAATAGGGCAGTTTCAAGTGTATTGATGCATAATATTGCAAGACATATTGTAAAGGGAAAAAATGAGGCACCAAACAATGTGTATGTTACCACTGGTATTTTTAAAAAGAATATAGGAAACGTACCTTTCACTCCATCTTTTACAGCATTTGAATTTCCTACCATGGGCATGAATTACCTACTCAAAAACAAATTTGGTGTAGATTCCTGGGCTTGGCCCCCTTCTTACAGAATCAGCTTCTCTGGAGTTTAGGCCCAGGAATGCTCATTTCTAACACCTTCTCCAAGTGATTCTATGCATACTGCAGCTTAAGAACTGCATGGGGTTGTGCCAGCCTGGCTTAGGCTACATCCTACTACAAAAGGAAGACAGATATAAGGGGAGTTTACCCCAGGCTCAAAAGATAGTTTCCCCCATGGCTTGATGACTAGGGAAGGAGCTCTGTTCAACTCTATTAAGAATGCCAAAACCTCTGAGCTGGTGCCAAAGTCAACAACTCCCGTTTCCATTGTAAATCCGTACTCTTCTCATGCCAGTGTATTTTGTATATGCTTTGTGTAGACATCCCTAACTTTCCCTGTTAGATTTTAAATTGGCTCCCTGAAGAGTTTGGGGTTGGGCCTTAGAAGGATGTGATGAATCCCTTCACTTGTAATATGGCCATTCACCTCCTCCTCTTAGCAAAGCTGCTGAGACATAACATGGCTTCAGTAACTTCTCAAGGGGACACCAGCTGAGATCATACCTCCTGGGCAAACAAGGCCCAAACACCCTCTCTGTTCAGAGGTCTCCTCTGTGTATTTTTGAATGAGCCTGCCTCCCTTGACACCCTGTCCCTACGTCACCAAGAACATTTTACCCTAATCCTACAGAGCATCCTGGCAGTCCCTCTGGACTGAAGTTTCTCTTTCCTCTCCTTTCCAAGTCTGTCAAGAAGATCCTGTAAATAACATCCACTTGCTACTTTTCTTAACACCATGAATCATCATCAAACACATGGGTATAGCATTCCAATTTGTAGCCTAGGAAGCTAATCTTAAAGGATTTTGCTCTTGCATTTATTTATTTATTTACCTTATTTTATTTTATTTTATTTTATTTTTTTGAAACAGGGTCTCACTCTGTCACCCAGGCTGGAATGCAGTGATGTGATCTTGGCTCACTGTAGCCTCTGCCTCCCCGACGGGATCCTCTTGCCTCAGCCTCCTAAGTAGCAGGGACTACAGGGACACACCTGTAATGTGTAGAGATGGGGTCTCACCATTTTGCCCAGGCAGGCCTAGCTTTTATTTAGGTCTGTGTGTGAGCATATGTGCTCATGCACACCCTGAAATCTGCTTTGATATTCATGAGCATCTAGACAAGGTTCTTGTGACCTACTTTTTAAGAAGCATTGTACATTTGATACATGGTACCTCCACTCTTGGGCACTGCTGAGGCCCTGTTTCCTCATATCCCAAGGGGCATCTGGGAACGTCTCTCTGGATAGCCAAAGAGCAGTGTCTGTCTGTCTGTCTCTCCACACACATCCACACACACACACACACACACACACACACACACACACACATACATACTTCTCTCTCTTTTAGTGTACTGGCACCCATTTAGTAACGTTCCAGCTTGCATTTTCTCCATATACAATGCACCTGAAATGATTGAGCAACCTCACCCTTTTGCCCACAGGCTGCACGTGGGAATTTGGAGCCATGGTGAACTACATCAAGAAGACATATCCCCTGACCCAGCTGGTCGTCGTGGGCTTCAGCCTGGGTGGTAACATCGTGTGCAAATACTTGGGGGAGACTCAGGCAAACCAAGAGAAGGTCCTGTGCTGCGTCAGTGTGTGCCAGGGGTACAGTGCACTGAGGTGAGTCATCTCCGCCTTCCATCAGGACCTTCAGTTAGCCCTTATTTATGGAGATGCCCCAATGCAAAACACACTGTTCTGTGAAGACCGGGGAACACTGTGGCCAACTGAGTAGAAGTTTCTGAGTCTTGGACTCACCTTGTTTTGTTTGCGTATCACACATTGGAGTTGTCCCATCAGACCCCTTAAGCCTGGGATATGCAGCTGCATTTTGGGATCAGATCTGTAATTGGAGAAGTCAAAACACCCTTTGATAGTTGCTGTCTCCCTAGGGAATCTCTGTCAGGTGACTTAATTTGTTCAGGCTTCAGGAGTTTTTATAGAAACGTGGGTTAATGAAAGAGCACAGGAGACTGGCAAGCTGGGATCTGAAAGCTGGGCATTAGGATCCCAGATCCCTCCTTCCTGCAAGAGCTGAGTCTCAGATGGCATCTGGGAGGGATCTGTAGAAATCATTTAATCAGTGTCCTTACCTTTACGTATTCATCTCTCTTAGGCATCCTAGGCATCATCACAAAGGAGTTGATCTACTGGGTCAAGCTTTCTCCCAGCCCTTAGTCTCTTGCCAGTAGATACCCCACAGGATGAGTCCTAGGAGGGCGTGGTCATCTGCCCTGATTCCCCTCAAGATCACTGGTGTCCCAGGTCTCTCTTGAGTCACCACACTCACGTGTTCACACACACACACACTATACACACACATCTCTCTAGGCTCTTCAAATACATTCATATTTTTTTCTGTACTCTTCATGGTGTCTTTTGTATTACAAATGAGTATAACCAGTTATTAAAAATCTTCTGAAAAAATTTGAAACACACGGGAAAGTTTAAAAACACCTCCCTGTTGATCCAGTCTAATGCCAAACAGTCCTTATCGTTATTCAAAGAATCTTTTCTTTTTGCCTCACCTGTATATCTCATGCTGCAGTTTAAACATACCTTGCTACTTTCTGATGGATAGAGGCTATCTATATTATTTCTAAAAATACATATTACTGGAATTTAAAGCCAGCACACCCAAAAGGTACATATGGGCCCAGGATTCAGCCTCTCCCTATGAGGCTTAAAGCTGGCTGAAAAAGATGATCTATAAATGTACCCACAATAGACATGAGAAACATCTCTGATGAAACCCTTCCTGAGTCCCAGGGCCAAGGTCTGGGTTCTGTTTTTCCTTGCTGGCAATATGGGGATGATGATAATAAGCAGTACCTACCTCATAGCACCACTGAAAGTTAGATGAGTTGATGCATATGGAGTGCTTAGAACAGTGCCCAGCCCACAGGACGTAAGCCACTGTTCATTTTCATTATTGTCATCATCGTCATTCACTGTAAAATGAAGGAGGTGGGTTTGATCAGCAGATCACAAAGACTGGTCCAATGAACTAGTGACTGCCTCACTTCATAAGGAATCACTTGGAGGATCATGTTAAAAAGAAATTCTGTTTCTTGGGCCCCACCCTTGGAGATTTTGATTCATGAAGTTGGAGGCATGGGACCTCAGAAATCTGCATTTTGGATACATTTCATAGCTGACTTTTGATGTTTAGCCACGTTTAGCGGTCCCTGGGGTTAGTGATCTCAGTGGTCTCTCCAGCTGTCCCGTTCCAGGACCAGGCTAGTCCCCCATCCTCCTACCAGGAATCTTTTTCTTCACTTCTCTGGACACTGGGGAGTCAGCTGAGAGGACATGTGTCTTTATCTTGGTGTGACTAGAAATATCCAACTCCCAGCTCATAGCCACATGTAACCAGAATTAACCAAAGTCCTGTCGGGCCCAGTCACTGGGATAAGAAAGACATGAGCAAGGGGCCTACCCCAGGATCCAAGGGAGCAGAGCTAGGACATTTGTTTTGTTTTCTTTTTCTTCAGTGCACAAAATCTTAAAATGACAATCGCTTCATCTCATTTTGCTGCAGTAGCGCCATCTGCTGTCAGCAAGAGCACATGATTGACACAGCAAACTAAGGTGTTTGAACTAAGGCAAAGAAGGCTCAAGAAACTAGGAAACTAAAATCCGTGAGGTGCTATAAATTTTGCAGACATAGCCTACGCAGCCTCTTCCTTGAGACCTCAGAGGGCTTCGTCCACATAACTAACTATTGGCACACCAACCTCATGCAATAAGGAGCAAGTTGCAACTTTATTCTCTGGAGCATAGACAACTAACTTGTCCAGGCTAAGATCATGTGGTCCTGCATATGGGTACTGGCATCAGGTCAGAGAGACACCGTTGTCCTGTGTGTGCTGGTGTGAGGCTCAGGTGCCTTCAACATTTAAACCAGATCTGTGGAATAAATGGAGCACAGTTCCTTACTTTAAACCAGTATAACCTTTTTTTCCTGCCAAGGCTTGAGGGCGATGCACCTTTCAGCACTGGGATGGTGGCAGCTGCATAAGTGCTTCCCGTCACACCAAGGTGGAGCCGGGGAGGCCCGTCTGCCTCTGCAGGGGCCACACAAGAGTTCATGCATCTGGTAAATCTCTCCTAGCTGAGTCTGGAGACCCGCTTCCTCAGTGAACCCCTCCCTCTGGCTTCTCCTCCCGTAGCTCACCTCCCGTCTAGCCAGAGCCAGTTGAAGGCTTAGAGAGAAGCCAGCCACCTGCTTGCTGTAGTTAGCAAAGTCTAGTTGCTGCTAAACTAGCTCACCTTTTACCATGTGCTGAACCACTGAAGGAGGGACACAAATGCCCTGAAATCACCTGGTATCCAGCAGACTTTAACATGTTCCCTCAGCATAAATAGTTGCCAACCCGCCTGGGAACTCTGTGTGGTGAGACATCCTCCTAGGTCATAGGGACACAGCCCTGAACAAGGCTGACTAATTCCCTGCCCTCGTGGAGCTTAAAGAAAATGGGGAGGGAAGCATTTTTGGTTTGATTTCAGGTAAAATAAATTCTTCTTTCCTAAGGAAGCCCTCAACAATCCTATGTTGCAGAATTTAACAATAATAATAAAACTAAAATAAAATTATTTTATTGCCATTTGGGTGTAAAAGATAGTCAGTCTGTATATGAGGACCTCACAGTACTTAAGACAACAGAGTGATATTTACAAAGCCACAAAGCAACAAATACGTGTTACTAACATATTACACATTAGACGTATGGGTGCTGAGGAGGTCCTCAGTCAAGTGGGGGGTCCATGAGGAGGGATTTCTGAAGGAGGTGAGGGTGAGGAGGACAGTAGCACAGGGCCCAGGCCAGGGGCAGAAGCTCCTTACAGCAGGAGTCCCAACTGCTATTAGGAACCAGGCCACACAGCAGGAAGTGAGCGGTGGGCGGGTCACGGTGGGCGAAGCAGTAGGGAAGTGGTGGGTGAACCTTCAACTGTATTTAGTTTCATCTGTATTTACTGTTGCTCCCCACTGATCACATTACTGCCTGAGCTCCGCCTCCTGTCAGATCAGCAGTGGCATTAGATTCTCATAGGAGGATGAACCTTATTGTGAACTGCGCATGTGAGGGATCTAGTTTGCACGCTCCTTATGAGAATCTAATGTCTGATAATCTGTCACTGTCTCCCATCATCCCCAGATGGGACTGTCTAGTTGAAGGAAAATAAGCTCAGGGATCTCACTGATTCTATGTTATGGTGAGTTGTATAATTATTTCATTCTGTATTATAATGTAACAATAACAGGGAAAAAAGTACATTATAAATGTAATGTGCTTGAATCATCCTGAAGCTATCCCCCTGCCCCCTGCCTTCCCTGGTCTGTGGACAAATTGTCTTCCAAAAAGCCAGTCCCCAGGACTGCTGCCTTATAGGACAGTAGAGGAATTATCAGAGGAGTGTTTCAAATCTCCTTAAAGGCACTTTATACTCCTGGCTAAGTGAATGTGTTAGCATCACTAAGACCTGGCCACCTGAATATCCTAGCATTCTTTGAGCAAGGCCTTCCCGCCATGGGGCAGAGGCAGGTACCACTTTTCTTGCCATATGGTAGGATTATTGTCTCTTGCTTTTGATGGCAAATTCCAGGCTAGAAATGAGTTTATGACAAAAGCAAATGTTATCATTTGTAAAGTTCCCCCAGAGACTGGGACTTTCCTAAAATTTGATTTTATAGTTGAAGAGCTATAAAATACAGTAACTTTGTGCCATCAGTAACTTTGAATCACATCCAAACAGAGAGGGGGAAACTGCAGCATTTAAATGAGACTCTGTGGACAAACTTCAACCTGGGAAACAGCTCAGCTTGTCCACCACTGGATTGTGAAGTCGACCTGACCACATGGTTGCCCTTAGTGCCTTGGGGCTTTTTGGTTTTTTTGTTGTTGTTAATTTTTTTAATCAGAATAATGAGAAGCCATATAAATACTCTTTGACTCTAACTCATTCTTGTAAAAGTACATCCTGTAAAAGGGAAAAGATTCTGATAAGGAGGAAAGGGGCTTGGTAGGTGGCCATTCCCTCCCCTAGTCTGAAGTCCATCTTTCTGCCCCATCCTTCCACCCCAGTGGAACTAACAAAGCCCAGCCTGGCAGGTACCAAAGACTCTTGGCCCACTCCCTTGTGTGGTACAAACATGGTTTTCTTCTGCTCACACTCCCAAGCTGAACTAGCTGGAGATGATGACCTCTGTCTACAGATTGACTCTGCCCCGAAGGGCAACCTGCTAACAGCCCAGAACCTTCTGGCTGGGTCTTTTGGGTCCAGAGGCTCCACCATCCTGCCTCCCAGAGGCCCAGCTGTTCAAGGCAGGAGCCCTGTTCTGGGCTTGGCCAGCCTGCCTAGGATCGTGCCCTCTTCCTCTCTCTGGGGGTTGGGCTGGTCCTGGTTTTGCCCCCACTGCAGGATTACTCTCTTATAGTGCCCAAGTTAGAAATAATCTGCATGTCCAGTAGGGACATAGTTAAATAAATTAATAATATACTAACTCAGTGGGGAACAAGGCAGCTTTTATTTTAAAAAATCAAGAAAAAATATATAACATGACAGAATGTATACATTAAAAGTAGGGAAGGGCCAGGCGCTGTGGCTTATGTCTGTAATCCCAGCACTTAGGGAGGCCAGGGCGGGCAGATCACGAGGTCAGGAGATCGAGACCATCCTGGCTAACATGGTGAAACCCCGTCTCTACTAAAAAGTACAAAAAATTAGCCGAGCGTGGTGGCGGTCACCTGTAGTCCCAGCTACTCGGGAGGCTGAGGCAGGAGAATGGCATGAACCCGGGAGGCGGAGCTTGCAGTGAGCTGAGATCACACCACTGCATTCCAGCCTGGGCGACAGAGCGAGACTCCATCTCAAAAAAAAAAAAAAAAAAAAAAAAAAGGGAGGAAAGCAATTTTGTAAAAATTTGATTATACAGAGGGAGAAATAGAGAATTATTATTTAATGGGTCTAGAGTTTCAGTTCCACAAGATGAAAACATTCTAGAGAACTTTTCACATTGTACAATGAGTATGAGCTGTACACTTTACACTGCTGAACTGTACACTGAAAAATGGGTAAGCTAGGCATGGTATCACATGCCATAAGTCCCAGCTACTCATGAGGCTGAAGCAGAAGGATCACTTGAGCCCAGGAATTCAGGACTATAGTGTGCTATGACCACCTGTGAATAGCCACTGCACTCCAACCTGGGCAACATAGTGAGACCCTGTCTTTTTTTTTTTTTTTTTTTTTAAAGGGCTGGGTGCAGTGGCTCATGCCTGTAATCCCAGCACTTTGGGAGGCCGAGGCAGGCAGATCATGAGGTCAGGAGTTCGAGACCAGCCTGACTAACATGGTGAAACACTGTGTCTACTAAAAATACAAAAATTGGCTGGGCATGGTGGCGCATGCCTGTAATCCCAGCTACTCAGGAGGCTGAAGCAGGAGAATCTCTTGAACCCGGGAGGCGGAGGTTGCAGTGAGCCGAGATCATGCTATTGCATTCCAGCCTGGGGGACAGAGCAAGACTCTGTCTCAAAAAAAAAAAAAAAAAAAAAAAAAAGGTTAAGATGGTAAATTTTATGTTCTGTATTTTTATCATAATTTTCTTAAAATATGACTGTATATAGGCAAAATCTGGAAAGAAACCCCTCCTTCTGCAAGTAAAAATACTTCTTAGGTTGGGGTGATAGCATTCTGGGAAAGTACTTAATATACTTTATTCTTAAGGTTTCATTAGCATATTGCTTTCAAGATTTTTTTTTTAGTGTAGTCTAGATCCACATCCCATAAATTTATCTCCAATCTTAATTCATAGTGCCCTTGCCTTTTTTCCCTTTTTAGAATGTTAAGGTCATGCATTCCCATCCCACTCTTACAGAACCTCTTTCATATTCTCCATATTTTTTCAAAGACCACTTGGAAAGCTGTTTCACTATTCTCATAGTCTCTCAGCACTCTGAGACATAATTTATTTGAGCCAGGAGATCTGCATTCACTTGGGTATTAGATGCATTCTTTCTCCCAGTTCATTCTCTTCTGACTTTAATTCCTTTTCATCAGTACTTGATCCACTCATTTTGCAAAATACGAGCTGGAAAGTTGAGCCTTCTCTAAGCAGTTACCCCAGCAGCTTAGTGGTTGGCTCAGCTCTTCCTTGCCTAAGTGATTGCTCTGAACCTAATTGTAAATGCCTGTTTGTTGGGACCCTCTTCTGAGCGATTAAAATCCATTGCCTTCCACAACACCTTTTAAAATTCTTTTAACAGTCCAAAGAGAAATCTCACTAGAAAATGGCTGTGAAACCAGTATGTGTAATATTTTATTATAATTTAATGTTACATTGATTAGAAATGAAGGCATTTTCAGGGAATTCTATTTATTTTGGTAATAGGTAGATCAATGGATGCATAAAGTTCTTTAAAAATCCATATGGATTATTCTCAAATAAGACTCCCAGTGAAACTATACTGGGTTTGGGGGGTGATTTTCTCTTCTCATTTGTGATGATCACTTTTTGAGAGTTTTTCAACTTTCAGGAGGCATCTCTCCTTTTGGAGTCATCCTGGTTCTTTCTGAAGTTTTGAAACCTACCTTCCTTCCAACAAGAGTTCACTCTGAATTATGCAAAGCCATTCCCTCCCTGTAATTCTGACCGAGCTGCCCCTCCCAGGGTTCCACACTTCTCTCCTGTGTCCTCAGCCAGTTTTTCCTGGTGGGCCAATATCTGGCCCAGCCTGGGGAGCAGTTCCTGCCACCCCTTTTCTCTTCTGGAGAACATAGCCATCTAGAGGCAAGTCAAGAACTTGGATATTCAGGCCAGGTGAAGTGGCTCACGCCTGTAATCCCAACACTTTGGAAGGAGGCCAAGACCAACAGATCACTTGAGGTCAGGAGTTCTAGACCACCCTGGCCAACATGATGAAACCTCGTATTCTACTAAAAAAATACAAAAAATTATCTGGGCGTGGTGGCGCACACTTGTAGTCCCAGCTACTCGGGAGTCTGAGGCAGGAGAATCGCTTGAACCTGGGTGGTGGAGGTTGCAGTGAGCTGAGATCACACCACTGCGCTCCAGCCTGAGCTACAGAGTGAGACTCCATCTCAAAAAACAAAAACAAAAAAAGAACTTGGATAGCCAAGTAAGGTATTTGTGCGGTGTCTAGAGAGCTAAAGTCCCCTGGTTTCATGCCCATTTTGTGATTTGCATCTAAAATTGAACCCCAGTGTAGCCACTACCAGCTCCAACACTGAACTCATACCCCCATCTTGTTTCCTCTACACCCAGCCATTCAACCACTCCCTCAGAAACTGCATTCTTTTAAAGCAAGTCCCAGATATCATTTCATCTGTAAGTAGTTCACTAGGTAGCTCTAAAAGACTCTAAGGACTTTTTCTTAAACATAACCACAAATACCATTATCACCCAAAACATTAGCAATAGTTCCCTAATAGCATCCCATTTCTCGTCAGTGTCCAGATTTCCTTGATTGTCTCATAGAAGTTTTTTTTTTTTTTGTCAGTTGGCTTGTTTGAATTAGGATCCACATATTGCCTACATTTGCATTTATCGATTTCTCTATGTTTCTTTTAGTCTGTAGGTTACCCTTTTATTGCGTTTCAGTTTGCTGTTGATGGTGGTGGTATTGAAGACATCAGTCCTTTTCAAAAATATATATATATGAGATGAATGTAATACATTGATCTTGATTCTTTTATTAAACCAATATAAATTTAAGTTTCAATTCCTTAATTCTACAGCCAAAGGTAAAGGACAGCCCCTACATATACTGAGTGGTAAACCAAAGATACTAAAAATCAATGTTAGCCAAAACAAACAGAGTGGAACACTAGTCCCAACATCCTTGTCCTGATCCCTCCCTGAGCCCTGGGTCCCTGTGAATCCCTAGAACCTTTCAACAAGCAGTGCCTGTGGTGTATTCAATTAAAAAAAATCAACTGCAGGACTGCAGCATCTTTTTATATCTTAAGTTTATGACCACACACTTCTCCCTTCCCTACCTCTGCAGCCTGTCTGCAATGAAGGAGGTACTAACAAAAGCAAGAACATCCCTTCAGTTAGGAGGTCAGCAAAGGGAAAAATGAACCAGGGCAAGAGAAAGCTGGGATTGCCAGAGACCATTGGCTCTCTGGGTAGCTTGGATCCAAAGTCAGAGGAGAGGCAGCCGGTTGTGGCTCACTGATTGGGTGATTAGGTGACCCCCCTCCCTCTGACCACAGGCAGGTGAGCACAGTCCTGCTTTAGCTGGGGTCCCTCATAGTGATCTGGTCCTATATTCTTCCTGTGGTGCTTGGTTGGAGTCGGGGGGGATGGCGGCTGCACATTTATGCAGTGGCCTTTTGACCCTTCGAGGTGGTGTTAGTCTACTTTGAGCTTAGTCTGTGTTTGATGGGCACATCACAGACCATTAAATTCACAAACCATTTCATTCTTAACTCCTCACTACCTCTTACTTTTTAACCATGACATTGTGGGAAATGTTTGTCACTCAAAAATTGTGGAATTTTGCCATTCTACAATTGTAGCAACTTTGGGGCAATTACTTTTATAAAATTACTTTTATAAGCGCTCTGGATTGAAAAAATAATAAAAAAACAAAACAAGAAAACCTTATAAACCACCTAGTCCCCTCACCATCTGGAAGATGGAACCTAGTAGAAGTAGTGATGTCCAGATCCATTCACAGGGTGGAGTCAGGCCTGGAGATTTTGAAACCTGCAAGATGAAAATTTCCCTTTAATGAGTGTGGATTCAGTGTCCACCTGCGTTTGGATTTATGCCCAAGGGAGAAGAGCAGTGAGTGGGGAGGGCTGAGCAGGCATGGCTGGTGGGAGTGAGCCCACTGGTGTTTGTTCACCTGCTGTGTGGGCATGGAAATCTGGCTGGTGAAGCACATGGCCAGGGCTGGTGGTGCTGTCTACTCCTTCTGCATGCGCTGCTGGCAGAACCTGGGCTCTGGAAAACAGGGACAATATCATCTGCCTACTGCTGCCACTGAAAGGTCAGAGGGTGGCCCTCACAGCCACCTAGCATATGCCAGTCACACCCTAGCCCTAGAGGCAGAAAGACGCTTCCAGACCACAGCTGGCACGCACCAGCTATGCCTAGAAAGGGTTAAGGGCCTGTCTATTTCCACTTCGATTTCCTTGCCCCTTCAATGGCATAAGGCTAATCAAAAGATAGATTTGGAGGAGATCCCAGTTAATGATTTTACCTTACCTCTTGATCAGCAACAACAGAAGTTTTTTTAGGTTTTCCCCTCCACATCCACTCTCCCCTTCCATGTGCCTGTCATTAAACCAGAAAACTTGCCTGCCAGGTAGGAAGCCAAATACAGAAAGTGTTCACATGACAATTGAAGCAGACTTTGGTCCTGGCAGGCTCAGTGACTAAGAGAAGGCCCAGGTGCTAGAAGAGAGTGTCGGGGGTGCCACCAACAAAGCCTCTGGCGCTAGAGAGGGCCTTTGCTGGGGTCCCCTTCCCCTGCGCTATCTTGGTGTCTCCATAGATTTCTCCAGAGATGTTTGAGCTCTGCACATTAGAGCCTCTGTTTTAATGCAGAGGCCACAGCCTGAGAGCTGGCCCTCTCCACACAAGCACCTTGCCCCATGGCTAGAGCCCACTCCTGGCTGCCCATCTGCAGCCCCACACTGCAGTCACCCTCACTCGCTGTGGTTCTTCCAGGGCCCAGGAAACCTTCATGCAATGGGACCAGTGCCGGCGGTTCTACAACTTCCTCATGGCCGACAACATGAAGAAGATCATCCTCTCGCACAGGTAGGTCACCTTCCATTCTCTCTCAGGAGACAGACAGTTCCTTCCTGAGCTCATCTGGGAGCCATGAAAAGCCAGGGCTCCTGTTCCTTCAGGGGAAAAAAAAATACAGGTATGGTACAGACTCTCTGCTGCCTGCATTTGTGACTTGATTAGAAACAAACTTATCTCGGCCAGGCGCAGTGGCTCACACCTGTAACCCCAGCGCTTTGGGAGGCTGAGGCGGGCAGATTGCTTGAGGCCAGGAATTCGAGACCAGCCTGGCCAACATGGCGAAACCCCATCTCTACCAAAAATACAAAAATTAGCCGGGCGTGATAGTGCCACTGTAATCCCAGCTACTTGGGAGGCTGAGGCAGGAGTCACTTGAACCCAGGAGGTGGAGGTTGCAGCGAGCCAAGATTGTGCCAATGTACCCCAGCCTGGGTGACAGAGCGAGTCCCTGTCTGAAAAAAAGAAAAGAAAAGAAAAGAAACCTGTCCCAAGCTACTAACTTTGCCAAATCACCTTATGCTTTTGTAATTCCCAGTAAATCTAAGACAAGGAACCAGTTCTACCCCCTTTTCTCCCAAATTAGAGCGGTCACAAGGTGGCTGTCATTGTTGAGGAGACCTTCTCCGTAGGATGCTTCTGTGCCTGGGGGATCAGGACTCATTCTTGACTGACCCTTGGGCTTCTGACCAAGCAGCAGGGGGACAGGAGTCTCAGGGCATGGTTTCAGCACCTCCCTCCTCTGCATATTCTTCATGCTTATCCTGTCTCTCCACCTCATAATCCTGTGGTGAATTAACCTGTCAAGTGCTTAGAGCAGTGCTGGTATGTGTAGCACCAGATAAATATTAGCAATGACTTTTTCATTATGATTATTATTATTGCTGACATCTCTGCCTCCTCCTCTACATCTCTCATTCCCTGTAGCTGGACTAGGCTACTTAGAGGTTCCCGTGCCCCCAGCCTCTCCCACACTGCCCTTGCTGAGAATACTCTCCCATTTCTCTGCTGGTGGGAACCCAGCCCATCCTTTAAAGTCCATCTCAGTTCTCCTATTTTTGTGAAGCCAACTCATCCATGCCCAAGTTGCTTTTCTGTTGCTTCCCCTCTGTAAATCCTATGTCTAAAACCAAACTGGAGAGCATTGGAGGGCTTAGGCATGTGTTGATTGCTCCCAGCACCCGAGACACACCCGTGCACTCAAAAAAATCTGGGGCATTTTTGGTACCACCCTAGGAAAAGCAATCTGACTAAATGATTGGTTTCTTGTTATCTTTTTTTCATTGGCTAAAGCAGGCCACACACCCCAGATTGGACTTCCTATGGGTGGGCGTTCACATGGTGCCTGAGCAAGGCTGGGCTCGAAGGCCCCATCAGGCTGCCACATTGCCAGATGTGTCCTCATGTCCTCGTTTCAGGAAGGAGAGCAGAGGGAGACTTATGTCCCCTGTGCTGGCTGAAAAATCAGCTGTTCCCACTCGGCTCATGTTTGAGATATAGCAGTGTGCTGGGCACTGAGGTGCATGTGGCTGAGCCGAGGTTTGGATGGGTCTGGAGATTGCTGAGGTTTTGTAGCCAGAAGGGGTGGATCCAGGCCCCTGACACCAAGTCCAAGTCCTTTGTCTGCCTTTCTGCACCTCTGGAGTCGAAAGTGACTCCTCCCAGGAAACATTTGTTTTGCTAAAGGAACCTGGTCTTGCTACTAATTAGTCTAGAATGTTCAAATTATGAGACCCCTTTGAGTGTGTGCTAAGTATTTACATTTTTCAAATTTACTACAGAAAGTCAAACATCTAGAAATTTTAGGTTAACTTTGAATTTGTACATTCTGTCCAGTAGGTATATAATCTTCCTAACAGTCTTTTGAAAAAAATAAATGCTACAGAAATGTGTTCTTCTCTTGGAGAGGTTGTGAATGGGTAGCAGAACACCAAGTTGGCATAATAAATCCTTCCTTAATAAATCCAGGGCTATGCTTCAGCAAACTCAGTCTGCTTCTAGGTGTGTGACTGAGAGCCCTTGCTGGGAAGAGAGGTCAAAAGGGCATGTTGTGACCCCTACCTCTAATGTCATCCTCTCAAGATGGATTTTTTCTTAATAGAAATGCTGGTGCCACTTGGGGGTTGGGGAAAAAAAAAAATGATTGCTCTCCTGAATAGATGTTAGCTTTTATCTGAGACACTAGAGAGCTGTTGATTTGCCCAAATGCTAAATGAGTTAACTCTTGTCTTCCTTGGTTTTTGTTTGGTTTTTTCCCACTCCTTCCTGCACACTGAGTCTTCCTTGTTAAGCAACACAAACAGCTCATTAAGGGGAAGGGTCTCTGCCAAGGGGGACATTGTCAACACAGTGTAAGGACGAGGCCCCTACGGCTTGGCCCATGGCCCACCACTCACCACAGGGCCCATCTTGAGTCCCCCTCCCCTGTGCTGAAGGTTTTTAAATATTCAACTAGGTTCAAACCCAATCTTTAGTTTGTCTGGGTACCCCTGAAAAGGGAAATAAGGTTTTGACATTCATCTTTCTACAGTTATTCAAAAGTCAACAGCGCCAGCTCATCCTCTGGGATGTTCCAAAGGTTAAAGATTCTATTTCTAACTGACCACAGTGGGTCTGCCTCCTGGCTTGCTCTGGCAAGGAAGCAGGCTCTGCTGTGGTTGTTCATCCCCCACATCTTAATCTCTGTTTGCTTTTGTTTGCTCTAGGCAAGCTCTTTTTGGAGACCACGTTAAGAAACCCCAGAGCCTGGAGGACACGGACTTGAGCCGGCTCTACACAGCAACATCCCTGATGCAGATTGATGACAATGTGATGAGGTATGTCCGCGCAGGCGGGAGAGAGACGCTCTGGGGCAGGGTGCCAGTCGGGAGGCTGCAGGTCAGCTCTGCCTAGCACTAGTGCTTTGCTCTGCCTACTTTAGTGTTAAGGGTGCTTTTTTTCCCTTTAAGTAAGTGTCTAGTGTTTAAAAACAGAAGATTTCACAGGAACATTTAAATGTCTAGTTTCTCCTGGAAAATAGGAAAAGGATCTGACGACCCATTCTGCATTCCTACAAAGCATAGTTAGCTTGATTCAAGGAACTGGGGCGTGCAGGCCCTAGCGTGGGCAGTCTTCACCTTACCTGTCCTGCCTCAACAACAGGGCAAGTGTCAGGTGCCACATTAATCTGCATTTTGCAGTGGAGTAAAAGGCAAAGGAAGTATTTCTTGTACTTCTCTGTGTCTCTAACAAGAATAGAAAAACTGGCTGGGGGCAGTGTCTCACGCCTGTAATCCTAGGAGGATTTGGGAGGCCATGGGGGAAGATTGCTTGAGCCCAGGAGGTTGAGGCTGCAGTAAGCCGTGTTCATGCCATTGCACTCCAGCCAGGGCGACACAGCAAGACCCTTCTCAAAATTAAAAAAAAAAAAGGTAGGAAAACAGAAGATAGACCAAGAGGGCTGTGTGTTTCAAGCAAAATGAACAGAGCCTCTTACTTTGGGGCATGGAGACTCCCCTGAGTGTGAGATACAAATACTGCCCACTTCATTCATCTACTCTACCTGCCTCTCTCCTCCAGGCACCTGAGGTTGCAATCTTGATAGTGTCTTCTTTCCTGGTACCAGTAGATTCTGATTGAGGTTACCCTTAGCTGAAAAAGGAAAAGTTGACTTCTGACCTCATCATTCTCTTTAAAGACGTGATCCTTTTTATTTAACAATCATTTGAGGCCAGGAACAGTGGCTCATGCCTGTAATTCCAGCACTTTGGGAGGCTGAGGCTGGAGGATCACGTGAGGTGAGGAGTTTGAGACCAGCCTGGGCAACATAGCAAGTCCCTGTCTCTACAAAAAAAAATTGAAAAATAAAAATAGCCAGGCAGAGTGGCACACACACCTGTAGTCCCAGCTGCTTGGGAGGCTGAGACGGGAGGATCACTTGAGCTCATGAGTTTGAGATTACAGTGAGCTATGGTCACAACACTGCAGTGGAGCCCAACTTAGGCAACAGGGCAAGGTCCTGTCCCTAAAAAATAAAAAATAAATTATTTGATATTTTTAGATGTAGTTTAAAGCAAGCAATTATTCTTCATCTAATAGATAGGCAGATATTGACCTGAGGGTATAGGATCTCTGCTTTGCTTTGCTTCCTTACGAGATTTTAGTAGCCTTCTTACACCAAGTAACCTTGAAATATGCCTGCTAACAGTTTCTCAAAGGAAATGAAAACTAGGAAATTGCTGGTATGTTCAGAAGGTGAAAAACGCATCTTACCCACCCTCACTTAAGATAAGGTGTGTGACTGTATTGCGGTGTGTAGTAAGAAAAAAAGAAAAACAAATTAAATTTCCCATTCATCTCCTAAATTTTTTATGCCCAAAAGAGAATGTTTCTCAACACTCTCCAAAGTCTTTCCTCTTTAATAGTGTTGGATAGTAGCAATTTTATGATCATAACCAGTCTTGGTGGCCTCCTCATAGATCCATCCCAGCAATACTGGAGGGATAGAATGCATTCCCTGCCTGCTGAGACTGCAAACGAACTGATTTCACAAGGACAGGCATCTTGGCGATGATCTCTACACTTGGCCTCCTCCCTGTCAAGAGGGCCCTAATAGTCCAGCCTGAGCTTTCCAGGCCATTCCCAGGCAGAGATGTCTAATGAGATCCACAGCTTTCGGGGAGGGAGGATAGCTTAAAGACCCTAGTCAGAACAGGAAGACCCGCCATTCAGAAGTCAGAGGCCCTAATCTGTGTCGGAAAGAGGTTTTGAGATCCTCTGGCCTGGGCCTCCTGGTGTCAGAGCTCCAGGATGAACCTTGTGGGGCCTCTGGGAGCACAGAGCAGAGCAGGGCAGAGCTGCGGCCCCTCATTCATGCCGAGCACCGAAGGTTTTGTTACCTGCCAGTTTATCTCTATTGCTCCGTAGTCAGAGATATGGAGCAGTAGTCAGAGATAAAGGGACAGAATTGGTAACTTTGAATGACAGTCTCATTTCTGTTATCTAATACATATTTTATTCCAGTTCACAGTGGTCCTGTTACTCCACCAAGAACTCTGTTAATAGGAAACTTCCAGTAAATGTCCTTGAATTTCAGTTTCTCCATATCTGTAGTGACAACTGGTTTTATACTGCCTCAAGAGATGTAACATACACTAATAATTACATAGATAACAATTACTACAGGGTAATTACTCTGGGTGGGTCATGATGGTAGTAAGCACTTTAACATCATAAGTCTCACAGTTCCATTGAGGAAGGCCCTGCCTTCAGATTCATTTTATACAGGAGAAGCTGAGGCTCAGATAAGTTGAACCATTTGCCCAAGATCACATAGCCAGTAAATGACCGAAGCAGGATTTGAACCCCGATGCCAAAGCCAGTGCTCTTAACCCCGAATCTTGCTACCTACATACATTACATTGATATGATGAGTTAGCGCAGGATCTGGAACAGTCATAAAATCAGCTCAGCGTTCAGGCCTAACTCCTGCCTCTGTCTACTCTACCAGTGCCACAGGTTAGCATGAGGAACTGAAGCCATAATCGGCTCAGCATTCTGATCTTATGACCAATGTTTTATCCTTTTTCTTTTTTTCTTTTTCTGGTGTGTTCCAGGAAGTTTCATGGCTATAACTCCCTGAAGGAATACTATGAGGAAGAAAGTTGCATGCGGTACCTGCACAGGGTGAGTGACCATCACTGGCTCAGAATTAGCATCACTCCATCCAGCCTCGCACACAATACAACAAATATCCCTCCTAAATTTTCCTGGTGGAAGCTTAGCTGGAATCTGGCTCCAACCGCTCTTTTAGCTTGGATTTGTTTATTGAACCGTACTTTCTCCCTCTGTAACTGCCATACATTAATCCCAGAGCTGCCCCTTAGACTGGTGTGCTCCCATATCTGTGTGAGGGCCTTTAAAATTGCTCCAACACCCACCTTTTTGTTAGTCTTCCTTTGACAGCATAATCCTGTCTGATTTCTGCCAGATCAATGAGATCTGTCTAGGTTTCTTACCATGCAGGACCCTCTTTTGGCCATTCTGTATTTTGTTACCATAGTGCCTAAGACTGAACTCAAAATTCCTGCCATTATCTGGTAAAGCACAGAGTAAAGCTGATGTGTTTCTGTATCAAAGTGATGATGAGCATGTCTATTTTTTTTCTTTTTCTTTTTCTTTTTTTTCTTTTTTCTTGGTGTTTTTTTTGTTTGTTTGTTTTTTGTTTTTTTTTTTTTGAGATGGTGTCTCACTCTATCGCCCAGGCTGGAGTGCAATGGCGCAGTCTCTGCTCACCATAACCTCCACCTCCTAGGTTCAAGCGATTCTCCTGCCTCAGCCTCCTGAGTAGCTAGAATTACAGGAGTGCACCACCACACCTGGCTAATTTTTGTATTTTTAGTAGAGACGGGGTTTCACCATGTTGGTCATTCTGGTCTCAAACTCCTGACCTCGTGATCTACCTGCCTCAGCCTCCCAAAATGCTGGGATTACAGGCGTGAGCCACCACGCCCAGCTGAGCGTGTCTGTTGATAAGGTAGACTGGTTTGTATTAATGCAACTTTTAGCAGCTACAATAAACCTTGTGTGTATTAAGTTTGTGGCCAACCAAAATCTCCATATGTTTGTTTAACCTGAATGACCAACAAGCCAGTCTCCCCTATTTATCCAAACACAGGAATTCCCATTTATTCTTGTCAATGTCCACCTGTGGGTTTGGCCCACCATTCCCCTGGCTAAAGCAGATCACTGGGAACTGTAGTTGTGCTATCTTATCAGCCATCCCTCCTAGTTTAGCATCATCAGACTTTTGATGTCATCATTTAAGCCATTATAGGAATGTTGAGCTGTCTAGAGCCAACATCAGAGACCTACAGGATAGCACAATCATTCACTGCCTCAGTATGGCTGTTCAATGACATCTGAGTCTCCCTATCAGTACCATCTCCACTAAAATGAAAAAGAAGGCTATTGGCTGTTTTAGTAAAGTGGATGTTGAATGCAACCCTGCCAATGGTTTTCCAATATCCACCAGCCTACTCCTGTTTTCAACCTTCAGATTCTTTTTCTTTTTTCTTTTTTTTTAAGAGACAGGGTCTTGCTCTGTTTCCCAGGCTAGAGTGCAGTGGCGTGATCATAGTTCACCACAACTTTGAAATCCTGGGCTCAAATGATCCTCCTGCCTCAGCCTCCTGAGTAGCTGGAACTATAGGCATGAGCCACACTCCTGACCTAGATTCTTTTGATTTGTTCTGTTTTTGTTTTTGTGTTTGTTTTAACAAATAGAGACTGGGTTGTGGGTCTCACTATGTTTCCCAGGCTGGTCTCAAACTCCTGGGCTCAAGCAGCCCTCCCACCTTACCCTCCCAAAGTGCTGGGATTACAGGCATGAACCACTGTGCCCAGCCTTGGCCTAGATTCCTCTAGAATCTCTTTTGTCTGGTGTGGAGTGCACTTCGTTTTTCCTTCCCGTGATATAAACTGAATTAATAGGTACATAATTCATTATAAAGTCATTTCCTAAAAGGCATGGCTAATCTGAAACACTCTGATGATCATCAGGAAGCTTTGGTTCTGCACACTCCTGCTTCCAGGGCAGTAATCACAATGGCAGATGTAACTCATCACACTGCCGGAGAATACAAGGCGTCCTTACTCTACCTGTTCAGCAAGCTGAACTGTGACCCTCTTCCCTTTGCTTCAAAAATATGTCCAGCAGTGAGTTTGAGCCTTGAATCAATGGGGTCTGAAAATGGGAATCAGTCATTTAATTCTGCTTTATTTTCTTGTTGCAGATTTATGTTCCTCTCATGCTAGTTAATGCAGCTGACGATCCGTTGGTGCATGAAAGTCTTCTAACCATTCCAAAATCTCTTTCAGGTAAGTGTTTCTTCCTACTGCCCTCTCAGCAGCTCAGCAAATTGCCACAGTAAATTCTGTCACCTTCACTATGCTGTCATCTCCTGGAGACACCCTCTTTAGGGAAAGACATCTCATAGCAGTCAGTGTTCTTATTTTGTGTAGCCTGATAGTCCTCGGGCTATGATGGGGCCTGGGCATCAGGCTCCCCTCATGTTCCTCCCAGGGCATGAGACAGGACCACCATGTATATTCATAGCCAGTAGGGCTCTGGGGAATCACCTGATGTTCTGTGAAATTATCTCAGGGTTAGGGTTCCCTTAAGTTTGAGAGTTTGACATAAAGAGATATTTAGATTTAAAATTCGGGACTAGGTACGGTGACTAACACCTGTAATCCTAGCACTTTGTGAGGTTGCAGTGGGAGGATCACTTGAGGCCAGGAGTTCAAGACAAGCCTGGGCAATATAGTAAGACCCTACCTCTACAAAAAACTTGAAAATTAGCTGGACATGGGGAGGCTGAGGCAGGAGAATGGCATGAACTTGGGAAGCAGAGCTTGCAGTGAACCGAGATTGCGCCACTGCACTCCAGCCTGGGTGACAGAGCGAGACTCTGTCTAAAAGAAAAAAAAAAATTAGCTGGACCTGGTGGCACATGCCTGTAGTCCTAGCTACTCAGGAGGCTGAGGCAGGAAGATCACTTGAGTCCAGGAGTTCAAGGCTGCAGCAAGCTGTGATTGTGTCACTGCACTCCAGCCTGGGCAACAGAGCAAGATTCTGTCTCTAAAAATAAATAAATATTAAAAAAAAATAAAATTTGACTTGAAAAGCAAAACAAAAAATCCTGTTCTGCTGTCTCTTGTGATAGCCTCTCCATCTGCTTTAAACATAAAAATAGAAGCAACTGGGCCGAGTGTGGTAACTCATGCCTATAAATCCCAGCACTTTGGGAGGCCGAGGTAGGCGGATCACTTGAAGTCAGGAGTTTGAGATCAGTCTGGCCAACATGGTGAAACCCCATCTCTACTAAAAGTACAAAAATTAGCTGGGCATGGTGGTACATGCTACTGGAGAGACTGAGGCATAAGAATCGCTTGAACCCAGGAGTGGAGGTTGCAGTAATTTTTTCTGTCTCAAAAAAATCAAAAATAAAAAATAAAGTTAAGCTCTAGGTTATTATTTTTCAGGATGGCCACTTAGCATGTGGCGTTGAGAGCTTAGGCATCTTTTAACACAACATGCAGCTTTAAGAATCTTGAAGATAGGCCGGGCGCGGTGGCTCACGCCTGTAATCCCAGCACTTTGGGAGGCCAAGACGGGTGGATCATGAGGTCAGGAGATCAAGACCATCCTGTCTAACACAGTGAAACCCCGTCTCTACTAAAAAAAATACAAAAAATTAGCCGGGCATGGTGGCGGGCGCCTGTAGTCCCAGCTACTTGGGAGATTGAGGCAGGAGAATGGCGTGAACCCAGGAGGTGGAGCTTGCAGTGAGCCGAGATCGTGCCACTGCACTCCAGCCTGGGTGACACAGCGAGACTCCGTCTCAAAAAAACAAAAAAACCAATCTTGAAGATAAATGTCTGTAGTGAAAAATCATTGACTCCATTGAATTCTCCTTGTTCTCTAGCAAATGATACTGTAAATGCCATGAATCCCTACTCAGAGCCCAGCCGCCACCGCTAGCATGGGAATCACCTGGGAGCTTTTTAGAACTGGAGAATCTCAGCTCCCCCTTCAGGCTTATTAAATCAAAATCTGCATTTTAATAAGATATCCTCAGTGATTCCGATGCACAAAGTTAGGAAACACATTGAATCACCTGGGGAGCTTGAGCAATACCAACACTTGGGAATTCCCCTCCCTCACTCCTCCTCAACCTCCCACCCCCAGAGATTCTGATTTAATTCATCTGGGCCAGCCTGGGTGTAAGCTGGTGCCCATTCAACTCCAAGCCAAGCTGTATTCTAAAACCTGCTAGGTGCCACTGTCTTGCCTGCCCCCTCTTTGTTGAACAAGGCAGAGTGAGTAGAGATTGAATGCCCACTTAGGTGACTGCCCCTGTGGGGAAAACCCAGGCTACCCTAGCCAGCTCACCTCTGCACCTCCTGTCCTGGAGCAAACTAGAGAACAGTAACTCACTCAGCTGCCTTTCCCCTGCAGAGAAACGAGAGAACGTCATGTTTGTGCTGCCTCTGCATGGGGGCCACTTGGGCTTCTTTGAGGGCTCTGTGCTGTTCCCGGAGCCCCTGACATGGATGGATAAGCTGGTGGTGGAGTACGCCAACGCCATTTGCCAATGGGAGCGTAACAAGTCACAGTGCTCTGACACGGAGCAGGTGGAGGCTGACCTGGAGTGAGGCCTCCGGACTCTGGCATGCTCCAGCAGCCCTCCTCTGGAAGCTGCGTCCCCTCACCCCCTGTTTCAGGTCTCCCATCTCCCTCAGTGACCTGGATCTGACCTCACACCATCAGCAGGGGGCACCCACCATGCACACCTGTCTCGGAGTAGGCAGCTCTTCCTGGGAGCTCCAGCTTATTTTTGTGCTTAGTTACTGGTTTTCTCCATTGCATTGTTAGTCATGGTGACAAGTGACAGAGTTCTTGCCCTCTGTCCAGTTTCAGCATCTGGTTGCTTTTAAGCCAAGTACATCTAGTTTGCCTATTAAAAATGTGTCTGAATAGCAAGTTTGCTTTGCCACCAAAAGGCTTTTCCCTGAGAACAGTGAAGGGTGTATGTCATTTTGTGGTGGTTTGTATGTGTCCTTACGTAGACCTTAAAAAGAGCTCACCCTTCCAGGCCAATGCTGAAGACACAGCTCAGCTTGGAAGCCTGAGAAGCCAGGCTTCCCAGGCCAGAGTGTGGCTTCTTAAATGGCAAAGGAAATTCCTTTGAGTCACAAGCCAAGTTTTCACCCTATCTTCTAAGATCATTTCCCTACACTTTGCTGCTGCTGAGAGTTACATGGGGCACTTGTTAAAAATTCAGCCTCCCAGGTCCCTCCCCTCGGAGAGGCTGATTCACTGGGTCTGGGAAGGAGCCTGGGGATTTTAATTTTTGACAAGTGCCCCAGATGATTCTCATCACCAAGCAAATTTTGGAAATGCTGTTCAACAGCGCCCTTGAATTGGAAACATCTTCATAGCTCATTTTATTGGAATTCATAATCAATCAGGGGTATCCCCTAGCTCCCATGGTCTCCAGAGCAGCAAGGCCAGCTATGGAGCTGCCATCATGTGACCACAGTGTGATGTCTCAGAAGGGCTCTGGGTGGGCTGAGCATCTGGGCTGTGCCCTGGCTCAGCTTTTCACCCTCAACAAAGTCCCTGTGGACTTCAGTTTCTTCACCTCTAAAATGGGGGACTTGGACCAGGTAGATTGCTGAGCTCACTACCAGGTTCAAAGTTCAATGACAAACTCAGTTTACTGAGGTTTGAGAGAACATCCCTCCAGGGGAGCCTGGGAGCTGCTCTCCCAGTCTAAGCATGTAGATATCATCATTTGCGTTTTGTGTGTGTGTGTGTCCCTTATTTGATAAAAAGATGTTTTGGTGTTGTTTTTGTTTTTTTTTTAAGCACTCACTTGTAATTTTAGTTTTTAAACCCAAGTTCCTCTAACTTTGCTTTTTGATACCAAACAATTCAAAAGTTGGACCTGAGTTTGGAGACAGATATTTCCAACCTAAGTGGGTATTATTTTGAAACCAGATTTTTAATTTAATAGCCTATATTTGTAGTCTGTTGGATAGGTGTTTCCAAAGTGTGTCTTCTGAAGTGAAAACACAACTCTAGGTTTCAAGTACTCCTTTTCTCCGATCCTGTGGTACTTGAATATCTAAAAACCCTGCACTTTGAAAAATCAGCAGTTGCTATCTGGAACTAAACAGAACTATGAGTAAAATTGCCTGGATACTTTAAAAAGATAGTTTCCCTCCTTCATCTCCTTTGACTCCAGGACAGACTGGAATATAAGTAATGGGTCTGCATGGATGTTTCAGGGATGAAAGGAGCCACCTGAGCACCTGAGTGCCAACCCTCAGGCCCACAGGTGGGTGTGGTTTGGGCACGGGTCCAAGTGACTGTAACCTGAAGAAGTTGTTTTCTGACAATCACCAAATCATCTGAATAACATCAAAAACAGCCCTTGTCTCAGAAAATTGAGATTTCTGTGGTCTCAACTTTGCTTTGGTATAATTTCTGACACTCGCCAACCGCTATCATTATGACTTTCTTCCCCCCAGTGTATTATTTCTCGAATACATTTCCTTTTCATGTTCTTTTAGCACAGACTGGCACTTTACCCCTCAATTTGGAAGCTATTCCCTCTCCTTTTACTTTTCCCTTCACCCAACTACAGCTGTGATCCTGACGATTGATAGTCATATTTCTGCCACTACTACCTTCATTTCTCAAGGCTTTTTATGAGAATAGGTGAACCAAGCAATAACATCCTAGGATTGAATCACCACCACAAAAGAGCGAGAGGCTCCTTTCATATGCCTGAGGCCACACCCCTTAACCTATTCTGACAACATAGTGGCTGGCCCAGGTACTAGCTCCATTCAGAAATTTGGGAAGAGAAAAGACAGCCCTGTTGTCACACAAACCGGTGTGGGGGAGGGTGGAGCCTGGTCTGCATGGCAGTCCTGGTGGCCCCTGTGGAGGACAGGCAGGGCTGGCAGCATAGCCTTTGTTGCTACACAACCGGAATTTGCTCCCCCAGGACTGTGGGAGCCAATGTCCCAGCTGAAATCTTTTTAGTGTGTGACTCTGAATGGCACTCACATTCCATTTTGGCTCACATGAAATTAACTGAAGCCCTTTGTTCAAGCTTCAGGCTCTTGGGCATGGAAATGCGAATGTGACTGTGGCTGTCTTACTGGAGAATTCTTGTTTGTCCCTGAATGAGAGCACAGAGGCATTGAATTTACAGAGCTGCAAACTTGCCTGATAAATGAGGGAGTGGCAGTTTATAGATAGGTCATCCTTTTTCCTTCCTCCAGGTGTCCTTGCCTTTCTTCCCAAAGTCATTCATTTCTGATGATTATATGAATCCCCCTTTTGCTAGTAAGGTTCTATTTGGGCGAAAACAAGGCTGAATTTTTAAAGAGTATTTGAATATTATATTTTAGAATCAAACTGAGGTTATAAATTGCATCAAGCGGACAATTCCATTGCAGGAATAATGTGTTAAAAACCAATGGGGAGAAGCACCCACATCTTTCCTGTAGTACTCCGTGTCTCATAAGCAATTTGAAGATACTTATAAGTAACTGATTCCAGTCAAATTAGGTTTAACTGACTCAAAAAATTGTGTCAAGTTTCTTTAATGTTTTTATGTTAGAAGTGAGTTTAACAGACTTGAAGAAAACTGTTATCTTTTCCTGCTGTGAGTTTACACGAATGACTCCAGAGCAGAGTGAAAGCAGAAAGCTGTTGGTTGCAATATTCTCCTCTCTGCAGCATTTTACGCTTACTGGGAACCTTATGAGTCACCATAAGAGTGGAAATATACCTGAGTTCTTGTCCTAATGGTCTCTAATTCACATTGGATCATGGGCAAATCACCTCACCTCTCTGAGCCTGTTCCCTCCTCTTAGACCATCTCTAAGACCATTTAATCTATTTACACATCATTTGCTTGAACATTGCTGAACATCAGTGTGAACTTGGCTTCTCCAGCCCTTGCAGGTGGAAACAACTATGTCAAGGCTCAAGGCTCATGCTGAGGGGACTTGGAGGGAGGGGGCTTCTGCATTAAGCTTTCCTGGTGAAGACCCTTGATCTTGTCTAAAGCCCTGTGTCTTTGACTGGCTTCTCTTCAGAGTCCCCATTGTCATCGTAAGATCCTTGCTATTCTGAGGGTGGTCTTGTGACTGTGGCAGGTGCTGGCCGCTGGAATGAGGAGCCTATCTCCATCCTCCAGTGTGACTCAGGCAGAGCATTGAGAATTCCCAGGGCAGAAATCCTTCCTGCTCAGGCTTTCATTCTAAAACTACAGTCTCCATTAAAGCTGAACTTTCTGGGTAGCTGAGCTTATATGCCCGGCATCTGAATGAGAGCTCTCTTTGTAACTGTGGGACTGGAGATCTATTTTGCCAGCTCCTGAGAAACAATACACGTGTTCTTGTTTGTGTTTGCTCGGCAAGCAGATGTCTGAGATGTAAGAGGCTTTTCTTTTCCTGTGCCATTGATTCCGACTTAGAGCTGAAGTAAAGATCACTGAAACATCACGTCAAGTTGAAGTCACTCATAGGTCTTTGTCCTTTAGGCAGGACAGGAGAGTCATTAAGAAGCATTTCACTGTAGCATTCTGTCACAATATCATCTGGAATTGTTTTCTTTGCCCAGAAAGCCTTAACTTGCCTCTAGAGAATCCCTGGTATTACAACAATATTGTGGCATTAGAATTCAAATTCTTCTGCTGTGGAAGTTTGAAGCGAAACTGCAGCAAAACCAGAGAATTTCCTCAAGTGGACTGAGGCTCCTTGTTATCTTATGCTCCCATCCCTCCCTCAACAATATGAGTGATCCAGAACTGGCCCAAACACCTCAGCTCTGGCCCCTTTTTACCCTTCTTGGCCTTACTCTGCTGTTCAAAGCCACTTTGGATTGCTTGGATGCTTTGAAAAGCCATGAAAAGTAGCCTGCCTGTGGCATTTAGAGGCCAAGCAATTGATGGAAAGTGTTTCTTCTACCTCTGTTATCTAAGCAGAGGGAAGTAAACCCCTTACGCCCCTACTGCCCCCAGTTGCCCTAGAATTGCTTTTGCCAAATTGTAGTTGAAGCTAAGGAAGGGGGATCTGGCCCCTGCTGACAGAGGGAACTGGAATGCCACACAAGGCAAGGCCTGCTTCCTTCCCGTCTCTGCTGCTGCTACCTCCGAATGCTGCAGCCCAGGCTTCCTCTTACAGTGGCCCTTGGAAGTAGGCCGCAGAGTAGACAGCTGCTTCTTTTGGAAGAGTCAGTCCCCCGTGTTTTCTGAACTGTTTTTCCTAGCATGTATGTGGGTAGAGCTTTCATGCATCTCCAATAATAAGAAGCTGAAGTTAGTTTTTTTTTATTCTCCAATTTAAAACTTTTATTTAAAAAGTAAACTATTATTAATGTCGAAAATGCAAACTTGGGGAGAGCAAAAAGATCACACATAAGGCTGTCACTTCACACTTGGAGGGTTGCACAGCAGCCGGGCAGAGGCGCTCCTCACTTCCCAGACGGGGCAGCGGGCGGCAGAGACGCACCTCACTTCCCAGACAGTGCAGCAACCAGGCAGAGACGCACCTCACTTCCCAGATGGTGGGTGGCCAGGCAGAGGCGCTCCTCACTTCCCAGACGGGGCAGCAGCCAGGCAGAGACGCACCTCACTTCCCAGATGGTGGGTGGCCAGGCAGAGGCGCACCTCACTTCCCAGACAGTGCAGCAGCCAGGCAGAGACGCACCTCACTTCCCAGATGGTGGGTGGCCAGGCAGAGGCACTCCTCACTTCCCAGACAGTGCAGCAGCCAGGCAGAGACGCACCTCACTTCCCAGACAGTGCAGCAGCCAGGCAGAGGCGTGCCTCACTTCCCAGATGGTGGGTGGCCAGGCAGAGGCATTCCTCACTTCCCAGAAGGTACAGTGGCCGGACAGAGACACTCCTCACTTCCCAGACAGGGCAGGGGCCGGGCAGAGGTATGCCTCACTTCCAAGATGGTGGGACAGCTGGGCAGAGGCGCTCCTTGCTTCCCAGAGGGTGGGCAGCCAGCCAGGAAGAACGCTCCTCACTTCCCAGAGGGTGGGCGGCCAGACAGGCGCGCTTCTCACTTCCCAGATGGGCAGCCCCCAGGCAGAGGCCCTCCTCACTTCCCAGATGGGGCAGGGGCCTGGCAGAAGCGCTCCTCACTTCCCAGAGGGTGGGCGGCCAAGCAGAAAGGCTTCTCACTTCCCAGACGGGATAGGGGCTGGGCAGAGGCGCTCCCCACTTCCCAGAACAATTCTTTATGAATTTCATAAAGGATTGAATGTGCAACTGAAACCTGCTAGTGATGATCTGGTAATATACAATTTGTCCAGTAGCCAAACAGTTTGTTTTTATTGTGTTTTCTAACCGTAAGAGATCATTAAACGCAAAGCCTATACGGCACTGTACACACACAAAAGAAAATGGTCACCGCAGGCCATACTACCAATGAAATGGTAGGTAAACGAATCTTTTTCTGGTCAAGAAAAAAAAAAAGAAATAGCACTTTGTATGCTTCATTCTACAAGATGAATTTCACTAGAAAGAATCCAATGAAGGCCGGGCATGGTGGCTCCCGCCTGTAATCCCAGCACTTTGGAGGCCAAGGCGGGTGGATCGCCTGAGGTTAGGAGTTCGAGACCAACCTGGCCAACATGGTGAAACCCCGTCTCTACTAAAAATGCAAAAATTAGCTGGGTGTGGTGGTGGGCGCCTGTAATCCCAGCTACTAGGGAGGCTGAGGTGGGAGAATTGCTTGAACCCAGGAGACAGGTTGCAGTGAGCCGAGATCATGCCACTGCACTCCAGCCTGGGGGACAAGAGTGAGACTCCGTCTCCAAAAGACAAAGAATCCAATGAAAATGGCTGCAATTACAACAAGAAGTGAAGGAAGAGGACTGGTGACATCTCTGAAGGATGCAGTTGAGGCTGATCCAGGTTTATCCGAATGTGCTACCTTTCTGAGCCTTAAACCTTCATCTCTCAGGTGTCGATTTTCTTCTGATAGCTTCATCATTTCTCCCTGAAGTCTTTTACACTCTTCTGTTAGTTTCCTTGTTGCGGTGTCATTAAGTGAAACACTGTGTGGTTTTGGCATGGGTCCATCTTGTTCAGATGCATTCAGTGGAACAGCTTTGCTAGGTTCCATGTCATTCAATTTATCATTTTCATTGGGCATTTCAAATACACATCTCAATTTGGAATCCATTAATTCGTCAGGTTTTGCCTCTTTCCACACAACTTCCATATCTGAAGTGTTCAGTGGAGCAAAAATTGTACCATACACTTGTGTTTACTCTTTTCATTCGGATCATAGTCAGAGGGCTGTAGCGTTACTGAAACAGTCACAGTTGACCCTGGGTCAATAATTCCACTGTTGGGCCTCACACAGTACCGGTGAGGCGCTGTAGTCTTCAGTTTGAAACACACTTTTCTATCCGATGGATTTCGCAATTTAAGATTTATAGTGACTACATCTGTGAAGGGGCCTTTGAATTTGAGGTCTGTGGGCAGGTCGAGGACCAGGATCTGCTCGTGCTTCGCCATGGCCCCGGAGGTGGACGCCATCAGAGAGACAGCACAGAGCAGCGAGGCGGTTTGCTCGCTGGGGGCGGGGGACGATGGCGAGGGGGGAGGGGGAGCGAGTTTGCATCTCTCCTTTTCCTGGTTAGTCTCTGTTCAACCACATTCTTATGTTGGCAGATCTGCTTCCCGATTGACTTTTTGAGAACCATCACTTTCACATTCCTAATTCTGATTTTGTTTTGTTTTGTTTTGTTTGGGTTTCTGAAACTTAAAATGCTGCCCTGAAAATACTATATTTTTGAGTTTGTGTTCTGAAAGCCTCTGTGCTGCTGGATCTTTGGGGGGGAAATACAGGATCCTTCAGCATTGAGGTGTTTAAGATTTGCAACTAGCAATGCAATTTTTTCTAAATATGGGGATATTTACCTTTAATAAGAAATTATACTAAACAATGATGTCCTTGATCATTTTATGTGCTCATATTACTTTCGATTCTACTATGATTGTGTGGTGGTGAACAAAGATCATTACAAACAAAAACTGTAATTTTGTTATATTTGATTCAATGGAATTTACTTAAAAAATAAAGACTAAAAATGTGGTGTGGCTATGTGTCCTTTGTATAGTGGCAGTTTTCCATCTGAAAGGATTCTTCCTGTGTCTTCACCAAAGTATGAGATTAATGGAAATACACAAAACCCCATTTTTGCACCACAATTGATGTTAGTCCATCTTCGCAAACAAATACCAAAACCTTGACCGGGCCACAAGCATCTTCACAACCCCATCTTCTCCAGGCAAGAAAGCCAAGAACTAAAATAAGTGAAGTATCTGTTTTCTACTTTTTTATTTTTTAGAGACAGATTCTTGCTCTGTGGCCCAGGCTGGAGTGCAGTGGCATGATCACAGCTCACTGCAGCCTTGACCTCTTGGGCTCAAGCAATCCTCCTGCCTTAGCCTCCCGAGTAGCCCCTGGGACTACAGGGACTTGCTACTGTACCTGGCTAATTTTTTAGTTTTTAGTTTTTTGCTGTGTTGCCCAGGCTGGTCTCAAACTTAAGTTCAAACAGTCCTCCCGCCTTGGCCTACCAAAGTGTTGGGATTATAGCTGTGAGCCACCATGCCCAGCCTCAGTGTTTTAATCATTTCTTAAAAGTGAATCATGAAGACAAAATGCAAGGCAAGGTGTAAATGGTGCTTGCCATGTGTGATTTGTAGGCTTTTCCAATAATGTTCTTTGAAAAGACTAGGTGAGGCCGGGTGCGGTGGCTCACGCCTGTAATCCCAGCACTTTGGGAGACCGAGGCAGGTCTGAGGCGAACCTGAGGTCGGGAGTTCAAGACCAGCCTGACCAACATGGAGAAACCCTGTCTCTACTAAAAATACAAAATTAGCTGGGCGTGGTGGCACATGCCTATAATCCCAGCTACTCGGGAGGCTGAGGCAGGAGAATCACTTGAACTCAGGAGGCGGTGGTTGTGGTGAGCCAAGATCGCGCCACTGCACTGCAGCCTGGGCACAAGAGTGAAACTCCCATCTCAAAAAAAAAAAAAAAAAAAAAAAAAAAGACTAAGTGAACATTTCCCAAGTTAAGATTATATTGGGTTGGTTGGGTGCTGGTGGTGGTTTCTTACTTGAATCTGTCTGAACCCAAGCTAAGGTCTCCCAGGACCAAGCACTGGCTCAGCCAGGAGGGTTGTACCAACCCCAAGAGACACTCACAGCTCCCTTCCCTCCTTGGCCACACAAAACCTTTGTCAAGTTAGGCAGGGTGGGGAGTGTTAGCTTTAGAAGTTGTGCATTAACAAGACCTAAAAATGCCCAGTGCCAAATTTCAAACTTCATCCCTCTCTGGTAAGCAAGCTTCCCCTCGATTCATATCCCCCACAAAATAGCCAGACTATTTTGGCCCAAGAAAACCAACTTGCAAAGAATACTACCTATGGAAAGACTACATGGAAGAGATTTCAGGTCCAGGGCATGAGGCCGGTCAGTGCCAGCTGCATGCCAGTGTGGTCAGGCAGGACCAGTAGCACACAGCTGCCCTCTCCTGAGGCAGCCGTACAGCATTTGTGTTCAGTGACACCTCACTCACTGCCCCAGTGATGCTATTTTTTATTTTACCTTTCATTAACAGGCCTCTCTGCTCTAGTCCTATGGGGAGTACTTTCCCTTGGTGAAGATGAAACACCTAACTGGATGGCCCTTCATATGACAGCCTCCCCTCCTCACCTCTCTCTTGGGTATCTTTAGAGGGAGTTCCATGAAAGTGCTGCCCTGTATCGGAGTGGTTGAAAGACATGACAGGCAATTTGGCCTCGGACTGGTGAACCCCTCCCCAAAGGTGCTAAGTTAAACACCTCTCTCCATGTGGCTTTGTGTCACCCACACCTTCCTTTTGATTCATGCTGCCTACCACATTTACCCCAGCATCTCTACTAACGACTGGTTTCCTCTTTTTTTTTTTTTTTTGAGATGGAGTCTTGCTCTGTCCCCCAGGCTGGAGTGCAGTGGCCGGATCTCAGCTCACTGCAAGCTCCGCCTCCCGGGTTTACGCCATTCTCCTGCCTCAGGCTCCCGAGTAGCTGGGACTACAGGCGCCCACCACGGCGCCCGGCTAGTTTTTTGTATTTTTTAGTAGAGACGGAGTTTTACCATGTTAGCCAGGATGGTCTCGATCTCCTGACCTTGTGATCCGCCCGTCTCGGCCTCCCAAAGTGCTGGGATTACAGGCTTGAGCCACCGCGCCCGGCCGGTTTCCTCTTAAAGTCATTTCCTCATCATCTGATGATAGTTGGTGAAATTAACCTGAAATATATGAAATTCTCATTTCATTGTTTCTTCTCCCTTCTCCTACCTGCACCTCTCCCACCCCCAGAAATAAATAAAACAAACATTGGAGACAAAGCATGAGTGGTAACAGAGCCAAAGAGATTTGGAGCCAGAGGTGCTGGGTCAGGGTCCCATCCTCGCCATTTCTAGCTCTTTGATCCTAAGCAGAATTTAACCTCTATTTATTTATTTATTTATTTATTTATTTATTTATTTATTTATTTATTTATTTTCCTATGGGAATAATTATACTAAAAATGCCTACCTCAGGATAATTGAGAGGTTCAGATGATATTTTTCAGAGTGCCGTTGTTACTTTGGACAGTGGTTTTGGCTTTATCTGTTTGGTTGCCACTCATACGTCATCTCCAAGGTAGAAACTACTAGAAAAGTGTCTGACGTGGTCCAGCTCCACACCAAGGTATCTAACTGATGGACTTCGAGGAAAGTGGAGCCCGGCCTGGTTATACTTTCCAAAAACATTCCTGGGCTCAGAAGTGCTGAAGAGCCACGTTGTGTGCACCTTCAAACCCTTATCTTTGTCTCTTCCTTCTTCATATGTGGCCACCTTGAGAAATCAAGGTGTACTACGTGTCCTGCCTACTGGCAAGGCAACTTCCGGGCACAGCCCCACAGCAGAAAAAGTTCTGGGACATTTAGCCTATCAGCTGCGGTCTTCCCACAGGGCTCCTGCAGCCTTCTTCTCTGTTCTCTGCTCACGTGCAAAGTTTGCCTTTAAACCCACAGATATGAATACTTACTAGAGTGGGTTCCTCCATATCCTCACCTCCATATGTCAACATACAGGGTTTAGGCAGTGCACATTTCAGACACCTGCAGGGAGGTAGACAACCACTGTTTTGTAGGCATTGATTGCCTTCTCTCTCTCTCCCTCCCTCTCTCTCTCTCTCTCTCTCTCTCTCTCCTCTCTCAGGGTCTCACTCTGTTGCCCATTTATAGGACAGCAGTAGTGTGATCATGGCTCAGGCAGCTTTGAACTCCCAGACTTGAGATCCTCCTGCCTCAGCCTCTAGTAGCTAAAACTACACTGCATTTGGCTGATTTTTTTTTTATAGGAACAGAGTCTTGCTGTGTTGCTCAGGCTGGTATTGAACTCCTGGCTTCAAGCAATCCTCCTGCCTCAGCCTCCCAAAGTGTTGGGCTTACAGGCGTGAGGCACTGTGCCTGGCCTGATTGGTTGTTTAATGTGCAGTCCCCTGGGGGTCTTGTTAAAAATGCAGATTCTGATGCAGCATGTCTGAGATATGGCCTTGGAGCTTGGGAGCTCTAAGGTCCAGCCCTCCTTGGACCACCCTTTGAATAGTGAGGCTCCAGGAGATCCCACAGGCTTCCAGATCTGACACTTCTGAGCTTCCTAAACTCCAGAGCCAAGCCCCCAACAGAAAGTGGGATCAGAGGCCAGGCATGGTGGCTCACACCTGTAATCCCAGCACTTTGGGAGGCTGAGGAGGATGGATCACCTGAGGTCAGGAGCTCGAGACCAGCCTGGCCAACATGGTGAAACCCCGCCTCTACTAAAAATACAAAAATTGGCCAGGTGTGGTGGCATGCACCTGTAATCCGAGCTACTCGGGAGGCTGAGGCAGGAGAATTGCTTTAAGCTGGGAGGCAGAGGTTGCAGTGAGCCAAGATCACACCACTGCACTCCAGCCTGGGTGACAGAGTGAGACTCCATCTCAAAAAAAAAAAAAAAAAAAGGTAGGATCAGCAGTGGTCCACTTCACCTCTTTCCCTGCTAGCTTGAATTAAGAGAAAGGTATGCTTCTTCCAGTAAGGCTTTGCCATGCCCCCAGGCAGCACTAAACTCCTCCACTTTCCCCTGGGTAAACCCGAGGCAGTGGCCAATCTCATTGAGAGGCTCTCTGAAGCTGGCGCCAGTTTCCTTCCTGAGACCTCCACCCACAGCTGAAATTGCCTCCAGACTCTGCTGTCTGCATTCTCCCAAGGACCAAATTAGCATGGCAGAAATGCATCGCTGCAACCTTCCAACTCTCAAATTACTTTGATGAGGCAGAATCTCTGCCTCATCCCAGATGTCCCCAGAAAGGGTTGGGCGTGGTGGCTCATGCCAGTAATCCCAGCACTTTGGGAGGCTGAGGCGGGAGGATCACCTAAGGTCAGGAGTTTGAGACCAGCCTGACCAACACGGAGAAACCCTGTCTCTACTAAAAATACAAAATTAGCTGGGCATGGTGGCGCATGCCTGTAATCCCAGCTATTTGGGAGACTGAGGCAGGAGAATCGCTTGAACCCAGGAGATGGAGGTTGTGGTAAGCTGAGATCTCACCATTGCACTCCAGCCTGGGCAACAAGAGCAAAACTCCGTCTCAAAAAAAAAAAAAAAAAAAAAAAAAAGAAAAAACAAAAACAAACAAACAAAAAAAACAGATGTCGCCAGAAAGGAAGTTGTTATGGGCACCAAATAGTTGTCATAAAATTCATATTTTGTCGTTCCTCTTCCCATAGCTGGTGGCCTTCAAAAGAGTATTTTATTGTCTCTCTCCAACAATGTGGGGGCCATTTGTAGGAATCACACACATAGGCAGCTGGGATTTTGTGAGGCTGAGCACGTCAGATTTTAACATTGGTGGTCTTCAAATACGTTTTCCCACAAGTGGAACCACCTCGGGCAAGGTCTGGCGCAGCCCACCCAGCTAACCCTCCTACCCAGTTTGTCCCTGGAGGGGCAGTGTCAGGGCACGGCCAGCAGGGGGCAGCGCGAGCACACAGTCAGAGCCGGCTCACGGGATCCCAACCCTGTAGCTTCTTCCTCAGAAAGCCACCGAGTTTTCTTATCAGACGGGGTCCTTGAGCTAAGGCCCAAGCCCTGCTGACCTTAGGGACGACCCCAGCATCCCATTCGGGTTTGAGTAGGAGCTAAGGCTGCCCCAAGAGTCTTCTGCTCAGCATGTGCCTGATTTCATTTATATATTTAGAGCTGCCACAAATTCAGAGTGGGCCTGGGCTGTGTCCAGGAGGGCACCTGGCATCTCGGGGCTGGGGGGAAGATGGGAGTCAGTGGACAGGGATCAACCAGTGTTTCCCTCAGATTTGGGACCCAGGTCTTGAGGAACAATTAGAACTATATCATGAAAATGTAAAAGATACCCATTCTTTTTTTCTTTCTTTCTTTTTTGAGACGGAGTCGCGCTCTGTCACCCAGGCTGGAGTGCAGTGGCACGATCTCAGCTCACTGCAACCTCTGCCTCCCAGGTTCAAGCAATTCTCCTGCCTCACCCTCCCAAGTAGCTGGGATTACAGGTTCCCGCCACCAAGCTCAGCTAATTTTTGTTGTTGTTGTTTTTGTTTGTTTGCTGGTTTTGAGACAGAGTTTCCCTCTGTCGCCCAGGCTGGAGTATAATGGCGTGATCTCGGCTCACTGAAGCCTCCATCTCCTGGGTTCAAGTGATTCTCTTGCCTCAGCCTCCCACGTAGCTGGGATTACAGGTCCCCGCCACCACGCCTGGCTAATTTTTGTATTTTTAGTAGAGATGGGGTTTCACCATGTTGCCCAAGCTGGTCTCAAATCCTGAACTCAAGTGATCTGCCCACCTTGGCCTCCCAAAGTGCTGGGATTACAGGCATGAGCCACCATGCCTGACCAAAAATACCCATTCCTTTTAATTATTTAATTCAGCCTCATCACCACCTCCTTCCATCAACACCTCCACGTGGGTCACCAGTGCCCTCCACCTTGGCAAACGCTAGTCTCTATTCCTTTCTCACAGGACCCCAAAGCACCATTGACAGTTCTCGTACTTGAAATACTTTCTTAGCTCCAGATGTTCCTAAGCGATCTCTCAGGATGAGGCACTTTCTACCAGAGCAGCTTCACTCTTTTAAGTTGGTGTTGTGTTTTGTTTTGTCGATACAGGGTGTCCCTCTGTTGTCCAGGCTGGAGTGCAGTGGCTGGAGTGCATGGCTAACTGCAGCTTCGACTTCCTGGGCTCAGGTGATCCTCCCACCTCAGCCTCCTGAGTAGTGGGGACTACAGACGTGCACCACCATGCCCAACTAATTTGTGTATTTTTTGTAGAGGTGGGTTTCACCATGTTGCCCAGGTTGTTCTCAAACTCCCAAGTTCAAGCCATCCTCCTGCCTCGGCCCCGCAAAGTGCTGAGATTATAGGCATGAGCCACATGCCTGCCCTTTTTAGGTTTAAATATCAAGGTTCCATGTGAGATTTGGTTTGCAAAAAGGAAGCCTCAACTTTTGGGACAAAATCCTCACTGGTTGATCTCCTACCCTTCTGCCCATAATAATTTGCTATGATTCCTCCTCCAGCCTAGGAGTCCTATGTAAATACCATTTTCGTTTTCATGGATTTTATGACCATGGATTGTTGACTGTGAATGTTATAAAGAAGGCAGTTTCTTGGGTAATGAGCATACACTACAAACCCTAGCAGTGAAAGAAAGTATGTAAGGAATAAGCGCATATACCCACACACACATATATATACATTGACATGTACATGAACATGTACACCAGCCTCACTGAAAAGCAAGAAGGAGAACTCTCAGTGGATCAGAGAAATTCCCAAAGGTGTGAAAGCAGACAGGACTGAATTGAATCCATAGTCCAGAAAACGGTTGGAATATCCTGCCCCAAAAGGTAGGTGCAGCACTTAGGGTGCTTCATACCCACAAAGAATGGAGGTGACCCTACAGGCAAGAGCAGACAAGTCTTGGGTTGATTGACTGGGACACCTTGGTGGGAACAACAAGGCCTCACCTACTGCCACTAGCCAGCCAGTGTCTGCTTCCATGTGGGAAAATGAGTGTAGCATCTTAGAAAAAGTATCTGTCAGTGCTTAGGAGACGCATGCCCAGAAGAAGCCAGCACTTCCCCAAGAGGGAACAGCACTCTCAGCAAACGGCATCTAACAGGGATTCTCACCTACAGAAATGAACACACACCCGAAAATCATCAAGCACTTGAGGAAAGCCAACTCCATAGAAGGAAAGCATTTGTATTTGTCAAAATATGCAGATTTGGGCCAGGCATGGTGGCTCACAACTACAATCCCAGCACTTTGAGAGGCTGAGGTAGAAGGATGGCTTGAAGCCAAGAGCTGAAGACTAGCCTGGGCAGTACAGCCAGAGCCTTATCTCTACCAAAAAAAAAAAAATGTAAAAAATTAGTTAGGTGCAGTGGCATGTGCCTGTAGTCCCAGCTACTCAGCAGGCTGAGGCAGGAGGCTTGCCTGAGCCCAGGAGTTTGAGGTTGCAGTGAACTATGATAGCACCACTGCACTCCAGCCTGGGTGACAAGTGAGACCCTGTCTCAAACAAAACAAAACAAAACAAAACAAAAAAACCCCGCAGATTTGGAAAGTGTAAGTTCATCACTGTAAAGTGCTTGAGAGTGAAGACAAAAAGAGAGCTTTAACTCTATAACTTGAGGACTGAGTGAGCTCGGAGAAGATGCCACCTATGAATCTAAGTAGAGCCGTCCATCCAGGCAAGGGGACGGCAGGAGACAGCGTTTGTTGGAGAGACCCCCTCTCCCGGACAGATAGAGGGAACGTGACTGCCACCCTGGAAAGAGGTCCGAGTTCCTGACCATCCCACACACGCAAGACTGTACCTCACCAAGGGGAGCAGGCCACCCCTGAGTGAAGCCACTTCCAGGCCTCCTCCACCCTGGAATTCTGTGTGGAAAGCCCCTCGCCTGCCTAGAGGCCACCAGGACTGCTGTGTTTGCCAAATCATTTGAACATATGTCCTCCCTCTTTTATCTTCTTTTATTGCATTTTTGCTAGGAGTGGGGGATATTTTAACCCAGGCTCCTTGCCTGTTTTCACAGACTCTAAGTCGTAAAACTCTGTTACAAAGGAAATGACTGAGAAAACGAATTAGAGTCTTCGAAATACAACCTCACACAAAAATCACTGTCTTAAAGCTTCAAGGGCAGCTGGAAATATAACTACCCCCAGTTCTTCTTGTTCAAAGGAATTCCCCCTCCTTTATTCCCCATCCCCCACCTTGAGAACAGGGTGACATCTGAGGTCACTCAGGCTTAGGGAGTCTAAGGGGGGACCACAGTCATCTCAAGCAGCCCTTTCCTAGCCTTGGGTCCAGGACAGTTGAGGAGAGGCCCAGGCATTCTAACTACAGTTCAGCTGGCAGGAGATGTTTTCAGAAGGCTGTGTTCTCAGCTTGGGCCCGGGGGCCAAAGAGCTGCTCAGCAACAGCTTTGCCATCATACTTGGGCAGCGTGCCCCCAAAGTCAGAGGGCAGGATGTTCTCATCAATCTCCTGGTAGAAACCAGAGAGGTCCTCCCCGTGGACAAAGACCTGCAGGGAAGCAAGGGAGAGAGAGAGCTGAGCAGGAGGAGGTGCCCTAAGGATGAGGGTTGAGGAAGGAAAGGGGCAGGAGGACAAAGCCCCATCGTGTGCAATCTTTGCCTGGCGACACCCCTCTCCGCAGGTCTCCATATTGGGTGTCAGTGGGATCCACGTAGCTCAGGACCATGGTAGAGTGTGAGGAGGGCTCAGATGGGGCCCCACCCTCGGCCCTCTTGTCTCATTGTCTGGGCGGCCCATGTACTCACCCTCTCAAGCAGCTTGCTCTTCAAGAAGGGCTTGACCACATTGTAGGTCGTGGTGAAGTACCATGGCTGGTGGATGAAGTGGATGGCTTTGAACCGGGCTGGGAAGGAATCCTGCAGTGACAGACAGACATCCCATTCCCCATGGCCCTGATGACCTCTGAGGCTCCCACTCATCCCTGCTGCCTCTCCTCATGGCATAGAACAGACTTGTCCAACATCACAGGGCTGCCCTGGAGAAGGGCCCACTGAAGGTCCTATTTCCAGGCCAGCAACTAGGGATCCCTGGCTTTACTGTGGCCCAGACTGCAGGGAGGAAGCCCCAAGATTCATATGACCCAACCCTCTCCCTGCTGATGCAAATAAAACCAGGAATTAGGTCAAGAAATGAAAGTAGCCTTTCTTGGCCTTTTGGTGAGTTGTTTCAAACCCACTTGCCTGCCGAAGGGACTGCAAACTACTACAAACCACAGGAACACTCTTATCATCCCTCATTGTCCATCAGCCCCTCCCACGACCTCCACCTCCCACCCCTCGTTTCCCAAATACACAGAGCAGATCCAAGATGGCTCTATGAAAGGACTCCTGACATGTCAGCATATATAGGAGTGAATTATCAGAGGGCTAGTGATATCCCTTTCTCGGGGTGAATCCACATTCAAAGAGAGGCAGTGCGACATATGTGGACAGACAACATGGGATTACAGGTCAGAAGATGCAGGTTCAAGTCTGGCCTCTGCCACTTGATTGCTGTGTGACCTTGAGATGTCACTTAAATCTCTGAGCCTTCGTTTCCAGGTTTGAAAAATGAAGCAGGGAAGGAGGGAAAGAATGCTCTCAAGGAGTCAATGGAAAAATGAAAGTGAATACTTGGCAAACTGTCAATCACTATGCAAGTGCTTGTGGTTGGGACTGTGACTGTCACTGCTCTTTATGGCATGAGGTGGTCCAAATTCTCAGGTCCCTGCAAGCACCATGAAAGGAGGCCCAGCCTCTCAGCCTCCCCAGCTGTGGGAGGCTCCTGTGGTATAGAGCTCTAAGCCTCACCTGGAGCATGTCCACCATCTTCCTGAGATCTGAAGTGCGGAGACTAGCAGCCTGCTGCATGGTAAAGCCCTTGAAGTTCTCAATGATGCAGAATCCATTAATTTGAGTTTCCTCATTCTCCAGCAGCTTCTCCAGGATGAAGCAATATGCCTGCAAGATCTTGGGCACAGAGAGAACAGGCTGTAAGACCTAACCCGCAACAATAATTAAGGCTTGAGGTCCTAAGGGGAGAGCTAATTGGTACATTCTTCATTCATCATTGCTGCAGGCTTTGATCTCGGACATTCCACTTCTGCGAATGTATACCAAGAAAATAAGCTTGAATGTCACATCCATGGTTAGAGGCCAGAAGGTTTATCCCAGTACTCTTACAATAGTGCGAACATTGGAGACAACTTAAACGTCCAACAATGGGAACTGGTGAAATTATGGTACATTTGTGCCATGGAATGCTCTGGAACAATTAAAAACAATATAGAAGACTAATAATACAGGAAAATGTGCATGATGTATTATTGTAGAATATAATACCATTATTATAAGAAAAATGTGTGAGCTGGGCATGGTGGCTCACGTCTGTAATCCTAGCACTTTGGGAGGCTGAGGCGGGTGGATCATCTGAGGTCAAGAATTCAAGACCAGCCTGGCCAACATGGTGAAACCCTGTCTCAACTAAAAATACAAAAAAATTAGCTGAGCGTGGTGGCAGGCACCTGTAATCCCAGCTACTTTGGGAGGCTGAGGCAGGAGAATCACTTGAACTTGGGAGGCAGAGGTTGCAGTGAGCCAAGATCACGCCACTGCACTCCAACCTGTGTCAAAACTCTGTTTCAAAAAAAAGAAAAATGTGTGTGCATGTGTGTGTGTATGTGTGTGCATAGACGTATAAAAAGATTGAAAGGATGTCAATAGTAGAGCTCTCTGGGTGGTAGAATTGCAAATGATTTAAATTTGTTTGTAATTTTTTTTTTTTGAGGTGGAGTCTTGCTGTGTTGCCCAGGCTGGAGTGCAGTGGTGCCATCCTGGCTCACTGCAACCTCCGCCTCATGGGTTCAAACGATTCCCCTGCCTCAGTCTCCTGAGTAGCTGGGATTACAAGTGCCTGTCACCACGCCCGGCTAATTTTTATATTTTTAGTAGAGGCAGGGTTTCATCATGTGGGCCAGGCTGGTCTCGAACTCCTGACCTCAGGTAATCCACCTGCCTCAGCCTCCCAAAGTGCTGGGATTACAGGCATGAGCCACTGCGCCCAGCCAATTTTTTGTATTTTCTAAAATGAGTAGATATCACTTATGTAATAAGAAAAAATATATATTTAAGTCTCTTCCGTAAAACACACAGATAAAACGCGCAGGTGTGCGCTTCAGCTCTACAGCCTGTGTCTTATTTAATGGGAAAACACTACAGGCATCCTTACTAAGATCAGGAATTAGATAAGGATTTCACCTTCTCTGCCACCATTTAATTCCATGTTGAACGTACTAACCAATGCAATCAATTTGTTCCAAAAAAAAAAAAAAATCAGGGGCATGAGAAGTGGAAAGGGAAAAGAAAAACTATCTCCTCTACTTACAGATAGTATTATAGTATACTTAGAAAACCCCAGAGAATCCATTATAAAACTAACATAAATTTTAAAAGAGTTCAGTAAAATAGGGGGATATACAATTAAAAAACAAAAACAATAACCTTCATTTATACAAACACTAACCAACTAGAAGATATAATGGAAGAAGGAGCCCCATTTTTAGCAATGACAACAAAATTAATACCTAAGACAAATTTAATGAGAACTGTGCAGGACATTGTGAGGAAAAAATTTTAAAAACTTTTTATTTTTCAGAAACAGAGTCTCTCTCTGTCCCCCCAGCTGAAGTGCAATGGCACAATCATAGCTTATGAAGAAACTTTTAAAACACTCCTGAAAACTCGAAAGTTGACTTGAATAAAACAGAAGGCATCTCACATTTGTAGATAGGACAACTGGCCAAGAATGTGACATTCTGAAAGAAGCCAGTTCTCCCCAAGCTTGTTATTTACGTTTAATATTATCCCCAAAAACATACTCCTACTATTTCTCCTAAAGCTAGACAAATTAATTCTAAATCATAGATCATAGGGGAAAATGAACATGTAGAAGTAGCTAGAAAAGCCCCCCAAAAAGCAAAGCAGTAAGGACAAAACTAGCCCTAACAGATCAAACATGCCACAAAATCCCTATCATCAAAACAGTATGATATTAGAGTATGAATAGATAAAGAGGCCAATGGAACAGAATAGAAAGTCCAGAAAGAGACCAAGTACATATGAAAATATAAAATATGATAAAGATGGCATTTCAAGTCATTGAAAAAAGATGGACTTTTAAATAAATTGTGTTGGCACAACTAGATAGCATTATCTAAAATTAGTTTGGGTTGGGTGCAGTGTCTCGTGCCTGTAATCCCAGTACTTTGGGAGGCCGAGGTGGGCAGATCACTTGAGCTCAGGAGTTCGAGACCAGCCTGGCCAATATGGTGAAACCACGTCTCTACTGAAAATACAAACATTAGCGGGGCATGGTGGCGTGCGCCTGTAATCCCAGCTACTTGGAAGGCTGAGGCGTGAGAATCGCTTGAACCCAGGAGGAGGAGGTTGCAGTGAGCTAAGATCATGCCACTGCACTCCATTCTGGGTGACTACAGCGAGACTCCATCTCAAAAATAAATAAAATAAAATAAGTTTGTAGCAGGTTTTTTTAAAATTAAAGGAATATTTTTCAGGCTCAGTGGCACATGCCAAAGCTCTCCCAAGACAAACCCTAATTCCCTGACTTGGGGCAGCCCCCTTAACGGCTCAGACAAGCAAAATTGTGTACATATATAAGCACAAAGAACTCGGGCTCCTAAATAGACTGGAACCTGTGCTTTCCAGAATCTCTTCCAGCCTGTAGTCCACTAATCCTTGTTCTTTCTGTTGCTATCAGCTTTTAGCATTTGGCAGGGCAGCCCCCAGCTCGTGGCACACAGCTGTTACCCCCGCTTGGCACTTGGCTGGGATACCCAGGAAGAGCCATGTATTATTGACCATCAAGCCCCACCTGCAAAGCTGCTGGGTTTTCCAGCTGCCCTGGCACATCCTAGGACTTCTCTCCCTGCCTGGAAAGGACTTGGTGGCAGGTGGCTGTCCACCTTTCCCCCTCTACAGACCTTGCCTCCTGGGGAACCAGAAATGAGGGCTCAGTAGAGGCCAGGGTTGAAGGAGGGAACCCAACCCATGGGGTGGGAGCCAGGCAAGCCCCCACTAACCTCATCGAAGGTGATTTCTTGACTTTGCCAGTTCTCAATGTTGAAGAGCATGACCACTCGGCCATACTTGTCCCGACTAGAGAGGACACCAGGGTAGCCAGCTTCAATGGTACAGCGGACAGCCTCTGGGGACAGGCTGTCAAAGAGCTCAGGGTACTGCAGCCGGAAATTCACATAGCCTGGAGGAAGGAGAGCAGAGGAAACCCCTCAGGGAGCCATCCCATCCCTACCCCATCCCACCTAGTGGGACTCAAGAGACCTGGCCTCCTGCCTGGCTCTTCCACATGTGTCCTATGTGTGACCAAGCTGGCTACTCAACCTATCTGAGCCCCATGTTGCCTCTCCAAAAAATGGGATCTCGATATTGGCCTATCTATTCTAGATAGTCTAGATAGTGGCCTATCTCACCAAATTGTTGTGGCAATCAAATGATTCAAGGTGTAAACATCATCATAAGCTTGTGCAAACATGAGGCGTAGTCCTAAATATGAGGATAAGCATTACTTGTTATTTTCTTCCCCGTGGGGACAAGGCACAGGGCACAGGATAAGCTGAGTGGTGAGGTGTGCACAGGGCTGGGGAGAAGCTCCCAAGGAGAATCCAAACCCCAAGCAGGACACAGAGCCCTTCCTGATTCCAGCAGCACCTCTACAGTCCACAAACTCCATCCTTACCCATCCTGAGCAGTTCCCCACCTCTGTGGCCTGCACCACCAAACTTGAGCCCCTAGAGGAGCTGGGTACATCTGCCGAGAGACCGCCACATCCACCTACTCACTGCTCTGGAACACTCCGGGCACCTCCCACCCCCTGGCCCTTGTCTTTGCTGTTCCCTCTGCCCCGGCTGCTCTTCCCCACAGATATCTCATTTCCTTTAGGTTTTTCTTCAAAAATTCCCTTTGCACTGGGACTTCCTTGGCCACTTTATCTAAAACTTCAACCCCTCAAGACTTTATATCCACCTCCTTAATTTCTTTCCTTATTCCTTACCATTATTTAACCCTATATAATTTTACTTTATGTATTGGATATATCGTTTCCGCCATTAGAATATAAGTCCCACCAGGGCAGGGAACTCTTGTCTGTTTTGTCTCCACTGCATCCCTTGGCCTAAAACAGTTCTTGGTATAGCATGGCCCTGAATTACCATTTGGAGAAGGAAGAAGTAAGAAAAGGAAAATAATTAGCCTCCAGAGGGTCCGCTCAGACCCCATTTCCCTCCACCAGTGCCCAAGATTTGATTTCCTGAGGGACCCCCTTTTTTTTTTTTTTTTTTTTTGAGATGGAGTTTTGCTCTTGTTGCCCAGGCTGGAGTGCAATGGCACGATCTCAGCTCACCACAACCTCCGCCTCCCAGGTTCAAGTGATTCTCCTGCCTCAGCCTCCCAAGTAGCTGAGATTACAGGCATGCACCACCACGCCTGGCTAGTTTTATATTTTTAGTAGAGGTGGGGTTTCTCCATGTTGGTCAGGCTAGTCTCGAATTCCCGACCTCAGATGATCTGCCCTCCTCGGACTCCCAAAGTGTTGGGATTACAGGCCTGAGCCACCGCACCCCGCCTATGATTTCTTGAGGCATCCTGTCTTCATCCAGCCAGCAGTGCCAGGGCAGTTCTGTCCCCGGGGCTCATTCCCAGGTCTGACACCATCTTCAGTTCCACTGCACATGGGGCTTAGGTAACTGCCTTCAGCGAGGCACTATCCACCTTCCTGCAGCATTCCAGAGCCAAAGCTTAGATTCTCATGGTGGGGTTCTGGAGTGGAAACTCCTCCCCTCGTCAACCAAATGGGGTACCCAAATTTTACTCATTGAATCCCAAGACTGAGAGAGAGTTGAGAGGACTCTGACCTCTAGGAATCTGCTCCTGACACACTTCACTCATTCATTCATTCATTCATTCATTGCCAGAGCTGACCCACTTTACAAGTAAGGATATGGAGGCTCAGAGAAACAGACTTGCCCACAGTATGGAAGCGGGCCTCTTCAGTGCCTGGGTGAGAGTGGATACCATCCTCATGGCCTCCCGTCCTCTCAGGGCCGTCCCTTCAGCGCGGGCCTCACCTCTGAGCAGCTCATAGGCACGGCCCACGTTGAACTTTCGCGCGCGGATGAAGCGCAGGAAGAAGCCGCTGTCCTTCTCTTGCACCCTCTCCGCCACGGCCACGGCCAGCTCCTCCCCCGAGGCCGCCTGCGCCTGCACCATCTCCTGCAGCTCTCGCACTGCCTCCTCCCGGGTCTCCTCTCTCTCATTCAGCTCATCCTTGGCCTGGAACAGGGTGGGGTGTGCATGAAGTTAGACTTAGGTGCGGGTGAGGGGTAGGACACACAGGTGATGAGTCTCCTGCCAAAGCTGAGGGGGCCCAGAGGTCTGCAGCTGCAGCCCTTGCTCTTCTGCCCCAGGGGCAGCATCTGTACTGGCAACACCTGAGATTGTTGTGTGTGGAGAGAATTCGGTCAAACTGTTCACCCTGGATATTTGCAGAATATGGCCAACAGTCTAAATGTTTCAAAAAATGACTGCCTACACTCACTAAGCCTTTGCCTAGCAACCTAAGTCCCTTAAATGCATTGTGTTTTTCAATCTGCCACAGACCATCATGGTTGGCGTTCTTATCCCCATCTCTCAGATGAGCAGACTGAGGCTCATAAAGGTGAAGATATTCTTGCTCAAGGTCACCCAGAGAGAAAGGAGTGGAGCTGGGACTCCTCTTTTCATCACTTCACTCTGCTGCCTCCCAGGCTCCATTGTGATTTTTTCAAAAACACAGCTCTCCAGCAGATGGCAGCCTGCCGCCTGCCCAGAGCCTCACATTCCTCCCCTCTGCTGGGTCAGAACTCCTCCCCGCACCTCAGACAGCTCTCTCCTTGGACAGCATGAGGAGGGAAGGGAAAGGAGGGGGAGTAAAGTGTGAAGGAGCTAATAGCACCTTTCCCTTGAGATGCCCAAGGAAGCAGAGATGGAAGCTGGGAGCCCAGGCTCAGTTCAGTCACTTCTCATCCTCCCCGGCAGCGCTAGGACAGCTCTGTCAGCCTCCACAGAGCACAGTCTGACCATCTCTGAGCTAGTCCGCCAACCGTCTTTCACAGGTACAGAGGGCAAGACCCAGAGATAGAAAGCAATCTGCTTAAGGTCACACAGCAAGCTGAAAGTAGGTCTGGTTCTGGAACTCACGTCTCTTGCCTGTCTAGCAGGGGCAGCATTTGGATGCTTGCTCCCCGGGGCCATTTCCAAACCAATGCTCGTCATATTGAGTCTAGTTTAGAGGGCCCTACTTCCAAGGCTCTGGGCTGTAGTATTGGGTTGGGCTGGCCTGGCTGGGTGTCTGGTCAACCCAGTTGCTGCCATAGCAGTGACCACCAGGAAGGACCCTAGAACAGGCCAGTCTATCAGGTCCAGGATGATCTGGAGTGCCAGGGCTAGACCCTTTCACAGAACAGAGAATGAGGTCATGTTCCCCTCATGTTGCCTCCCTAGGCTGCTCCTCCCCGCACTGTCAGCCACCTCACCTTCTGCAAGGTGTGGCGGGGCAGCTGGCTGCACGGGCCAAAGACAGGTCCATGGTCCTTGGTTGTGAGCTGCTCCAGTTGGGCACGGAGCTCCTGTTCCTCTTCAGGTACCATGCGGAACGTGCCCACCTGGGCAAAGAAAGGAAAAACAGGAACAGCCAACCCCATCAGCCTGAGCCAGCCATGGGAATGGGCCTGTTCAGACATTTAATTTTTTTTCCCAAGGTCATTGTTAAGCCTTCTCCTTTTGTGGGGGTCAGGACCCACACAGAGGTTATAGGAGTGTGTGCCTATATTCCTGGGCAGAGCAGAAGATAGAGAAGTGAGGAGGGAGGGAGAGGGAAGAGAGGGAAGGTGGGTGGAGGGGAGCCCTGGAGGACACGGTACTTACCCCTTCTGACATATTGCCTCTGGAAGACACAGAGTCCTTGGAAAAAGAAGGGATCTGCTTTCTCTGTCCTGGCCTCTCCAGTCAGCCCCTTCCCTAGGATAGGAAGTCAGGGCTGCAGGGGTTAGAAAAACCATTTTGTTATTGTCTCAGAATAGTGGATCTCAAACTTTCAAATGCATCAGAATCACCCAAGGCATTTGTTAGAAATGCAGGTGTCTGGGCCCCAGCTTCCATGATTCTGGCTCTGAAGGTGCAGGCTGGGACCTAGGAACCTGCAATTTAAAACACTTCCTGGTGGCTCTGAGGGAGATGGCTCTTGGGCTACACTTTGGGAAACACTGTTTGGACAAGGCACAGACACAAATAGCTCAGTCCTCAGATGTTACAAGTTGGCCCTGCCAGGAAAAAAAGTCTGGCTCTATTCTCAATGACACGATCACTGCAGGATAAGGCAATCTCTCCTCTCTCCTGTGGCCATCCTTCTCCAGCCCAAAGGGGTCCCTCAGAAACTTCACAGCCTAGTGGATGGCCCTTTCCCCAGTGCATTCGTTCTCAAGATGGGTGATGACCAGTTACGTAAGTACGTAACCATGAAACTGGAAGTGTGTTCTGTGCTTTGTGATGCACTAAGTACTTTCAAATCCACTCTCTCAGACCCAGGGTCATCATTATTATTCCCATTTTACATAGGAGGAAACAGAGGAGGGGAATAAGTGACTTGTCCAAGGTAACACAGCCAAAAAATAGCCAGGGATCAGGACTCAGACCCAAGTTGTGACTTCCTGTCAGCACCAAGAGGCAGCCTGCTATGGCGCAAAAGTCGGACCTGGGTTCAAGTTCTTCTCTTCCACTTGCAGGCTGTGTGATTTAACCTCAGTCTTGGTTGTTCCCTGTAAAGTGGGATGGAAGGGTGATGAGATGTAGTTAAATAATGGACACATAAGTAATGCTTGGTTACCAGAACAGATCCCATTCATGGCCCACATGACAACCTGCTTCCCCAGTGGGTATTTTTGGAGACAGCTCTTCTGTTTCCAGGTTTTCTCTCCTGCCTAAATGTCCTGCCTAAGTGCCTTCAGGAACCTTTCACCATCCTGCTCCTACCTGTGACCAGGTTCCATGGTCAGTTCAATCAGCTAGTCACAATTGGTAAGTGACAGAGCTGGGACTTGAACCTGTGCCTGCCTGACACCAAGTCTTTTTTTGACACCTAGAGCCAAGACATCTGCAGGCAAACTTCCTAGGAGAGCTGGCATCATAGAAACCTTTAAGGTTAGGGAGACCTGGGTTTGAATCAGGCTTTGTCAGTTACAACTTGTGTGACTCTAGCAAGTTATTTAACTTTTCTGGGTCTCAGTTTCCTCATCTGCAAAGTGAGGATAATAACAGTACCTACCAAAAAGAACTGTCATGAAAACCATATAATTTCTGCAATGCTCCTGGCACAGTGTCCTGTTCTAAAACATAGTTCCCCTTCTCTTTCTTAGCTACATATTGATCATTACCCTAACTTGCACAAAGAGACTTGGAGGACCCCCAAAGAGTATCTGAGGGTCCCCCATTTCCTGCTCCTTCCACTCCACAGCCCCAGCAAGCACAGGGAAGTTCTGGGGGCCATAATCCACCCACAGGAACCAAATCTAAGCCATCTTTCTGGCTGGTAGATGTCCAGATAAGTGGGCACAGAGATAGACAAACTGAAATGCTGCTGTGCTATCAGTTGGGTTTTGCTGGAACAGGAATGGAAATGGAGAGGCTGACAGAACTGCCCTGGGGAGCCCAGACAAAAGGGACAGTGACTGGACACCCCCAGCCAGTTGTGCAGACCATCAGAACGAGATCCGAGATCTTAGGAATACAGGGTTCAAGTCCGTCCAGGAACTCTTTTCTAAATATGCCCAAGCTGTTAACTTTGAGTTTTAAAAATACTGATTTACAAGCTGTACACAATGAAAAAATGCTTATCCCTCGCACCGTGCCAGTGCTGTTCCCTGCCATCTCAGGTTGCCAATGAAAATACAGAATGCCCAGTTAAATGTGAACTTTTTGTTGTTGTTGTTTGTTTGTTTGTTTGTTTGTTTTTCTGAGATAGAGTTTCGCTCTTGTTGCCCAGGCTGGAATGCAATGGTGCGATCTCAGCTCACTGCAACCTCTGCCTCCCAGGTTCAAGCGATTCTCCTGCCTTAGCCTCCTGAGTAGCTGGAACTACAGGTGCCCACCACCATGCCTAGCTAATTTTTTGTATTTTTAGCAGAGACAGCGTTTCTCCATGTTGGCCAGGCTGGTCTTGAACTCCTGATCTCAGGTGTTCTGCCTGCCTTGGCCTCCCAAAGTGCTGGGATTACAGGCGTGAGCCACTGCACCTGGCCTACATGTGAACTTTTTAAATACTAAAAATGTATTTGCTGTTCATCTGAAATTCACATTTAACTGGGTGTCCCGTATTTTTATTTGCTAAATCTGCCATCAAATTGGTCTGGCTCAACCTGAAGAATGGCCAGGTGGTTTCGGTTTTACAGGCAGCTTGGGATGTGGTCTCCCTGCTCCCCTGAGTCCTCACCCCAGTCCTGGGCTCCCTGGCCCAGGCAGGCCCCAGGTATTGACTTACCTGCCAGGTCGGCAGCTCCTCCTTGGGGCCACCTGGTACCTGAATGTCCTGGAGCTCTAGAGGTTGCCTCTGCTGGAGGCGTGGTCCAGTCAGCAGGTTGGGATTAGTGTGTCATGAGGAACTTCTCACCGCCCACAGTTTCCGTTAAATCGGGCTCACAGGAGGCCCAGAGTGGGGCAAAGGAAGACCCGGAGAGAGATGGGAGAGGGGAGAGGCCTGGGCCTGGCTGGAGGCGCATCAAAGCCCTCTTTTGTGTGCGGCTGCTCTGGAGTTCCTGCTCAGCCATGTGGAAGCCCGGTCGTGGGGCTGGGATCTGGGCCAGTCCCATTCCCTCTTTTCCCTGCCCTCTTTCTCCTCAAGATCCCAGGGTGGGGTTGCTGAGAGAGCACCCCTCCTCCCCCCGCCCCAGGGTAACAAGAGGTGAAGGGAAATTGTACATGTGATTACATCTACAGTGGAAGCTCCAGCAAATCCAGGCCTATTGCCCACCCCTCTCCCAGTCAGCAGGACCTGGCATGGTAGTTTTCACCTCTGCAGTGAGTGGGATCAGTTGGGAAATGTGGCTGGTTAAGGCCAAGCAGGGAGAGGATAAGACAGGCCGAGCCTCCTTCTGGGCAGTGTGGTGCAGCGAATGGCATGCCTCGGAACCAGACTGCCCACTTATAAAGCCTCGCTGGAGCATCTTCTGGCCATAAGACGTGACTTCAAAACTCAGTGGCTCAGTCTCCTCCTCTAAGAAGTGGAGAAAACTAGAGGACCAGGCTCATGACTTTAGTGTGGATGAAATGGCAGTAAAGTGCTTATTTCAGGGGTTTAGCTGCCTGACACTTAATAAGTCCTCTGGAAAGGTCAGTTACTCCGAATACAGAATCAATAGGCACCTAACTGGAGGTAACGTATTATTCAACCCTTTATACAGGAAGAAACCCCTCTGCAGCCTCTCAACGGGTACCTGCCCAGCCTCTGTTTCGCTATTCCACTGGATGAGGAGGAGGTGATTCCTGTAGAACATTTTTCCATCTAGGATTCCAAGGGCAGGAAGCTCCCTGTTTCCATTACTGAGGACTCTCCTTGTTTAAAAACTCAGTGTTGGTTTGAGCCCCAAGCAGCTTCCTGTAATAACCACCCTTGGTCCTAATTTTGCCTCCTAGAGGTGCCCAGGACAAGGTCAAACTCCCCTGCACAGGTCACTCTCCAGAATTCAACCCCAGAAGTCCTTTTTTATTTTCCCTGGACATAGTTCTTGCTTTTCCACCCATTCCTACTTTGACAGGTTTGGGATTTCTTCACACCTCCCCATTTCCTGCCGAGCCCTTCCTCCAAAGCAGGCTACAATGCCTGGTGCTTAGATCTTGGGGTACACTTCAGTCACCTTGAGCTCTTTGTTTCCAACAGCTCTTTCCCTGGGCTCCTACTCTGGCTGCTCTCTGGGTCTTGGGCTGTTTCTGTCCCAAGTCCTCTGTGGAGCTGGGGATCCTTCATTTATGTCATTCTTCTTCCTGGTGGTCTAGTCCTGTGCTGTCTTATACAGTAGCCACTAGCCACATGTAGCTTTTCATCATTTGCAATGGGGTAATGCTAGAGATTGGGTCTCACTATAAAAAAATTTTTTTTAATGGGGTAATACGACCCAAGAACTAAATTTTTGGTGGGGGCTGGCAGGGGACAGAGTCTCACTACGTTGCCCAGGCTGGAGTGCAGTGGTGCGATCTCAGCTTATTGCAACCTCTGCCTCCCAGGTACAAGTGATTCTTGTGCCTCAGCCTCCCAAGGAGCTGGGATTACAGGCGCGCACCACCACGTCCGGCTAATTTTTGTATTTTTAGTAGAGATGGGGTTTCACATGTTGGCCAGGCTGGTCTCAAACTCCTGAGTTCAAGTGATTATACCGACTTGGCCTCCCAAAGTGCTGGGATTACAGGCGTGAGTCATTGTGCCCAGTCTCACATTTTTAAATTTATTTGATTTTAATTAACTTAAATGTAAATTTAAAAACTAATACTGGATTCAGTTTTTTGAAAACTTGTAAGTAGGTTTAGAACAACTTAGATGTGTGATCCTATTTTTTTCAACTGTAAATTTTGTGATGAAGTATTTCTCATAAGAATTTAGATTCCCAAGTGAGATGTGCTATAAAGTACCTAAAGACTTAGTACAAACAAAATAATGTAAAATATCTCATTAACACTTCTTTTTTTTTTTTTTGAGACGGAGTCTCGCTCTGTAGCCCGGGCTGGAGTGCAGTGGCCGGATCTCAGCTCACGGCAAGCTCCGCCTCCCGGGTTTACGCCATTCTCCTGCCTCAGCCTCCCGAGTAGCTGGGACTACAGGCGCCCGCCACCGCACCCGGCTAGTTTTTTGTATTTTTTAGTAGAGACGGGGTTTCACGGTGTTCGCCAGGATGGTCTCGATCTCCTGACCTCGTGATCCGCCCGTCTCGGCCTCCCAAAGTGCTGGGATTACAGGCTTGAGCCACCGCGCCCGGCAACACTTCTTATAAGGCTTAATGTTCTGAAATTATCATGATCATGTTTGTGATATATTGGGTTAAAAATATATTAGAGTTTGTAATCCCAGCACTTTGGGAGGCCAAGGCGGGAGGATCCCTTGAGGTCAGGAGTTTGAGACCAGCCTGGCCAACATGGTGAAACCTAGTCCTTGCAAAAAAAGCAAAAATTAGCTGGGCATGGTGGCAGGCACCTGTAATCCCATCTATTCGGGAGGCTGAGGTAGGAGGATCACTTGAACCTCGGAGGTAAAGGTTGCAGTGAGCTGAGATCACACAACTACACTCCAGTCTGGGTGATGGAGTGAGACTCCCTCTGAAAAAAAAAAAAAAAAAGATACCCATACACACACAGGAGCTAATTTTGTCTGTTTCTTTTTTTTGAGACTGGGTTTTGTTCTCTCACCCTGGCTAGAGTGCAGTGGCATGATTATGGCTCACTGCAACCTCGATCTCCCTAGCTCAAGCCATCTTCCTACCTCAACCTCCTAAGTAGCTGAAACCACAGGAGTGCACCACTACATTTGACTAAATTTTTTTTTTTTTTTTTTGGGGGGGACAGAATCTCACTCTGTCACCCAGGCAGGAGTGCAGTGGCGCAATCTCAGCTCACTGCAACCTCTGCCTCCCGGGTTCAAGCAATCCTTCTGTCTCAGCCTCCTGAGTAGCTGGGATTATAGGTGCCCACCACCACACCCAGCTATTTTTTTTTTTGTATTTTTAGTAAAGATAGGGTTTCACCATGTTGGCTGGGCTGGTTTCGAACTCCTGACCTCAGGTGATCCACCTGCCTCAGCCTCCCAAAGTGCTGGGATTACAGACAGGAGCCACCATGCCCGGCCATTTTGTTTGTTTGTTTGTTTTTTGTAAAGACAAGGTCTTACTCCGTTGCCCAGGCTGGTCTCAAACTTCTGGACTCAAGCGATCATCCCACCTTGGCCTCCCAAATTACTGGGATTACAGATGTGAGCCACCGCGCCTAGTCCTGTTTCTTTTTTTTAGGGGTAGGCTCTCTCTCTGTCGCCCAGCCTGGAGTACACTGGTATGATCATAGGTCACTGCAACCTCCAACTCCCAACTACTCAATTCAGGCAATTCTCCTGCCTCAGCCCCTTGAGTAGCTAGGACTATAAGCAAGTGCTAACCTGCCCAACTAATTGGTTTTTTTTTTGTTTTTTTTTTTTGTTTTTTTTTTGAGATGGAGTCTTGCTCTGTCACCCAGGCTGGAGTGCAGTGATGTGATCTCAGCTCACTGCAGCCTCCACCTCCTGGGTTCAAGCAATTCTCCTGCCTCAGCCTCTCAAGTAGCTGGGACTACAGGTGGGCACCACCATGCCTGGCTAATTTTTGTATATATTTTTGGTAGAGACAGGGTTATACCATGTTGGCCAGGCTGGTCTCGAACTCCTGACCTCAAGTGAGCCGCCCGTCTCAGCCTCCCAAAGTGCTGGGATTACAGGCATGAGCCACCACGCCCAGCCTCAACTAATTTTTAAAATTATTTTTTTGTAGAAATGGGGTCTCACTATATTGCCCAACTCAAACTCTTGGTCTCAAGCTGTCCTCCTACCTTGGCTTCCCAAAGTGTTGGGATTACAGGCCTGAGCCAAGGCACCTGGCCCACCTGTTTGTTTTTACTTTTTTTTGATGTGATATTAGAAAATTTAGAATAACATCTATTTCTCATGGAGTGTGCTGGTCTAAACCTTGCTACTACTCAGTGTGGTCTAGAAACCAGCAGCACTGGCATTACCTGGGAGCCTGTGGGAAATGGAGAGTCTCATGCCCTTCCCCAGAGAGGCCAAGTCAGAGCCTGGATTGGATTAGGGCCCACCCTAATGACCTCATTTTAACTTAATTACTTAAAATTACTTATGTTTTAGCCAGAATGGTGGCACAGCTCTGTAGTCTCAGCTAATGGGGAGGGTGAGGAAGGAGGATTTCTTGACTCCAGGAATTCAAGGCTGTAGTAAGCTATGATTGTACCTGTGAACAGCCACTACACTCCAGCCTGGGCAACACAGTGAGACCCCGACCCCAAAAAAATTTAAATAAAAAATAATTTTAACGGAGTTCACCAGGTATAATAATTCCTGTGCATATAAAAGTTTGAAAAGCACTGCCCTAGAGAATGTCTGCCCTTCTGCTGTTCCTGGCTGTGCCCAACACAGTGGCTTGCCTGACCTGTCACTTCCACCAGCTGGGAGGTTTGGTGGGGAGTCAGACTGATGACTGCTCTCACCCACCATCCTCTTCCTCTCTGGGACAGGCAAGTGGAGGCTGGGATGTGAGTGAAGGCAGGGAGGGAGGGTGTCCTGTCCTGATTCTAGGTCTGGCCCTGCCCAGTACGAGCCACTGACCCTCTTAGGCCTCAGTTGTTTCACCTGTAAGATGCCACATGGGCCAAACTGCATCCGTCCACTCCCCACCCACCCAATCCATATGTGGAAGCCATAACCCCCAGGGCTTCCGAATGTGACTGTTATTTACAGATTGTGCTTTTAAAGAGGCAATTAAGTTAAAATGAGGTCATTAGTGTGAGCCCTAATTCAATATGGTTGGTATCCTTATAAGAAGAGGAAATTTGGACACAGACAGTTACAGTGGGAAGACCATGGGAAGACACAGGGAGAGAACGCCACCTACAAAGAAAGGAGATAGGTCGCAGAGGAAACTGATTCTGCCAACTCCTTGATCTCAGACTTCCAGCTTCTAGAACTGTGAGAAAATGAATTTCTGTTGTTTAAGCCACCAGGTCTATGGTACTTTGTGATGGCAGCCATAGCAAACGAATATAGATGGGATGATGGTTTTTTTCCCAGGTACTTCACAGAGTGCAAGTCTCCTTGGAGATTATGAGAATGAGAGCCCAGGCCGCCCTGTGGGAAGGAACCATGAGGGCTCAGAAGAGGCTCTGTCAATGCTGGGTGATAGACTCCGTCACAAAGAACATTCCTGTGTACCAGGTTTTGAGTTAATGGCCCAGCCCTGACAGGAGTGGGCTGCACAGAGCTTTTTGGGATACTAGCAGGCTATGAGGTCATTCTGGGGGAGCAGAGCTTTCTGCAGCATTATCTTCTGCTCACAGCCCTTCTAGTGCCTCTAATCTTCCCTCCTCACTTCCCAATCAGTTTAACTCATTGGCCCAGACACCTGTGCTGGCAACACTGGCAGACAACCGTGGGCTCCCTGGCCTGCTGCCCTCTGCCTGGCTGAAGGCAGGGATGGCTCACATTTGTGGTGCCCCCTTTCTGTACCATGGCCTGTGCCCTACCAGGCTTATCTCAGCCAATCCTTCCAGATGTGAGAGAGTATAATCCCCTTTTTCACAGACTAGGATACTGAGAGTCCAGGAGGTGAGGGGTCTTCCCAAAGCCACATAGCTGGTTAGAAATAGAGTCTTAGCCATTCTAAAGCCCTCTCAGCATTCAACACACAAGGTTATCCCTCCTCAAGAAGCGAGATCAACACTGGAGTGTCTGCCCAGGGACTTCACCCCTGCCCCCTGGCTCCTGGGGAAAGTGACATCACCTGACCCTCCCTGGGAGCAGTTTCAGTGGGCAAGAGTTTGGTCAATGCAATCCCTACTTTGGTCAGTAATAATTATCCTGGGATAGGGAGGACCTTATGGAATCCTAGGCCTTAACCTTTCCTTTGAGAAGTGGGAAAACCCAAGTCCAGGAACATTCTGCATTTTCCTTAAAATTAAACAGTGGTAATGAGAGCGAGCAAGCAGAGTCTCTGACCCCTGAGGCTGGCAGCCTCTTCATGTTCTAAAAAGTTCCCTCCCTCTAGGAGGCACCGCTCATTCCACAGAGGCCTGCCCGTGTCAGGGGAAGAGTGGGAGGTGCTGGGAATGAGCAAGGAGGAGCTGAACAATACAGTTTATCAGGATGCTTGTTCTGAGAGGATTTCAGAATTAAGGTGATTCCACGATCTGAGGAAAAATAAGCTTGCAAACACACACAAGTAATAAGAAAGTGAAGATGGATCCATGGCTAATGTGAGGGATGGATAGATGGATAGATGTGATGAAGCAAGTAGAATAAAATATTTATGATAGAATCTAAGTACTGGGTTTCTGGGATGTTAAATGTAAAAATCAAGAAGGCTTCTTCTTCTTCTTCTTCTTTTTGAGACAGAGTCTCGCTCTTTCATCCAGCCTGGAGTGCAGTGGTGCGATCTTGGCTCACTGCAACCTCTGCCTCCCGGGTTCAAGCGATTCTCCTGCCTCAGCCTCCCAAGTAGCTGGGATCACAGACACCCACCACCATGCCCGGCTAATTTTTGTATTTTTAGTAGAGATGGGGTTTTACCATGTTGGCCAGGCTGCTCTTGAACTCCTGACCTCAGGTGATCCACCCACCTTGACCTCCCAAAGTGCTGGGATTACAGGTGTGAGCCACCATGCCCAGCCTCAAGAAGCCTTCTTCCTCTTATTTCACCATTCTTTCCCTTCCTCTCTTACCTTCCCTTTCCCATATTCTTTCAACCAACATATATTGAGTAGCTATTATATATTAGGCACTGTGCATCCAGAGATAAACAAAATACTGTCTCTGCCTTAGGCAGCTCACAGCTTAGAAGGGGAGAGGCCTGCACAAAATAATTATAAAATAGGGCAAGTTCTACGACAAGACAAAGGTTCTGAAATGATCTATGTGGTAGTGCCAAAAAAATGCTCCACGAAAATGGGGCGTTGTTCTTTGGTTAATTAAGTTTGAGAAATGTTACAAATTATATTGGAAGTTATTAATGAAAGTAAGCAATGCAAAGGCTCTGAGAAGTCCTGCAGCAAAGAAATCTAGAAAACCAGTTTAGGCTGGGTACAATGGCTCACACCTTTAATCCAGCACTTTGTGGGGCTGAGATGGGAGGATTGACAGCCTAAGAGTTTCAGACCAGCCTGGTCAACATAGTCCATGTCTCTAAAAAAAATAAAATAAATAACTCGGTGTCATGGCTTGCATCTGTGGTCCCAGCTACTTAGGAGGCCGAGGCAGAAGGATTGCTTGAGCCCAGGAGGTCAAGGCTGAGGTGAACTATCATCTTGCCACTGCACTATAGCCTGGCTGAAAAAGTGAGACCCTCTCTCAAGAACGCAAACAAAAAACCAGTTTAACTCAGCATGTCCCAAATGTATGAGTCAGTGTGACCCTTTCATGAACAACCTTGGAACAATTGTTTCTCTGAATATGCTTGGGAATCACTGTGATAGCTGTGGTCTGTGGAAAGAATCTAGGAAGAGCTTGGAGGGAGAAGACAGCTCTGCTGGGGGGAATTAAGAAGGACTTCCTAAAGAAAGTGATTTTCAAACTAAGAAAAGACCAAGAGATTCACCAGGGAGACGATGTGGGGAAATGGAGTAGGTATCCCTGAAAAGGACTACCAGACAGTAAACAGCACATTTAAAAAATACGGAAAAGTAGGAGTTTGGCTTGTTTGGAGAATTGCAACTATGTAGTATAGTTGGAGCCTAGGGTTTGGGTAGGAGATGAGTGAAAAGATGAAGGCAGTGGCCAGGTCCTTTGGGCCCTAAGATGCTATATTCCACAATTCAAAGAATTCTGTTTCAATGTAAATATAAAATAATATTTGTTGAGCACCTACTATGTACCAGGCCCTGTGCCAGGTACTGGGGAGCTGTTGCTTTATAAGACAGGGCGTCTTATAATGGAGTGCCAAGTGCTATAGGGGGTCAAGATGGGATTAAACATGTCCACAGGATTTAAAAAAAAGAAGGCAGCCGGGCGCGGTGGCTCATGCCTGGAATCCCAGCACTTTGGGAGGCCAAGGCTGGCGGATCACCTGAGGTCAGGAGTGTGAGATCAGCCTGGTCAACATGGTGAAACCCCATCTCTACTAAAAATACAAAAATTAGCAGGGCTTGAGATGGGAGGATTGATAGCCTAAGAGTTTCAGACCAGCCTGGTCAACATAGTGAGACCCTGTCTCTAAAAAAATAAAATAAATAACTTGATATCGTGGCTTGCACCTGTGGTCCCAGCTACTTAGGAGGCCGAGGCAGAAGGATTGCTTGAACCCAGGAGGTCACAGAAGGGAGGGCCAAGTGTTACCGCCAAGGGTGCCTGTAATCCCAGCTACTCGAGAGGCTGAGGCAGGAGAATTGCTTGAACCTGGGAGGCGGAGTTTGCAGTGAGCCGAGACCGCACCACTGCACTCCAGCCTGGGTGACAGAGCGAGACTACATCTAAAACAAACAAACAAACAAAAAACCAAGAAGGCTGCCATGATCTTGGCCACAGCTGTTTTGGTGAATTACCAGAGGAAAGAAAACAGCAGAAGAATGAATAGGAGATACAGAAACACAGAGAAAGACAACAGATGACTACTTCGAGAAATCTGGCTGAAAGCAGGTGAGAAAGAGGGCAGTAATTGTAAGGCAAGGGGAGCTCAAGGGGAGCTTTGTTTAGATGGATGGGGGAGACTTTTCCATCTCCTCCTTTATTCTCCACAGATGATCTCACTACTTCAGGGGGGAAAAAATAGGTGCCCTCAGATGGGAACTTGGTTTTAACTCCTCACCACCAAAAGAGATGTGTTTATGAAAGGGCAGCTGTAGACAGTTAGAGGTTAAAGACCAAGGTCTGAGAGGGGTAAGTGGTAGTAAGGTCCTCGCTGAGAAGGTGGAAGCCTTCAGCACCTGTCTCTGTCCCTCTAGCAGAGGGACCAGAATCGGCCGGGAAGGTGGAACACCCTCCACTGCTACAGGGAGCTGGAGGAAAGAACTGGTGCTGAGGACACTGAGTTTAAAGACTTGATGGTGGGGAGTTAATACAAATATCCATCCGACGGCACTTATTTTTTTCTCTCTTTCTTGGGGGTGTGGGGGCAGGTCAAGTACAACTTCATGAAGAAAGGAAGGATAAACTTACTGGGGAAGATTATCTGACAGTGCTGAAGGCCCACTTGAGACTGGGGCACCCACTTACATGTTACTTCTCTAGCACAATCCAGCAGCTGAAGTATAGCTCCAACAAGAGAATACAGATGGCTTCATACAGGGTTAGGGTTTGCTGAGTGAATGGGATGGAAGGAAAGGCAAAAGGGGGCAAATGGTGGGAACAGTCGCTTATGCCTGTAATCCCAGCAATATTGGAGGTTGAGGCAATAGGATTGCTTGAGTCCAGGCATTTGAGACCAGCCTGGGTAGCATAGCAAGACCCCTTCCTTACAAAAAAAATAAAATTAGCTGGGTGTGGTGGTGCGTGCCTATAGTCCCAGCTACTCAGGGGGCTGAAGTGGAAGGATTGTTTAAGCCTGGGAGGCTGAGGCTGCAGTGAGTCATGATTACCCCACTGCACTCAGTCTGGGCAACAGTGAGACCATCTCAAAACAAATAAATGAATAGGCTGGGCATGGTGGCCCACGCCTGTAATCCCAGCACTTTGGGGGGGTCGAGGCAGGTGGATCATAAGGTCAGGAGTTTGGGACCAGTCTGGCCAACATGGTGAAACCCCATCTCTACTAAAAATACAAAAATTTGCCAAGCATGGTGGTGTAATCCCAGCTACTTGAGAGGCTGAAGCAGGTGAATTGCTCCAACCAGGGAGGCGGAGATTGCAGTGAGCAGAGATTGTGCCACTGCACTCCAGCCTGGGTGACAGAGTGAGACTCCATCTCAAAACAAAATAAAAAACAAACAAAAACAGCTGGGCGCAGTGGCTCATGCCTGTATTCCCAGCACTTTGGGAGGCTGAGGTGGGCAAATCATGAGGTCAGGAGATTGAGACCATCCTGGCTAACACAGTGAAACCCCGTCTCTACTAAAAATACAAAAAATAGCCGGGCGTGGTGGCACGCGCCTGTAGTTCTAGCTACTCAGGGGGCTGAGGCAGGAGAATCGCTTGAACCTGGGAGGCGGAGGTTGCAGTGAGCCGAGATCATGCCACTGCACTCCAGCCTCGGTGACAGAGCGAGACTGTTTAAAAAACAAAAACAAACAAACAAAAAAACCCATATTAAATACATGAATAAATACATAAATAAATAAATATTGCATACATGGTTTATTTAACCTTGCAATTGAAGATGAGGAGTCAGAGGCAGTGAAGATTAGAGACTAGGTAGGTGGGAATAATTGAGCAGGCTAATTGGATGGTTGAGAGGTTGCTATCTGAGTAGTGATTTGGGAGGTGGCTTGGGGTATGACCAGGAGGGTGAGTGGCTGAGGTGATGTGGAAGAGAAAGTCATGGAGGTGGAGAGGGGAGTGGCCAAGAGGCCATAGGATGAGGATGATCTAGGATGACAGCAGAAGAGGGGCGAAGTAGAAGGAGAACAGGTATCTACCTCTCCACAGAAAAGGGCTGAGATAGCACTTCAAGGCCCAGTTTGCTGATTATTTATAGACCAGAGAGGTCCACTAGATTTGCAACTGGGCCAGTATTTTTTTAACTTTTTATTTTGACATAACTTCAGCTTTACAGAAAAGCTGCAAGAATGGTACACAGAATTCCCACATGCCTTTCACCTAGATGTTAACACTTCACGTTTACTCTTTCATTCTCCATGTCCAAGCATATTTTTTTCTTTTTTTTTTTTTTTTTTGAGACGGAGTCTTGCTGTGTCACCCAGGCTGGAGTGCAATGGCCAGATCTTGGCTCACTGCAAGCTCCGCCTCCCGGGTTCACGCCATTCTCCTGCCTCAGCCTCCCGAGTAGCTGGGACTACAGGCACCCGCCACCTCGCCCGGCTAGTTTTTTTTTTTTTGTATTTTTTAGTAGAGACGGGGTTTCACCGTGTTAGCCAGGATGGTCTCGATCTCCTGACCTCGTGATCCGCCCGTCTCGGCCTCCCAAAGTGCTGGGATTACAGGCTTGAGCCACCGCGCCCGGCCAACATATTTTTTTCTAAACTATTTTAGCGTTAAGTTGCAGACATGATGCCCTTCTACTCCTAAATACTTCAGTGTGGACTTCCTAAAAACAGGGACATTCTCTTTGCTTTGGTCTGAATGCTTGTGTTCCCCTAAATTCATACACTGAAATCCCAAGCCCCAAAGAGATAGTATTAGGAGGCGGTGGTTTGGGATTAGTGTCTTTATAATAGAGCACCTGAAAGCTGCCTCGCGCCTTCCACCTTGCAAGGACACAGCAAAAAGTTGCCGTCTATGAGAAAACGGCCTTCACCAGATACCAACACTGCTGGTGTCTTGATTTTGAACTTCCCAGCTTCCAGAACTGTGAGAAATAAATTTTTGTTGTTTAGATGCCACCCAGTCCATAGTAGTTAGTTATTGCAGCCTGAATGGACTAAGATTTTCTTAATTAATCACGGTACAATTATCAAAATCAGGAATTGAACATAGACACCATTGGATAATCTATATGATTTAATCAAATATTGCCAATTGTAAGGGGCCAGTTTTTATGGATTACTTTCCACTCTGCTTCCTCCCTGCTGGCAAAGGTCCACAGACCCCTGTTGGAACTTTTTGCGGGGGTTCCCCAGGCAGAAGACTTGCAGCTTTTGTGCAGCATAAATCTGCTGCAGCACTACTGGCTGTGGTGGGGGACAGACATTGTACGGGGTGAGGGAGTGGCCTGAGCCGGAAATGCCCCAGGTTGGAACGGGTCCCGGGACAGGCCCCTCATGGCATTTCCCAAAACTGGGTTCTAATCTTTATCAAACTTAGAGTGACATTGATTAGCCCAATGTTTTCCTTTTTTACACTTCGGGCATAGACCTGGTTCATATTGATTAATAGCTTGTTTAAATTCTTTGAGTAATTTAAAAGGAAAATGCTCAAATGTAGCTATAACATTTCCCTGTCGATCCAGGGGGTGTATCCTAACGTGGAACTGCCAAGCCTCTGTATCACCCTTCCGTCTAGCTTGCTGAATTCCTGCCTGAATAGAACTGAGAGCGGTTGCTCAAGGAGCTGCTTGAACAGTCACTGGGCAACTATTTTTTGCCCAGTGTCCTCCAGAAAAGAAAGTTCTGGAGGGTCAGGCCACTCTTTTTCTTCAAAATAATGAGGGGTTACAGAAGGGTAGGGATAAACCTCTTCCTCCTTTGCCACTTTAGCTTTAGCTGGCAAACAAACCTGCTCTGTTTCCTCTTGTTAGTTTGTTATACTTTCCGTCTTCCTCATCATTAGTGTGAAAAGGTTCCAAGGTGGAACAAACCAGAGCCCACACCTTTCCCATTGTTACCCTGATGCTTCTGAGCTCCCCTTCTTACTCACCACAGGGATTGCTTAAGAGTACTAAGTGTCCTCCAGCTTAGTTCCATGTTCTCCAACCGTCGCTCTAGCGATCCTTCAACCCCAGTTCAAGCCCCACATATGGACACCACTTACCGAGACCAGCTGGGTCATGGAGACCCTAACCCAGCGGCACTAAAGAATTAAAGACACACACACAGAGAAATACAGAGTGCGGAGTGGGAAATCAGGGGGCTGACAGCCTTCAGAGCTGACAGCCCTGAACAGAGTTTGACCCATATATTTATTGACAGCAAGCCAGTGATAAGCACTGTTTCTATAGATTATAGATTAACTAGAAGTATTGCTTATGGGAAACAAAGGGATGCGCCGAAACAAAGGGATGGGCTCTGGCTAGTTATCTGCAGCAGGAACATGTCCTTATGGCACAGATCACTCATGCCATTGTTTGTGGTTTAGGAACGCCTTTAAGCGGTTTTCTACCCTGGGTGGGCCAGGTGTTCTTGCCTTCATTCGGGTAAACCCACAACCTTCAGCGTGGGCATCATGGCCATCACGAGCATGTCACAGTGCTGCAGAGATTTTATTTATGGCCAGTTTTGGGGCCAGTTTATGGCCAGATTTGGGGGCCTGTTCCCAACACGTCTCAAAACAAAACAATACAAAAGACAAAACAAAACAACCTTATGAAGCACTATCTTATGCCAGGCACTTTTCTACAAATTGGTGATATAAATAGTGAGCAGTTAAACCTCTGCCTCAAACTCTACCAAACTGGAATTTCTTCCCTGTGGAGTAAACCAGTTCTCCTTAACAACCTGTGAGCTATCCAGGTGGTATTGTGTTTGTTTCTTTTACCATCTTAATGGTTTTTAAGTGTATAGTTCAGTAGTGTCAAGTATATTCACACTGTTGTGCAAGAGATCTCCAGAACTTTTTCATCTTGCAAAACTGAGACTCTGTACCCATTAAGTAATAACTAATTTCCCCTCCCCCAAGACCCCAGAATCACCATCCTTCTTTCTGTTTCTATGAATTTTTTTTTAAGATGGAGTTTTGCTCTGTCACCCAGGCTGGAATGCAATGGCATGATCTCAGCTCACTGCAACCTCCGCCTCCTGGGTTCAAGCAATTCTCCTGCTTCAGCCTCCTGAGTAGCTGGGATTACAGGCACCTGCCACCACGCCTGGCTAATTTTTGTATTTTTAGTAGAGACAGGGTTTCACCATTTTGGCCAGGCTGGCCTCAAACTCTTGACCTCAGGTGATCCACCCTCCTTGGCCTCCCAAAGTGCTGGGATTACAGGTGTCAGCCACTGTGCCCGGCGTGTTACTATGAATTTGATGAGATATCTCATATAAATGGAATCACGTACATTAGTATTTGTCTTTTGGTGACTGGCTTATTTCACTTTAGCATAATGTTCTCAAGGTTCACCCATGTTGTAGCATGTGTCAGAATTTCCTTCCTTTTAAAGCTGGATAATATTCCATAGTATGTATGTCCCACAATTTTTTTTTTTTTTTTTTTGAGATGGAGTCTCACTGTATCACTAGTCTGGAGTGCACTGGCGTCATCTCAGCTCACTGCAACCTCCGCCTCCCGGGTTCAAGCAATTCCCCTGCCTCAACCTCCTGAGTAACTTAGACTACAGGCGTGCGAGACCACACTCAGCTAATTTTTTGTATTTTTTTTTTTTTTTTAGTACAGACGGGGTTTCACCATGTTGGCTAGGATGGTCTCAATCTCCTGACCTCGTGATCTGCCCGCCTCAGTATCCCAAAGTATTGGGATTACGGGCTTGAGCCACTGCACCCGGTCATATGTCCCATTCATACAATGAGGGACATTTGTGTTGTTTCTACCTTTTGGTTATTGTAAATAGTACTATTATGAACATAGATATACAAATATCTCTTTGAGATCCTGCTTTCAATTCTTTTGGATATATACCCAGTAGTGGGATTGCTGGAAGGAAATAACACTTTCATGTGCTTCTAAGTTTGGCTCTTTATATGTGTTACCTTGATCATTCTCTCAAGCAGTGCTGCCCTTGATCCCAAGCAACTGGAGCTCTTGGGCTGGGTGGGAGCCTTATTGGTCCTCCTCTGCCCAGAGTCTAAGGAACCTAGAGGATGTGCCCACATACCTTCCTTTAGATCATGCTCTAGGTATCTACTTAACCATCCTCAAATTTGCTTCCAGGGCCCAGAGAGGCCTTTTCCTAGGTCCACCCTCCCTAGAGTGGACCTGCTAGTATGTACAGCTCTAGACCCAAAGGGTAGCTACAGGGCAGCTTTGTGGGGGAGTCATGGTGTGGATCTTCAGGCTAGGTGTCCACATGCAGGCATAGGAAGCCTGAGACCTCACACTGCAGGACTGAGTTGGGAGTGGTAAGGGGATTCCATTTGTACTTTTTCTCTGGACTCCTGTAAATATTAATAGCTATAATGTTGTTAGATAAACAAGTACTATTGACAAGGTCTGAAGAACATTTAGTTCCATTACTGTAAACCTGTTTTTAACTGGCTGTATTTTCTAGAATCAGTGTATCACTAGCTTCTCAGTGTATAGTGTCTAGTTGATGAAACAGACGGATAAGATTTGCTCCTTAATTAAGGAAGCCTGCACCAGGGTGAAAAACCATTGTTGTTCATCTGAATGAATCTGTTCTTCTCTTCTTTTGCATATGTAACACCTATTAATGCAAATGGAAAACACAGATGATACATTCATGCAACAAGGGGAGACAAGAGCCCTGAAACATCAATGCCAGTGGGTAGACACACAAGCAATTCAGTAAGTACGCCTGGGATACGCCAGTGGAGGCTCCGAAAGGCTAATGAGCCTGTCCTAGCTAACCAGACCCACAGATTCACGTCTGAATCCCACAAGTAGCCTGGGAGATTGTGTGGGGAGATGAGGCAAAGTAATCTGTTTCCTTGGCAAGGTAAAGGATTCCTTTCAGGAATCATTTTCTACCTCAAGCTGCCGTGTTAATTAAACATCACAGCTCAGTATTGGGACAGAAATGTAGAAGGAAAAAAATGCCGAAGGGTCACAAGCAAGGAGCAGGTCTAGACAGCTGAGAGGCACCATTCTCCTCCAACAGCTATGTTTCTTCAATAACTGGCCATGTAGACCCGTTCTACCCCCGCGCACTGGGAGTCGAGTCAGGCTCCATACTGAGTGCTCCCTGATCTTAGCATTCCTTCACTTGCCATCCCACAGGCACCTCAAATTTGGTGAGTTCAAATCTGAAGGGTTCATCGTCACCCCATCATCCTTTTCCGGTGCTCCCTGTGTTAGTCAACTGCAGGATTAACTCCCCACCCCCCAATCCCAGTCGCTCAAGCCTGAACATTCCTCAACAACTCCCACACCCCCTCAAATCCGGATATTTGGGCTTCCTAAATCTCTACCTCCTAATCTCTTTCACATGCAGTCCACTCCTTTCTGTCCCCATTGCCGCGGTTGGGCCACCACCACCTATCTCTGGGACAACTTAGTCTCCTAAGGGGTCCTGCCTTCGGTCCTCCCCACCTGGCTCATCTTTTGAACAGTTTCTGCGGTACTCACCTGCCGGAGATAGCATTCTACAATGCGAACATAGTCATATCCTTCCCCTTCAGCGGTTCCCCACTGCCCCCAATGTGAAAAGGAGTTAGGAACCCCTGCCTTCCCACTCCCACCCAGCACCTTCGCCTTCTGAACTGGCCAGGGGTTCTCTTGCTTGCTCGTTGCTCTCAGACCCTTTGCACAAGGTGATCCGTCAACCCAAAACAGAATCTCGGCCCACCCTCTGTCGGTCTTCGCTCTACTGTCAGTTGTTCATTTAACAAATATTCGCTGCTTTTACCAGGCTACGCGCTAAACGCTGGGGTTACGCAAGGGGAGCGCAAGACAAAACAAAGAACAAACAAAAACCACAACCCACAAAAGTCCATTAAGACCCCTAGTAACAGGGGGCTTACATCTGAGGGGTTACTGTCTCTTGGCACAAGGTGGAGTATGAAATCCGCCTCTGCCTTCCAGGCTTTTCCAATGCCAAGACCTGCAGGGCCACCAGTTGTGAGTCCCCTCCCACACTGACTATTCCCGCAACAGGGCACGAGGGAAGCTGAACCTGTCGGGACACCGCGCCGGGCACGCTCAGGTCCCACAGCGCGTGCTCATCGGCAGTCCCGAGCGCGAGTTCGGACAGGCAGCGCCCCCCTCCGACTGTGAGCGGGGACATTCTAGAACTCCGCACGCTTCCCGGCACCCCTTGAGTCTTCATCTTACACCCCGCCCGCGGGTACTCGGACGGCGGAAGTGAGCCGCGAGGGCGGAACTTGTTGTTACGGGTAACGGAAGTGTGGCGGCGCTGGGTTGAGCGGGCTTTTTGGAAGTTTGTGGCGGAGGTGAGGCCGTGGTGACTATAGAGCGGCTCGCGAGTTGCTCGGGCTCGGGCTGTGGGACTGGGACCCTAGGAGGGAGCAGTTCTGTGGGGGAAAGGAGGCTCGTGTTCTGACTTGGCGTTCTGTGGCCTGGAAAGTAGACGCTCTCCGCTGTCTCGCGCTGCCTGCTTCAGCTTTCGCAGTTCCCTCCTAGGGGTGTGCCTCAGTGGGAGCCCCTCCGGTTAAATTCTTCTCCCTTGGTCGAGGTTCAGCTCTTCTGAGAAATTTCCCTTAACTTTGCTTTGCATTTGTTGTCCAGTCACGGTCTCCATCACCAGCTGCTTCGTGTTATAGTTTCTGTATTTGCGTTCACGGCTTGTTAACTGAAGAACCCGGAAGGGAAGGCCGCAGCGTTTCCCGCCGGCGGAGCTCTGCCATTCTCGGATCTTGACTTCAGATCTCTGATGCTCTCCGGCGTCTCTTGACAAGAAATTTACTTCGCACTCAGGGAATTGACAGCCACCCGCCTGTGGTCTTACCTCTGGTTTTAGGATGATTTAAGCAAATGTGCCTAGATTGATATAAACGTATTCCCCTCCGAAGCCGCCTGTCCCTTCTGGCTGGACACCTTATTAGGTTGGTGTGCCCTATTTGCATCCGGTAGTTCAAAGCATGAGATCTTGGAGTCTGGAGCTGGACAGACTTGGGTTTCACTTCTCTCTATGCGACTTGCTAGCCTTCTAATCTTGGGGAAAATTCCCTAATCTCTGAATCCCAAAAATTGTTCATTTAAAATGGGGCTAATATTACACGTACTTAATAGGTGGTATTGTGAAGGTCATGTTAATGAACGTAAAGTGCTGGGCCCAGTGTCTTCCCTATTATAGGGGTTCAATAATTTGTTCAACAAATATTTGTTAGTTACCTAGTTTGAGCTAGGTACTGTGTTAAGTGCTGGAGATACAGTGATAAAAACAGCTACGGTCCCTGCCCTTACGGGACTTATAGTCTAGTGGGAGATAACATTTGTTAATCTGATAATTACACATGTAATATTAAAAATTGGTGACAGTATGTAAGAGAGTTTACTGGTGCCATGAGAGGATGTACTACGGAAACGTTTAACCTAGACTGAGATAGATAGATAGATTTTTTTTTTCTTTGAGATGGCGTCTCCCTCTGTCGCCAGGCTGGAGTGCAGTGGCGCTATCTTGGCTCACTGCAACCTCCACCTCCCGAGTTCAAGTGATTCTCCTGCCTCAGCCTCCCGAGTAGCTGGGACTACAGGTGTGCGTCACCACGCCCGGCTAATTTTTTTGTATTTTTAGTAGAGACAGGGTTTCACCATGTTGGTCAGGATGGTCTTGATCTCTTGACCTCGTGATCTACCCTCTTTGGCCTCCCAAAATGCTGAGATTACAGGCGTGAGCTACTGCGCCCAGCCTAGATTGACTTTTTGTGGAGATGTGTATTCAGCTGAGATCTGAAGGATTTGTAGGAATTAGTAATAAAAGATTGCGGGGCAGTGGATGGAAAGAGGAATATTTATTTAAGTTCCAGCTGCAAACATGTGGAAGGGCCTGTGGCAGAAAGAACTTGGAGATTTAAAGGACTGGAAGCAATTCTGTATGGCTGGAGCAGAGTGATGAAGGGGAGTTAGGCATGGGTCAGACTTTGCAGGACTTAATTTTATCCTTACTTAACGATTTGGGACTGATAAGAAAGCAATGGAAGCCACTGAAGAGCTTTAAGATGCGGATGGCATGGAGGGAAGATAAGTCAGATAATCAGATTTGTGTTTCAAAAACATCACTTTAGTGGCTGCACAGAGGGGACAAGTTAGGAAACGATTGCAGTAGTTCAGGTGAGAGATGATGGGGGTTTGGAGTAATGTGTCAGTAGTGGAGATAGAGAAAAGTAGACAGATTTGGGAGATTTTTAGTAGGTAACATTGACAGGACTTGGAATGGATGTGGTGAAGGATGAAGGCAAAGTTGTTAAGAATGTTACCCAGGTTTCTGGTTTGAGCAGCTGAGTGGATGATGGTACCATTTATGGAGACGGGAAACACAGGAGGAAGAAGAGGAACAGATTTTCTTTCTACTAGGCTGTATTTCCCCCTTCTATTTTCATAGCTACTCACTGAATTCTATCTGCTTCATGTGCCTCCATTTCATCCCATCTTTTCTAGTCTCCAGTCACCACCCTAGTACAGGTCTTTATTATTTCCACTAAAATAACTTCCAAATGGTCTCTTAGCATTTGCTGTTTCTCCTTACCTTCTCCCCACTTTAATCTGCACAAAGATGCTAGTTTCTGTTTCCTCAAACACTTGCAATCTTGTGAGATTGTCTTTTGCTCAGAATTTTTTAATGGTTCTCAGTGATTTACGAAATAGAATCTAAATTCCTTAACCTGTTTACTCGCAGCCTATCATTCCAGCCTTCCTACTCATTATTTTCCTACTTGGAGTCTATCTCAGCCATTTTACTCATTTTCCCCAAATAAATTTCTCATTTCCCATATGAATGCCTTTGTTCATGATACTCTTCTCAATAATGTATACAACCTGGTTGTCTTGACTATTTAAATTTAATCTCTAAGTTCCAGTTCAAGCTTTCCTCTGATGGGAAGCCTTGACATTTAAGAACACAATTACATCTTTTACCTTAGTAACCTCTCACCTTTTCTTTCTTTTTTTCTTTTTCTTTTTTTTTAGACGGAGCCTCGCTCTGTCACCCAGGCTGGAGTGCAGTGGCGCGATCTCGGCTCACTGCAAGCTGCGCCTCCCAGGTTCACGCCGTTCTCCTGCCTCAGCCTCCCAAGTAGCTGGGACTACAGGCGCCTCCCACCACATCGGCTAATTTTTTGTATGTTTTTAGTAGAGACAGGGTTTCACCGTGTTAGCCAGGATGGTCTCAATCTCCTGACCTAGTGATCTGCCTACCTCAGCCTCCCAAAGTGCTGGGATTACAGGCGTAAACCACCGTGCCCCGCCTCTTTTTTTGTTGTTTTTTTGAGGCAGGGTCTTAACTTGTTGCCTAGGCTGGAGTACAGTGGCATGATCATAGCTCACTGCAGCCTCACACTCTTGGGCTCTCCTTCTCACTTGATTTTATACCATTTAATTGGCACATAGCATTTATAGTGCTATTGGTTCATTTATTTGTCAAATACTTTATTACATGCTTATGATAATATATAATGTATTACATACTTGATATGCTGTTAAGTGGAGGCTTTGTTCTAGGTAGTATGGTGAGCAGATGATAACAAGTGTGGGCAAAAATTATGAAACCACTTGATTAGAATATAGGTTCCTAATAAGGCAATTCCAGGGAATTTTCAAGATTATTTTGGTTAGCTTAAGAATCATCTCGCCACTGAACTTAAGAAGAAGAAGAAAAAAAACAATCACCTACTCAAAGATAGTTAGTCCTAAGTTTGTTGAGCACCCATTGCATAATAGGTATGAAATATTCAGTTAACAGGGAAGGAAAAAAAATCAAGTTTGTTCATTTCTGGAATCTTCACCCACCTCTGATGCTTTTTCCTTATAGTTCTGTGATATGAGCAACAATGGACCAGAAGATTTTATCTCTAGCAGCAGAAAAAAAACCTCTGATGTTTTTCCCTTATAGTTCTGTGATATGAGCAACAATGGACCAGAAGATTTTATCTCTAGCAGCAGAAAAAACAGCAGACAAACTGCAAGAATTTCTTCAAACCCTGAGAGAAGATGATGTGAGTATTAGGAAGCATGTTCTGCTAAAATAAGTGTCAGGCATGATGACACATTCAAAGGACATGTGAGAAAGAAAAATGCTGCTGCTTCATCTACTCCCCATTCACTGCAGGAGACAAGGTTTATTTAATAATAATTTATAGAGGTAAAGAAATTGGGGTGAAGGAATGAGAGAAATAGACAACTTGAGGGCATTTGTGACCAAATTTAAACCTGAAATAGCCTTAAGAATAGGATGCTTTTACAACTGTATTTATAAAAGCAAATTAGTATACTTTTATCGTCCTTAGAACCATCCTATTTGAAGATAATATCCAGACTATAGTTATTGAGACATCAGTTTTGCATTTTGATGCTTCTCTGTATTTTTCCTTAAGTTTATAAGCAGCAAAATATTTTGAGATTATTAGTAAAAATTAGGGCCTCTGTTTTCACTGTAAGTGTAGGATTATAAAATGGGATAGTAATTGCCTTATATGTTAGGCTGTTTATTCTTCCTAAAGTTCTTTCTCAGCTGATATACTGCTCCTTTTTCCATAATAAATGATCTCATCCTATCCAGGTCCCTGCCTAGAAAAGAATCCCTCTTCAAGGTATATGTATAAACAAGTAAAGACATTGAGTATCATGGGGTTTTTTTCTTTGTCAGTTGATGAGTATTATGTTTTTAAGGGAATTTTTATGTGTTAGTGTCGTAGTTATTGAAGCAAGGTGCATCTCAGTCTGTGTTATGTGACATACTAGGAATTGATGTAGGGTTGCTCTTTGATTTTTTTTTTTTCTTTGAAATTATTGAAGACTGCCTTTATAGCTATTTTTTGAGATGGCTTGTTGTATGAGTTGTAACTTGAATCATTCTATAGACAAGATTCATTGAAACCAGCATTTAAATTATTTATTTAAAGTTTCATGCCTCAAATTGAAGGCATGAACACTGTCAAATTGAAGACAGTGTTCCAGTTGTATTCTGAGTCTAGGATAGAGTAATGCTAATATTTCCCTCATTTTTCCATTAATGCAAAATCAGCTTTTTAGCAGCAACATTATATTGTAGTCTCATTGCTCTTATATTTATTATTTATTTATTTATTTTTGTATTTTTAGTAGAGATGGTTTCACCATGGCCAGGCTGGTCTTGAACTCCTGACCTCAGGTGATCCGCCTGCCTCAGCCTCCCAGAGTGCTGGGATTATAGATGTGAGCCACCATGCCCGGCCTTATTTTTGTATATGTTGATATTAAGCTAAGTTTCCTTTATCTCTGAAGTCCTTTTAGAACCCATGTTAAAAATGATATATGGGCCAGGCATGGTGGCTTACACCTGTAATCCCAGCACTTTGGGAGGATTCCTTCAGGCCAGGATTTGAGATCAGCTTAGGCAACATAATGAGACCAGGTTTCTTAAAACAACAAACTTTATGTCTGTTAACTGTCATCTTTTTTAGATTCATCTTGTTTTATTCCATCAAAGTCATTTTGTATGATTCTATTAACCATATTAATTACCTTTTTATCCTCTACAAATTTGTTAAGCATGTCAGTAATATATGCATGCAGTTCATTCGATAAAATGATCCACAGAAGATGAACTCGAGTAAAAAAATTATAAAACACATAAAGAAGTCCTGTGGCAAGAAAGACTCCCACAGGACCAGAAATGGGAAAATTCATATTTAAGGATTTAGAGCAATCTGAAAAAAACTTTAAATATTTAACACAAATACTTAATACAGTATTTAACTTTATTTTTTTATTTAGAGACAGGATCTCACTCTTGCCCAGGCTGGAGTGCAGTGGGGCGATCTCGGCAAACTGCAGCCTCAACCTCCTGGACTCAAGCGATCCTCCCACCTCAGCCTCCTGAATAGCTGGGAGTACAGGCATGTGCCACCATGTCCGACTAATTTTTGTATTTTTAGCAGAGATGGGGTTTCGCCATGCTTTCCAGGCTGGTCTTGAACTCCTGAGCTCAAGTAATCCACCCACCTCAGCCTCCTACAGTGCTGGAATTACACATGTGAGCCACTCTGCCTGACTTAGTATTTAACATATTTGAAGGTGTAAATGAAGGAATAGAACCCACAAAATAAGGGATGGATTTAGAAAACGATCAAGGAAAACTTCTTGAAATGAAAACCTCAGTAGATGGTTTAACAGTAGATGAAACATTGCTAAAGAGAAAATTAGTAAAGCGGAATACAGAGCTGAGGATAACTAAATAAAGCAGAGATTGTAAAAAGGTGGAAAATATAAAGAATATTTGAAATATACGCAGAGAACTTTGATAATATATTTTCTTCTTAAACACACAGGATGTTCATAAAAATTAATCATGTGTCATATACTAGAGCACAAAGAAAACATGGGTAGGTCCCATAAGGTAGAATTACTACAAACTATTCTCTGTGATCTCAATGCAATAAAACTGGAAATGAAAACTGAAACTAAAAGTCAAAAAACAAAAGACACTTTTACCTGGAAATTAAAATGCCTTCTAAATAACTCTTGGATGAAGAGATACAAACAGAAATTACAGGATTTTTGAAGAATAATTACAGATAACAAAAATACTATATGTTAAAATCCATGGAATAATGTTAAAAACAACAGTGTTTAACAAATGAAATAATGAAATCAATACAAATGAAATAATGAAAATAAACAAATTCCCAACTCAAAAACCTAGAAAAAAGAAAGTAAACAATAACAAAAAACACAAAGAAACTACTAAAGATAAAAGTGGAAATTAATAAAGTAGAGAACAGAAAAATAGTGGATCAAATTAATCAAAATCTTGGTTCTTTGGGGGAAAAAAACAACATTAATTAATATAATAAAACAGTGGAGTAAAAACATGCACAAAATGAGAAATGACAAGGGAGAAACACTGTTAATACAGAGAAAATCTCAAAAAATACTATGAGACTACAGTACATTTCTGTGCAAATAAATTTGAAAACCTAGAGGAAATGGGTAATTTCTTAGGCACATACAGTTTAATAAAATTGAGCCAATTTGAGATGGAAAACTTAAACAGACCAGTTTCCATAGAAGAAAAGAGAAAGTTACGAAGGAACTACTTCATATAAAAACACCAGGCCCAGATAGTTTGACAGGAAACTTCTGTCAAACCTTTAAAGATCAGGTAGATAGTCCTAATGCTACATAAATTGTTTCAGAGCATAAATAATAAAGGAAAACTTCCAAGTACTTTGAATGAAGCAAGTATAACATTGAATTAAACAAATATAACATTGATTTTTTATGCTGTCTTTATCAGGTATAACCCTAAACCTCATAAAGATAGCATGGAAAAAAGAGGTTATAGACTAATATCACTTATGAATATTGATATAAAAGTCTTAAATATTAAGGGACAGATTGCAACACCACATTTTAAAAAATACACCATGATCAAGTGGGATTTAATAGCAGGAATACAAGGTTGGTTCAATATTTGAAAGTATATTACTATAAAGATTATACGATTATCTTCATGGATCACAGAAAGCCTTCGACAAAATTCAACACTCATTCCTAATAAAAACTTGAGAAAATCAGAATAGGTGGCTGTTTCCTTTACATCATAAAATGTATACATCTAAATTCTAGAGTCAGCATCTTAGTGGGAAACCGTAGAGGCATTTCCTCTAAGGCCGGGAACAAAGCAATGATGCCTGCTGTCTCCGCTACTGTGTAAATGTTCTGGTTGGCTAGCCTATGCAGTTAACCTAGAGAAAACAATCACAGGCATGATAATAGAAACATAAAGGCTGAACGTGGTGGCTCACACCCATAATCACAGTGCTTTGGGAGGCCAACGTGGGCAGATCACCTGAGGTCAGGAGTTCTAAACCAGCCTGGCCAACATGGTGAAACCCCTTCTCTACTAAAAATACAAAAATTAGCTGGGCATGGTGGTGCATGCCTGTATTCCCAGCTACTCGGGAAACTGAAGCAGAAGAATCACTTGAACCTGGGAGGTGGAAGTTGCAGTGAGCCCAGATTGCACCATTGCACTTCAGCCTGGGCAAAGTGAGATTCCATCTAAAAAAAAAAAAAAAAAAGGAAAAGAAGGAAAGAAAAGAAAAATAAAATGTAAAACATCTCTCTTTGTAGACGGCATGATAGTATACCTGGAAAACCCTGGAGAATCTGTGATAAAACCATCTATAAATAGAATTCATCAAGGTATCAGAATATAAAATTAATATGCAAAAATCAGTAGCATTCATACATAATAGTCAGTTAGAAGATAAAGTTGGAAAACAGTTGGCCAGGCAGGGTGGCTCATGCCTGTAGTCCCAGCACTTTGGGAGGCCGAGGCAGGCAGATCACCTGAGGTCAGGAGTTCTAAACCCGCCTGGCCAACATGGTGAAACCCCTTCTCTACTAAAAATACAAAAATTAGCTGGGCACGGTGGTGCATGCCTGTAGTCTCAGCTATTTGGGAGGCTGAGGCAGGAGACTTGCTTGAACCCGGGAGGCAGAGGTTGCAGTGAGCTGAGATCACGCCACTGTACTCCAGCCTGGGTGACAGAGTGAGACTCCGTCTCAAAAAAAAAAAAAAAGAGGATACAGTAAATGAGAAAGCCCCATTTACAATAGCAACAAAAAATAGGGATAAACCTGAGAAATGTCCAAAACCCATGTGAAAAAAACTATGAAACACTTCTAAAGGACAAAAGTGGAAAACTAGGAAGATATCCCCTGTTCTTGATTGGGGAGTCTCAGCATCATGAAAATGTCGATTCTCCCCAAGTTAATTTATCAATTTAATACCAATAAAAATTCCATTGAGCTATTTTGTTTAACTAGATAAGCTGACTGTAAAATTCATATAGCAGATTGTACACACAGGAATAGTTAGGGAAAAACTGAAAAGAGCTCTGAGGGAGGATTAACCCTAGCGGAGACTAAACACCACAAAAACTTTTATTAATAAGAGTGCGGTACTGGTACGTGAGTAGATGAACAGAAACGGAATAGGATACAAAGAATAGAATAGGTAATGCATAAGAGTGGAAAGTCTCAAAATAGACCCAACTACAAGTAAAATCTAGAATATAATTACATCTTAAAACAGTGAAATATAGTCTTTGACAAATGGTATTGGAACAACTGGGTGGACATTTGGAAAAAATAGATAAGATTAGATGTTTCTCATATTCAAGAGTAAGCTCCAAATGAATCAGAAATGTAAATGTAAAAAACAAATGTAAATAAATGTTAGGGCTGGGCACAGGGGCTTATCCCTGTAATCCCAGCACTTTGGGAGGCTGAGGTGGGAAGATCGCTTGAGCCAGGAGGTTGAGATTACAGTGAGCTATGATATAACTGTGCCACTGCACTTCGCAGGGGTGACAGTGAGACTCTGTCTCTTAAAAAAATAAATAAAAAACTAAGTATATGTCAGAAGAAAACATGGATGAATTTCTCTTTAAGCTCAGTGCAGTGAAAAGCTGTCTAACTATTGTACAACGTATAGATGCAATAAAAGATAAGTTTGTCGACATAAAAGTTAAAAAGTTTGTGTGGCCAGAAATACCATAAGCAGAGTCAAAAGACAAATGGCAAACTGGGAAAAAATATTTGTAAACATATCACAGATAAAGGATTAATATACCTAATTCATAAATAACTTGGGGGGAGATAAAAAAATTATATTTAAAAAAGGCAAAAAATATGAGAATAATCACTAAAAGATATGTAAAAAATGGCCTTAAACATAAGAAAATATGCTCAACTTCACTCATAATAAGAGAAATGTAAATTAAAAAGATACTGTTTCTTGTCCGATTGAGCCATTTGGGGGAAACAGGTACTCATTCATTGCTGGTAGGAATGAAAAATGGTATGACCATGGTTAGAATTTGGTAATACCCAGCAAAACTGCATATACATTTTCCCTCAACCCAGTCATCTCACTTCTAGGAAATGTGCAAAATGTGTAGTATTCTCCCTTTCATATGAAGAAGAAGAGAAAACATACATATGTCTGGGTATCATTACAAAAAAAAGAAACAAAGAATACTTTCACCATACTGAAGGTGGGAAGGGGAGAAAGAACTATTCTAAGTATTTTATTATCTACCCACAGTCTGGGTATGGGAGTGGTGGGGAAAAATACAAATAAACCTTGAACTCTTTAGTAGGATTGTTTATTGTAGTGGTACTAGTGAAGCAATTTTGAAACTATTTTAGATGTAATAAACATGTTGATATTCAGAGTCAGTGTTCTTTCACTGGTAAAGGGACATGCAATTATGAAATGTAGGAAGGCAAGAAAGAATCCTGTGGAGACAGATTAAAAATAGAGGTACTGGGCCGGGCGCAGTGGCTCACGCCTGTAATCCCAGCACTTTGGGAGGCTGAGGCGGGCGGATCACGAGGTCAGGAGATCGAGACCATCCTGGCTAACATGGTGAAACCCTGCCTCTACTAAAAATACAAAAAAAAAAATTAGCTGGGCGTGGTGGCGGGCGCCTGTAGTCCCAACTACACCGGAGGCTGGGGCAGGAGAATGGCATGAACCCGGGGGGTGGGGCTTGCAGTGAGCCGAGATTGCGCCACTGCACTCCAGCCTGGGCGACAGAGCAAGACTCCATCTCAAAAAAAAAAAAAAAAGAAACAGAGGTACTGGTGTGAACTTGTGAACTTAGGCTTTCTCAGATATGTGTATGTGTACATGTATTTTTCTTTTCTTTTTTTTTTTTTGAGACGGAGTCTCACTCTGTCGCCCAGGCTGGAGTGCAGTGGTGCAATCTCGGCTCACTGCAACCTCTGCTTCCTGGGTTCAGGTGATCCTCCTGCCTCAGCCTCCCGAGTAGCTGGGACTACAGGCACATGCCACCACGCCCAGCTAATTTTTTTTGTATTTTTTTTCGTAGAGACGAGTTTTCACCTTGTTAGCCAGGATGGTCTGGATCTCCTGACCTCGTGATCTGCCCGCCTTGGCCTCCCAAAGTGCTGGGATTACAGGTGTGAGCCACCACGCCTGGCCACGTGTATATTTTTATGTGTATAAACATGCATACATTTCCTTGCTCTCTCCACTGAAAGAACCATGAAGCAAAGATGCCATAGTTGCTCCATGTGGTGGCTCACACCTGTAATCCCAACACTTTGGGAAACTGAATCGGTGGATCACTTGAGTCCCAGGAGTTCAATACCAGTTTGGGCAACATGATCAAATCCTGTCTCTATAAAAGAAAAATAATAAATTTTAAAAAGATGCCATGGTAACAACAAACAAACCCATCACCTAGATCTTTGCTGTTTCATAACCATTCCCCACTCAAGGGAACCAGGGCTCTTCAGAGAAATGGCTGAGTTTATGGGTGGGCAGGATGGATACAAGATTAACCTGGAACATCTTTCTATACCAGAAAGTAAAGAAGTGCTCAAAAAAGACAATGGGGGCATGTCACAAAGACACAAGAGCCAGCTTGAAGGGTTTTCCTTTGGCCAAATCTGGGACTATTTGAGCATCAAAATAATTAAGTTCAGTAATGAACCATTGAAAATTACAGAGATGTATAAGTTCATACTAATAATTAATAAGTAAATCACTTTGGGAGTTCAAGAAGAGGATCACTTGAGTCCAGGAGTTTGAGACCAGATTGGACAACATAGTGAGACCCCACCTCTGCAAACAAATAATTTAAAAAATTAGCATGGCATATTGGCACTTGCTTGTATTCCTAGCTAACTGGAGGGGTGCTGAGGCAGGAGAATTGCTTGAGCCCAGGAGTTTGAAGTTATAGTGAGCTATGATTGTGCCACTGCAGTCCAGCCAGGGCGACAAAGAAGACTCCGTCTCTAAGTAAGTAAGGTAAGTAAAGTAAGTAAATGAATACATGGGTAGAAAGGAGTTCTCTTACTTACAGTGCAGGAGTTGGAAAATCATTACTTTGCAATTGTCATGGTAAAGATTGAACCAGGCAAGAAATACCAATGAATGCTAAATCCAGGGGGACTTGAAAAACATTGATATGATACAATTAGTGAAGCTAAGAACCTTATTCCAATTCTCCCCAGTAATTATTTCACTAATGTTCTCTTTATGTTCCAGGATCCCATTCAGCATCCTACATCGCTCTTACTTGTCACTTCCCCCTGATAGCCTGCATTCTGCAACAGTTCTCAGTCTTTCCTTATCTCTGTTGATCATGATAGTCTTGAGGAGTATTGATTAGTTGTTTTGCTGAATGTGTCTCAATTAGGGCCTGTTTGGTGTTGTCTCATGATTGGACCAAGGTTATGTATGCCTGGCATAAGGACCACAGAAATGGTACCATGCCCTTTTTAGTGTATCAAATCACTGAGCTCTTGATGTCAGTGTCATTCCTGGTGATACTGACTGATAACTTGGTAACAGTGGTTTCTGCTGGGCTTTTCCATTTTACAGGGAGAAAATTAGATGAGGAGCAAGATATTTGCATGGTCTTAAAGTGTCTCCCTATAAATTGCTTACTGGTGGCAAAGGGACAGGGTTGGGGAAGTAATTATAAAGTGGGATCAGAATTAATATCACCAATGAGGGACAGATGGACATCATGTGCTTCCTGATGTGATACTCCCAGAATGACATGATATCACCTGTGTTCTTGTGAGACCACACAAACTCAATCTAGCCACAAGGAAACATCAGACAACACAAAATGAAGAATGTTCTATTTTTTTAAAAAAACTAAAATTTATTTGGATTGTACTGTTAACTTGGTAGTTCCAGTCTGCCAATTAAAAATTTTAAAGCCTTCTGAGATAACAGGGATACTTAAATCTTACTTGCTCTATTTCTGAGCTTTAAAAGGTAGTGAAAAGCATAACTGAACATGGTCAAAAGGAAGACTGAGATCACATAAGTGGAAGGAGGAAGAGGAGTAGAGGACAGAGACAATAGAAGAAAATTAACATTCGTTGAGTACTTGTCGTGTGTTGTGTGTTAGGCTCCGTGCAAATTCTTCTACCCTTTATCTCAGTCCTTTGAGGTGGAGAAATGGACACACATGACAGATAAAATAACTTGCCTGAGGTTATATAGCTAGTAAATGGTATAGCTAGGATTTACATACAGGGCTTCTGATTCTGGATCCAGCTTTTCTCCCCCCGCCTTCTATGCCACACTGCTTTCTGTTGAAACTGAACTATTTCAAAAAGAGTCAACAGCTTCTCAGCCTTGGTAGTGCTCACGTTTTGGCTTGGATAAATCTTTGTTGTGGGCTGTCCAGTGCACTGCAGAATGATAGCATCCCTTACCTCTACCCACTAGATTCCAACAGCACCCTTCTGGCTGTGACAACCAGAAATGTTTCTAGACATTGTATAGTGTCCCCTGGGGAACAGAAATCACTGGTTGAGAACTGCTGCTCTAAGGGTTATGTCAGGGATCAAGTACTCTGTTGGAAGGTACAGGCAAGAGTAGTCAGATACTTCTTTATTATATATTTAGTAGAGAGATGGACTCCAGCTGGAAACACCAGCTTCATGTACTTGTGGAAGAGATAGTTTATTGTTTTATTAGTCTTGGTTTCTGTGACACTTCTCTCCCTAGATTATCCTCCAGTGTTTTTGACCTTTGTATTTGCTGGCAGCTGCTTCTCTTTTTAACGACTGACTCTTGGTGTTTCTCTTCTCTTTATATTCTTTCCTGGATGGTCCCATCTGTTTCCATTGATGCTCCACTTTGGCATATTTCATTGTCATCTACTTCGCACTTCTACTTGGGTATCTCAGAATAGTGCTTCTGAGCCTCACAGCAGACCTGAATCATAAACTGCGAGTAGAACCTGGAAATTTGTTTTAGTAAACTCTCAGGGTGATTTAGATGCTTCCTTAATCCCAGATTTTCACCACGTAAACGGATGGTGCCACTATTCACCCAGCTAGCTGGAGTCCTCCTTGATTTCTTCCTTCATCACCACCCCCTACTTCACTTCCAAACTAAGGAATTTCTATTCTTAGTTCTCAAATATTCTTGGATCTATCCACTTTTCTTCATTTTCTGTATTAGTGTGCTAGGGCTGCTGTTACAAAGTACCACAAATTGGGTAGCTTAAATAGCAGCAATGTAATGTTTCACAGTTCTGGAGACTAGAAGTCCAAGATAAAGTGTTGTCAGGGTTGGTTCCTTTTGAGGGCTATGAGAATTTGTTCTGTGTCTCTTGCCTAGCTTCTGGTGGTTTGGTGGCAACCTGTGGCATTCCTTGGCTTGTATCACCTGATCTCTGCTTTCATCTTCACTTGGCATTCCCCCTGTTTGTGTTTCTGTGTCCAGAGTTCCCCTTTTTATAAGGGCATCAGTCATTGGAGTAGGACCCATCCTAATGACATCAACTGATCACACCTACAAGAACCCAATTTCCAAATAAGGTCACATTCTGAAGTACTGGGAGTTAGAACTTCAACATATGAAATTTGGGGATGTGGGGAGGACACAATTCAATTTATAACACCTCTATTACTTTGGTTTAGGCCACTGTCATCTCTCTCTTATAGTAGCAGTCTACTAACAGGTATCCCCATTTCACTCTTAAACCCCCATAACTCATTCTCCACACAAGGAGCAAGGATGATTTTTGAAAATATCATCTCACTTCCTTCTTTTCTCTTTAGTAACTTCTGTTGCATAGACAAAAGCTAAACTTCTACCATGGCCTGTAAGATTCTTCATAATCTGGTCCTTTCCTGTCTCTCTCCAAACTCATCTATTCTTTTCTTTATTATTCTCCAGCCATATTGAATTTTTTTTTTTTTTTTTTAACAAGACTTTGGCCTCAAATATGCCAAGCTCTTTGCTTCTTCTTGGCCATTGCACATGATCATACTTCTCTCTGGAATATCCTTCTCTAACTCCTTTGAATAATTAGCTCCTTCTTGTCCTCCAGGTCTCTACTTAAATGTCACCTACTTCAGAGAAGCTTCCCCTTACTACCCTAAATGAAGTTTCCTTCCTTTCCTCACTTATTTTCTATCTCAGCCTCTTATTTGGTTCTTTTACAATTTTTTTTCTGCCATCCTTTCTCCTCCTGCTCTATTATAAACTCTGAGTCAAATTACTGTGTCTGTCTTGTTCATCTTTATAACATGCCTAAGGAAAATAACATGCTCACAAAGTACTTGTTGGATGAATGTATGTTCCCAGCTTAGTGCTGAGTGCTCCATAAATGTTTATAGAATGAGTATGAATAGATTTTAGTCTTGACAGTCCAGGATCATATTAAGATATACCCTCCTCTGTCTAAAAATTACGGTGTTTGTAATACGTGGCATCTCTGAATGATCTGAACCTGACAGGAGTACTTTTTCATATGGAGTGTTTAGGTCATTGGGGTAAAAGACTGTTGCCAGAGACTTGTAGCTTTTTCTTTCTTTGCAGTTGACTAATCTCCTTCAGAATCAAGCAGTGAAAGGAAAAGTTGCTGGAGCACTCCTGAGAGCCATCTTCAAAGGTAATAATAATTAATGTAACTTCTGTCTATCTCCTACATTCATTGGTAGATTTGTTTAGTTTTGGTACTTTTCTTACTGTTTGAAGCCCCACTGGAACATTTTCCATGTTTTGAGGCTTCTGCAGAATCAACTACAGCAGCAGTTTCCTGTCTAGTGGACTTAAATAATTTTACTGAAGGGAGTTGAAGTGGCTACCTGAGATTGTGTTGCTGATTTTGGAGCCTATAATTACATAATGTGCTTTTCGTAAAATCTGCTTTGGTTTACTTGTGCTTTTAAGATTGTGGAGAAGAGAACAGCAATGTTTAATACATAATCCATGCTTAACAAGGGGCGAGTAACCGCTGGGGTTTAGTGAAATGGGGTATCTTAAGGTGCCTTGTATAGAGATTCTTCATGCCCAGTGAGACATATTTGTTCTCCTGTCTTGAACAAGGGCTAGTTTAAGTTGTTGCAGATTGTGACTTATAGTGGTTTTATAAATTCTGGTAGGATAAAATTTTACAAGGCAAAAATTAAGTGTCTTTGGACTCTTAATTAGGTATGTTAACTTGGTTTATTTTTCTTCGCCCAAGTAAATTAGATCTCTTCTGCAAGGGTACAAAAACACATCTTCCTATTCATGAAAGAACTTTCTGTTTTTTGTTTTTTTATTATACTTTAAGTTCTAGGGTACATGTGCACAACATGCAGGTTTGTTACATATGTATACATGTGCCATGTTGGTGTGCTGCACCCATTAACTGGTCATTTACATTGGATATATCTCGTAATGCTATCCCTCCCCCTACCCCCTCCCCACAATAGGACCCCGTGTGTGATGCTCCCCTTCCTGTGTCCAAGTGATCTCATTGTTCAATTCCCACCTATGAGTGAGAACATGCGGTATTTGGTTTTCTGTTCTTGTGATAGTTTGCTGAGAATGATGGTTTCCAGCTGCATCCATGTCCCACAAAGGACACGAACTCATCCTTTTTTATGGCTGCATAGTATTCCATGGTGTATATGTGCCACATTTTCTTAATCCAGTCTGTCACTGATGGACATTTGGGTTGATTCCAAGTCTTTGTTATTGTGAATAGTGCCACAGTAAACATACGTGTGCATGTGTCTTTATAGCAGCATAACTTACAATCCTTTGGGTATATCCCCAGTAATGGGATGGCTGGGTCAAATGGTATTTCTAGTTTTAGATCCTTGAGGAATCGCCACACTGTTTTCCACAATGGTTGAACTAGTTTACAGTCCCACCAACAGTGTAAAAGTGTTCCTATTTCTCCACATCCTCTCCAGCACCTGTTGTTTCCTGATTTTTTAATGATTGCCATTCTAACTGGTGTGAGATGGTATCTCATTTTGGTTTTGATTTGCATTTCTCTGATGGCGAGTGATGATGAGCATTTTTTCATGTGTCTGTTGGCTGTATGAATGTCTTCTTTTGAGAAGTGTCTGTTCATATCCTTTGCCCACTTTTTGATGGGGTTGTTTGTTTTTTTCTTGTAAATTTGATTGAGTTCTTTATAGGTTCTGGATATTAGCCCTTTGTCAGATGAGTAGACTGCAAAAATTTTCTCCCATTCTGTAGGTTGCCTGTTCACTCTGATGGTAGTTTCTTTTGCTGTGCAGAAGCTCTTTAGTTTAATGAGATCCCATTTGTCAATTTTGGCTTTTGTTGCCATTGCTTTTGGTGTTTTAGACATGAAGTCCTTGCTCATGCCTATGTCCTGAATGGTATTACCTAGGTTTTCTTCTAGGGTTTTTATGGTTTTAGGTCTAACATTTAAGTCTCTAATCCATCTTGAATTAATTTTTGTATAAGGAGTAAGGAAAGGATCCAGTTTCAGCTTTCTACTTATGGCTAGCCAATTTTCCCAGCACCATTTATTAAATAGGGAATCCTTTCCCCATTTCTTGTTTTTGTCAGGTTTGTCAAAGATCAGATGGCTGTAGATGTGTGGTATTATTTCTGAGGACTCTGTTCTGTTCCATTGGTCTATATCTCTGTTTTGGTACCAGTACCATGCTGTTTTGGTTACTGTAGCCTTGTAGTATAGTTTGAAGTCAGGTAGCATGATGCCTCCAGCTTTGTTCTTTTGGCTTCGGATTGTCTTGGCAATGCGGGGTCTTTTTTGGTTCCACATGAACTTTAAAGCAGTTTTTTCCAATTCTGTGAAGAAAGTCATTGGTAGCTTAATGGGGATGGCATTGAATCTATAAATTACCTTGGGCAGTATGGCCATTTTCACGATATTGATTCTTCCTATCCATGAGCATGGTATGTTCTTCAATTTGTTTGTGTCCTCTTTTATTTCACTGAGCAGTGGTTTGTAGTTCTCCATGAAGAGGTCCTTTACATCCCTTGTAAGTTGAATTCCTAGGTATTTTATTCTCTTTGAAGCTATTGTGAATGGGAGTTCATTCATGATTTGGCTCTTTGTCTGTTACTGGTGTGTAAGAATGCTTGTGATTTTTGCACATTAATTTTGTATCCTGAGACTTTGCTGAAGTTGCTTATGAGCTTAAGGAGATTTTGGGCTGAGACAATGGAGTTTTCTAAATATGCAATCATGTCATCTGCAAACAGGGACAATTTGACTTCTTCTTTTCCTAACTGAATACCCTTGATTTCTTTCTCTTGCCTGATTGCCCTAGCCAGAACTTCCAACACTATGTTGAATAGGAGTGGTGAGAGAGGGCATCCCTGTCTTGTGCCAGTTTTCAAAGGGAATGCTTCCAGTTTTTGCCCATTCAGTATGATATTGGCTGTGGGTTTGTCATAAATAGCTCTTATTATTTTGAGATATGTTCCATCAATACCGAATTTATTGAGAGTTTTTAGCATGAAGAGCTGTTGAATTTTGTCAAAGGCCTTTACTGCATCTATTGAGATAATCATGTGGTTTTTGTCTTTGGTTCCGTTTATATGCTGAATTACGTTTATTGGTTTGCGTATGTTGAACCAGCCTTGCATCCCAGGAATGAAGCCCACTTGATCATGGTGGATAAGCTTTTTGATGTGCTGCTGGATTTGGTTTGCCAGTATTTTATTGAGGATTTTTGCATCGATGTTCATCAGGGATATTGGTCTAAACTTCTCTTTTTTTGTTGTATCTCTGTCAGGCTTTGGTATCAGGATGATGTTGGCCTCGTAAATGAGTTAGGGAGGATTCCCTCTTTTTTTATTGATTGGAATAGTTTCAGAAGGAATGGTACCAACTCCTCCTTGTGCCTCTGGTAGAATTCGGCTGTGAATCTGCCTGATCCTGGACTTTTTTTGGTTAGTAGGCTATTAATTATTGCCTCAATTTCAGAGCCTGCTATTGGTCTATTCAGGGATTCAACTTCTTCCTGGTTTAGTCTTGGGAGAGTGTATGTGTCCAGGAAATTATCCATTTCTTCTAGGTTTTCTAGTTTATTTGCATAGAGGTGTTTATAGTATTCTCTGATGGTAGTTTGTATTTCTGTGGGGTCAGTGGTGATATCCCCTTTATCATTTTTTATTGCGTCTATTTGATTCTTCTCTCTTTTCTTCTTTATTAGTCTTGCTAGTGGTCTGTCAATTTTGTTGATCTTTTCAAAAACCAGCTCCTGGATTCATTGATTTTTTTGGAGGGTTTTTTGTGTCTCTATCTCCTTCAGTTCTGCTCTGATTTTAGTTATTTCTTGCCTTCTGCTAGCTTTTGAATGTGTTTGCTCTTGCTTCTCTAGTTCTTTTAATTGTGATGTTAGAGTGTCAATTTTAGATCTTTCCTGCTTTCTCTTGTGGGCATTTAGTGCTATAAATTTCCCTCTACACACTGCTTTAAATGTGTCCCAGAGATTCTGGTATGTTGTATCTTTGTTCTCATTGGTTTCAAAGAACATCTTTATTTCTGCCTTCATTTAGTTATGGTACCCAGTAGTCATTCAGGAGCAGGTTGTTCAGTTTCCATGTAGTTGAGCGGTTTTGATTGAGTTTCTTAGTCCTGAGTTCTAGTTTGATTGCACTGTGGTCTGAGAGACAGTTTGTTATAATTTCTGTTCTTTTACATTTGCTGAGGAGTGCTTTACTTCCAACTATGCGGTCAATTTTGGAGTAAGTGCGATGTGGTGCTGAGAAGAATGTATATTCTGTTGATTTGGGGTGGAGAGTCCTGTAGATGTCTATTAGGTCTGCTTGGTGCAGAGTTGAGTTCAATTCCTGGATATCCTTGTTAACTTTCTGTCTTGTTGATCTGTCTAATGTTGACAGTGGGGTGTTGAAGTCTCCCATTATTATTGTATGGGAGTCTAAGTCTCTTTGTAAGTCTCTAAGGACTTGTTTTATGAATCTGGGTGCTCCTGTATTGGGTGCATATATATTTAGGATAGTTAGCTCTTCCTGATGAATTGATCCCTTTACCATTATGTAGTGGCCTTCTTTATCTCTTTTGATCTTTGATGGTTTAAAGTCTGTTTTATCAGAGACTAGGATTGCAACCCCTGCTTTTTTGATTTTCCTTTTGGTAGATCTTCCTCCATCCCTTTATTTTGAGCCTATGTGTGTCTCTGCGTGTGAGATGGGTCTCCTGAATACAGCAAACTGATGGGTCTTGACTCTTTATCCAATTTGCCAGTCTGTGTCTTTTAATTGGACCATTTAGTCCATTTACATTTAAGGTTAGTATTGTTATGTGTGAACTTGATCCTGTCATTATGATATTAGCTGGTTATTTTGCTCGTTAGGTGATGCAGTTTCTTCCTAGCATTGATGGACTTTACATGGACTTGACATGTTTTTGCAATGGCTGGTACCCGTTGTTCCTTTCCATGTTTAGTGCTTCCTTCAGGATCTCTTGTAGGGCAGGCCTGGTGGTGACAAAATCTCTCAGCATTTGCTTGTCTGTAAAGGATTTTATTTCTCCTTCACTTATGAAACTTAGTTTGGCTGGATATGAAATTCTGGGTTGAAAATTCTTTAAGAATGTTGAATATTGGCCCCTACTCTCCTCTGGCTTGGAGAGTTTCTGCTGAGACATCTGCTGTTAGTCTGGTGGGCTTCCCTTTGTGGGTAACCCGACCTTTCTCTCTGGCTGCCCTTAACATTTTTTCCTTCATTTCAACTTTGGTGAATCTGACAATTATGTGTCTTGGAGTTGCTCTTCTCGAGGAGTATCTTTGTGGTGTTCTCTGTATTTCCTGAATTTGGATGTTGGCCTGCCTTACTAGGTTGGGGAAGTTCTCCTGGATGATATCCTGCAGAGTGTTTTCCAACTTGGTTCCATTTTTCCTGTCACTTCCAGGCACACCAATCAGATGTAGATTTGGTCTTTTCACATAATCCCATAATTCTTGGAGGCTTTGTTCATTTCTTTTTACTCTTTTTTCTCCACACTTCTCTTCTTGCTTCATTTCATTCATTTGATCTTCAATCGCTGATACTCTTTATTCCAGTTGATTGAGTCAGTTACTGAAGCTTGTGCATTTGTCATGTATTTCTCGTGTTATGGTTTTCATCTCTATCAGTTCTTTTAAGGTCTTCTCTGCATTGATTATTCTAGTTATCCGTTCATCCATTCTTTTTTCAAGGTTTTTAGTTTCTTTGTGCTGGTTACGTAGTTCCTCCTTTAGCTCTGAGAAGTTTGATCAACTGAAGCCTTCTTCTCTCAACTCGTCAAAGTCATTCTCTGTCCAGCTTTGTTCCGTTGCTGGCGATGAGCTGCGTTCCTTTTGAGGGGGAGATGTGCTCTGATTTTTTGAATTTCCAGCTTTTCTGCATTGCTTTTTCCCCATCTTTATGGTTTTATCTGCCTTTGGTCTTTGATGATGGTGACGTACTGATGGGGTTTTGGTGTGGGTGTCCTTTCTGTTTGTTAGTTTTCCTTCTAACAGTCAGGACCCTCAGCTGTAGGTCTGTTGGAGTTTGCTTCAGGTCCACTCCAGACCCTGTTTGCCTGGGTATCAGCAGCGGAGGCTGCAGAAGATAGAATATTGCTGCACAGCGAGTGTTGCTGTCTGATTCTTGCTCTGGAAGCTTCGTCTCAGGGGTGTACCCTGCCGTGTGAGGTGTGAGGTGTCAGTCTGCACCTAGTGTGGGATGTCTGTCAGTTAGGCTACTCAGGGGTCAGGGACCCACTTGAGCAGGCAGTCTGTCTGTTCTCAGATCTCAACCTCCGTGCTGGGAGATCCACTGCTCTCTTCAAAGCTGTCAGACAGGGTCATTTACCTCTGCCAAGGTTTCTGCTGCTTTTTGTTTAGCTATGCCCTGTCCCCAGAGGAGGAGTCTACAGAGGCAGGCCGACCTCCTTGAGCTGTGGTGGGCTCCACCCAATTCGAGCTTCCGGGTGGCTTCATTTACCCACTTAAGCCTCAGCAATGGCGGGCGCCCCTCCCTCAGCCTCGCTGCTGCTTTGCAGTTAGATCTCAGACTGCCGTGCTAGCAATGAGGGAGGCTCCATGGGTGTGGGACCCTCCAGGCCAGGTGTGGGATATAATCTCCTGGTGTGCCGCTTGCTAAGACCCTTGGTAAAGCGCAGTATTAGGGTGGGAGTTACTTGATTTTCCAGGTGTTGTGTGTCTCAGTTTCCCTTGGCTACGAAAAGGCATTCCCTTCCCCCTTGCACTTCCCAGGTGAGGTGATGCCTTGCCCTGTTTCAGCTCTGGCTGGTCGGGCTGCACCAGCTGACCAGCACCGATTGTCCGGCACTCCCCAGTGAGATGAACCCGGTACCTCAGTTGAAAACGCAGAAATCACCCGTGTTCTGTGTCACTCACGCTGGGAGCTGGAGGCTGGAGCTGTTCCTATTCGGCCATCTTGGGCGTGCCCCTGTTTTTTCTTTTTTGAGACGGAGTCTTGCTCTGTCCCAGGCTGGAGTGCAGTGGCGCGATCTCAGCTCACTGCAAGCTCCGCCTCCCAGGTTCACGCCATTCTCCTGCCTCAGCCTCCTGAGTAGCTGGTACTACAGGCGCCCGCCACCAAGCCCGGCTAATTTTTTTTGTATTTTAGTAGAGACGGGGTTTCACCATGTTAGCCAGGATGGTCTCGATCTCCTGACCTCATGATCCGCCTGCCTTGGCCTCCCAAAGTGCTGGGATTACAGGCGTGAGCCACCGTGCTCGGCCGAAAGAACTTTCAAGATTGGTTGAGTCAACCTGTATGGAAACTTGCTAAATGTTTTATAGAAATATCAGAGAAAAGGAAATAATGAAAGATCAATAGCAGCTGCCTATGTGCACTACTAAATGGAAGAGCAATTCTATGGCTTTTAGTATATTCACAGTTGTGTATCCATTACCACAATTGATTTTAAAACAATTTCATTACCCCTGAAAGAAGGTTTGCATCTCTTAGATGTCACCTCTCCAAACCCCTAGTCCATTCCAGTCCTAAGAAACCATGAATCTACTTTTTGTCTCTACAGATTTGTCTATTCTGGACATTTCATTTAGTGGAATCATTCTACATATGGTCCTTTGTGACTGACTTCTTTCATTTTTAATGTTACAAAGGTTCTTCTATGTTGTAATATGTATCAGTAGTTTATTTTTACTGCTGAATAATATTCCATTATGTGGATATACAACATTTTTCCATTCATGAGTTGATGAAGACTTAAGTTGTATCTATTTTCTGGCTATTATAAATAATACTACTATGAACATTTATGTATAAATTTTTGTGTGGACATATGTTTTCCTTCCTCTTGGATATATATCTAGGAGTGGAATTGCCAGATCATATGGAAACTCTTATGTTTAAGTGTTTGAGAAACCGCCAAACTGTTTTCCACTGTGGCTGGATTAAGATGCCCACTTTTTCACATCCTCATCAACACTTGTTATTATCTTTTTTTTTTTTTCAGTTTTTATTTATTTTCATCACTTTTTCTTCATGATCCAGATATTTTAAAATGCAAAGAAAATTAACTTTTAATGATATGTTCAGGGACTGGCACTAAAAAAAATTTTCAGACTGCAAATGAGTTAGTTATACAAGTGAAAATATCAAATGGAGATCCAGTTATCAAAATGAAAGCACTGAACATATTAAAAGTTCACAAGTATTTGTATAGAGCACATTAAAAAAGCTTGCTAACTGTTGTGATTTTAAAGAACTATTGCAGAAGTTTGAAGAAAATAGATTTATTAACTTATTAAATTTGGGTTACTGGACTTCAAAATTTAGGTTACTGGACTTCAAAAGCTGTAAGACCTATTAGAAGGTTACTTCATCCTGTACTACATAATTATTCAAATAAATTAATAAAATAGGTGGATGAAGAAAAGATGACATTTTCGTCCCTTTACTTTGGCTAAATTAAGCACTTTTTCAAAGCCCTCAACCATTGCTTTTCTAAGCACTATAGTAATCAGTTGTTTGATAATTCTATTTTTTGTATTTAACTACAAACCTGTTCATTTTTCCTATTTATCTATCAATCTTGTAAGATTTCTTCCTTTGTTTCTGTACCCCCTGTTTAAAACAATAAGGATCCCCCTGCTGTGAGGAAGCTGGAGCACTTAGGAGACGTAAGATATACACTTATTGTATCCAGTTGGTGGAATCAGGGGATTTGCAGAAAGAAATAGCGTCTGAGATCATAGGATTACTGATGCTGGAGGTAAGATGGCAAACAAAAACTTTTATTTGAGGGTAGATTTTGGGGGGTTTGTAGTTTGTTGAGGGAAGGAAAACTTAAGTGCCTAACCTAGCATAGTTCTTATTTATGAATAAGACCTGTTGTTAAAAAACAAAGAAGCAGGCAGGCTGGGCATAGTGACTCACACCTGTAATCCCAGCCCTTTGGGAGGCTGAGGTGGGAGGATCGCTTGAGCTCAGGAGTTTGAGACCAGCCTGAGCAACATGGTGAAACCCCATCTCTACCAAAAATACAAAAGAAAAAAAAATTAACCAGGCTGGTGGTGCATGTCAGTGGTCATAGCTACTTGGGAGGCTGAGGCAAGAAGATCGCCTGAGCCAGGGAGGTGGAGGTTGCAGTGAGCCGAGATTGTGCCACTGCAGTCCAGCCTGGGCAGCAGAGTGAGACCCCATCTCAAAAAAAGGCAGATGAATGGGTTATAATCCACTTAGATGTTCATATTACATTTCTGGTACCATGGACATATATCTCTTTGAAGAGTTGGCATATCTGAAAGCATTAGGGAACCGACAGAGGATTCTAACTTTTGAAGCCCTGCGCAATTATAGCTATGTACTAGACAGAGCAGAATGATTCCATAAATCCCTTATGGGACCAATTCTGGATCTCAGACAATTAATTTATTTCAGCAAAAGACTTTATTTCTTAGAAAGATATATCAAACATGGGATTTCTGCTTGAGATTTCCTTTATCCTGTGAACTTTTAGGCTCACCATTTTCCAGGACCATTATTGGTTGAATTAGCCAATGAGTTTATTAGTGCTGTCAGAGAAGGCAGCCTAGTGAATGGAAAATCTTTGGAGTTACTACCTATCATTCTCACTGCCCTGGCTACCAAAAAGGAAAATCTGGCTTATGGAAAAGGTAATTTTCTTCCAATTTTATTGGCTTTTTCTCTATTCACATACTCAAATTTATTGCTCAGTATATTTTGCATTTCTAGGTGTTCTGAGTGGGGAAGAGTGTAAGAAGCAGTTGATTAACATCCTGTGTTCTGGCAGGTGAGTCTTATTAATATGTAGAACTTTCTTAGGAATACAAGTGGCCAAAAAAAAAAAAAAAAAAAACCACTTTATTTCAGGAATTTATATCTGTGAAGGTTTTAAGTCCTTCTTTTTTGTAGTTTTGAATATAACACTATAAAACTATTTAGTCTGCAATGAATTAGTGAGAAAGAGATGATTTACTATATTCTGTCCTCTAAGACTGTTCGTATAGTTTTATTTGCTTGACTGTGTATCTTAGTACAGCAATTTATTTTGTTAAGATACACATAATTAAATGTTAATTTAGTGTGTTTAATGCTCCAATCTAAGCATTATTGGAGTCTCAAGGTCGTGAAGGCTGGGGAAGTCACCCTGCTGCTGCATCTTTTCTTTCTTTCTTTTTTTTGAGGGAGTAGAATATACAAATAATGTATCCTTTAACCAGTAATTGTATTTCTGGGAATCTACATTAAAGAATGACTCCAACATACAAGAAAATCCTCACATATGAACATGTTCAACAAGAAATTTGTGACCAATATAAGCATACAGTAATAGAACATGTAAACTATGTAAGTTAAGGTAGAGCCACTCCATGACATTTATACCTATTAAAAGTGAAATGTATACATCAAAGATGAAAAATTCTTACCATATAATTAACAAAATAAAGAGATTACTGTGTTATATAACACTGTGATTGCATGTAGGTTTGTTAGAAAGAACAAGAAGGGAATACCCAAGATTATCTAAACCAGATAATTGTTTTTATGGTTGCTTACATAAGATCCCTTACATAAATAATTTTAAGCATATATGTATCAATTTATTTGTTTTTAATTACACAAGAGTTTATTCAATACATGTCGTAACATACCTTTCATTTTTTATTTAATACAGCTGTCCATGTCAGCATATACAACTCTACATCATTCTTTTTAATGGTTTGCAGTAATCTATTATTTGGCTAATCTACAATTGTCGGATTATTTGGTTGTTTCCAGTTTTTGTGCTATTACAAAGAGTGTTTCAATGAACGTCTTTTTAAATTTTAAATAGAGATGGGAATCTTGCTTTATTGCCCAGGCTGGTCTTGAACTCCTGGCCTCAAGTGATCCTTGGCCTCCCAAAGTGTGGGGATAATAGGCATGAGCCATTGCACCTGGCCTGAACATTTTTATATATCTAGATGACCTTTTGTAAGCATGTACATGGCATATATTTCAAATAGTAAATCGGGTAGGTCTGTGATTACGTGCATTTTTAAAGTTGATAAATACCGCCAACTTGTCATGCATTCCCTAAAACAGTATGTGAAGAGTGTGTGTTTTCCACAATTTCACCAACATTGGGTATCATCAGAATTTTGATTTTGCAAGTCAGATAGGTTAACAACCGCTATTTTATTGTTTTAAATGGTATTTATTTGATCTTGTTTCTCAGTATTGCAAAATCAAACTTGAATTGGCCCTTTTTTTTGTCCTCATTAATTTTACAAAGTTATATCTAAATAAGTTGGAATGAAATAAACTTTCTTTGTCATTTTCTTCTACCAGGTGGGATCAGCAATACGTAATCCAGCTCACCTCCATGTTCAAGTAAGCATCATCTTTCCCTTTTCTTTGTATATCCTACTTTGTGAACTTACTTGCTAGAAATTAAACCATAGCAAACGTAAACATCACGCTCTCCTGACTGTAAGAATATTAGTAGTTACATTTTCTGTTACAGATTTCCTCCCCACTCCTGCCTCCTTTTTGGCTTTATTTACTTATTTAAAATGTAACTTTATGATTTTTTTTCTAAGATGACTTTGCTTAGGTAAGGTTATCGGTTCCCTTAAAGGTTCATTAGAGAAAAATCAAAAGGGACAGTTATAATAATCTATTATCTCTTTAATTCTCTGCTCCCAAGTTTTATTTCTTAAAATATGTTTAATGGAATTTTAACCACTGTAAAGCCCTGAATTGAATTTCTGAAAACAAGGCAGTTGGACTCTGTCTGTAGCCTTTAGAATCTTTGATCCACAGGGATGTCCCTCTGACTGCAGAAGAGGTGGAATTTGTGGTGGAAAAAGCATTGAGCATGTTCTCCAAGATGAATCTTCAAGAAATACCACCTTTGGTCTATCAGCTTCTGGTTCTCTCCTCCAAGGTACAAATGGAAAATTGTTTCTCCTTAGTTCTCGTGGTATGACCAGTTATGACCATTCAACTTATTCATACCCTTGGTTTACATAGCAGAACAAACATAGCCGAACATAGATGCTTTCATTTCATGTTTAGTGGTTTGGTTTGGCCTGGTAAAAAGATCATGCTTCTCATCCAAGGAAAACATGCATTATCTCTTCTATTGCTACATTTTCTTTGTGGTGGTAAAAGGGATAAAGATCTCAGAAAGGGTAGACTATAGGCCCCATAAATTCTTACAGTAAGAGGTATTTCAAACCTTGTTTCAACATGAAAGTGTTCTATACATTCTTAGTTTGAGTCTAAGTCATAGATTATTTATTTAAATTTGTACTGGAGAATTCTTTAAGCTGAAAAGTACTTTGAATTCAACTTGGTTATTTTACTGTTAATTGGGAGACCTTATAAATTTTGTACTGTTTTCAGGGAAGCAGAAAGAGTGTTTTGGAAGGAATCATAGCCTTCTTCAGTGCACTAGATAAGCAGCACAATGAGGAACAGACTGGTGATGAGTGAGTAATATAGTGTAGAAATAAAGATCATTTTTACAAATTCATCTTCTCATTGTGTATTTTAGCTACTTCATTTTCTTCTCTTTTACCGCCTGACTTCACCTCAGCACAAAACTTTTCTAATCTTCTCTTGGCTCTTCAGTAATAAAGAGAATAACATGATCTCTTCAGCTCTTTCATTTTCACCTTTCCAGGAAAATAGCAATAATTGTCCTATAAGCTGCAAGTTTAAAACCTATTTATTAAGTGTCAACTCTCTGCCAGGAACTGTTTAGTCTCGGGGCTACCGTGTTGAAACAGTCAGACAACGTCCCTGCTCTTGCAGAGCTTCAGTTTTAGTGAGAAGAGGACAGAAAATAAATAACAAGAAAAATATTAGAGTGAAAAGTGCTATGCAGATAATTCAAATGGTTGATCTAACACTGACAATATAGCTACTTTAGATTGGGTCAGGGAAAACCTCTCTCAGATGTACTATTTTAACTGAAGCCTGAATGATAAGATCCATAATATATAGATCAGAGAACATTCTCAGGTAGGGGAATAGTACAAAGGCAGAACAGTGTGACATGTCTGAGAAAGAGGATTTTGGGTGTTTTTGTTTGTTTGTTTTTGATACAGAGTATCGCTGTGTCGCCCATGCTGGAGTGCAGTGGCATATCTCAATTCACTGCATCCTCCACCTCCCAGGTTTAAGTGATTCGCCTGCCTCAGCCTCCTAAGTATCTGGTACTACAGGTACGCACCACTATGCCCAGCTAATTTTTGTATTTTTAGTAGAGACAGGGTTTGCCATGTTGGCCAGGGTGGTCTCAAACTCCTGGCCTCAAGTGATTCACCCTTCTCAGTCTCTCAGAGTGCTGGCATTACAGACATGAGCCTTTGTGCCTGGCCAAGGATTTTTGTTTTTTCTTTCTTTCTTTTTTTTTTTTTGATGTTGAGTGTCGCTCTGTTGTCCAGACTGGAGTGCAGTGTCACGATCTCGGCTCACTGCAACCTCCGCCTCTTGGGTTCAAGCAATTCTCCTCCCTCAACCTCTTGAGTAGCTGAGATTGCAGGCACGCGCCACCACGCCCAGCTAATTTTTTGTATTTTTAGTAGAGATGGGGTTTCACCAGATTGGCCAGGCTGGTCTTGAACTCCTGACCTCGGATGATCCACCCACCTCGGCCTCCCACAGTGCTGGGATTACAGGCGTGAGCCCCCGTGCCCAGCCAGATTCTTGTTTTTTAAGCAAACATTTGTAGAGTGTTCATTCTGTGCCAGGTGCTATTCCAAGCACTTTAAACCTCACAACCCTATTTTACCTCTATTTTATGGATATGGAAATCAAGAGACAGAGAATTTAGTTAGTTTGGCTTGAGCAATTAATTAGAGGTGGTTTATTTTTTCATTTTTTCTTTTCTTTTTTTAAGAGTGTCTTATTCTGTTGTCCAGGTTAGAGTGCAGTAGCACCATCATAGCTCACTGTAGTCTCTAATTCCTGGGCTCAAGTGACCCTCCAGCCTCAGCTTCCCAATAGCTGGGAGTATAGGCACGTGACACCAAGCCTGGTTAATTTTTTTCTATTTTTTTCTTTTTTTTTTTGAAATGGAGTCTCTGTCACCCAGGCTGGAGTACAGTAGCGTAATCTCGACTCCCTGCAACCTCTGCTTTCCAAGTTTAAGTGATTCTCCTGCCTCACCCTCCCAAGTGTCTGGGATTTCAGGCAACCCCCACTATGGCTAAATTTTTTTTTTTTTTTTTTTTTTTGAGATGAAGTCTCACTGTGTTGCCCAGGCTAGAGTGCAGTGGCACGATCTCAGGTCACTGCAAACTCTGCCTCCCAGGTTCAAGTGATCCTTCTGCCTCAGCCTCCCTACTAGCTGGGATTACAGGTGCGCACCACCATGCCTGGCTACTTTTTGTATTTTTAGTAGACGGGCTTTCACTATATTGGCCAGGCTGGTCTCGAACTCCTGACCTCAAGTGATCCGCCTGCCTTGGCCTCCCAAACTGCTGGGATTACAGGCATGAGCCACTGCACCCGGCCCAAACCTGGCTAATTTTAAAAATTTTTTCTAGAGACAGGGTTTCACTATGTTGCCCAGGCTGGTCTTGAACTCCTAGCCTCAGGCAATCTCCTGCCTCAGCCTCCCAAAGTGCTGGAATTACAGGAGCAAGCTGCCACACCCAGCAGAGAAGGTAGTCTTAGATACTAAATTAGAATAAGCCGACGAATCAGATTTTGGAGAAAATAATTAGCTCATTTTTTTTTTTATTAGCTCACTTTTGACCACACTAATATATTAGGGTCCCATAAGGAGATATTAACCAGGTACCCTGGAGTAGTAGGGAGAGGGCGGAATTTGGGATAAGACTGGAAGGGACTAAAGCCAAGAGACTGAATGGGATTATCAAGGGAAAGCATGAATTAAAAGAAACGTAAGACTGAGTTCAGAGGCATTCCAGCATTTCAAGGTCAAGCACTTTGGGAGGCTGAGGCAGGCAGATGGCTTGAGCTCAGGAGTTCAAGACCAGCCTGGATGACATGGTAAAACCCCATGTCTACAAAAAGTACAAAAATAGCCAGGTGCAGTGATGCATGCCTGTAGTACCAACTACTCGGGAGGTTGAAACAGGAGAATCACTTGAGCTTAGGATGCGGAGGTTGCAGTGAGCTGAGATTGCACCTTTGCATTCCAGCCTGGGCAATGGGAATGAATCCTTGTCTAAAAAAAAAAAAATGTTTGTTTGAGGAGAGGCCAGTGATGATGCCCTGGAAGCTAAGAGAAGAAAATTTTTCAAGAAAGAAGTGGTTAATTGTGTCAGATCTGAGATGTTAATTAAGATGGGACTTTATTGTTTTTGGCAACTTGGAGGTCATTTGTGACCCTTGAAAAAGTAATCTAATGTTATTGCGGGGGTGAGGGTAGAAAGAGGATAGAAACCTGATTGAATTGGATTGTACTGGGAAGAGATTATGAGATAAAAAAGAAGAAATTATGACTATAGACATTTATTTTATGAAATCTTGTAAAAAGAAGTGGAGTCTGGGCACAGTAAATCATGCCTGTGATCCCAACATTTTGTGAGGCTGAGGCATGAGAATCACTTGAGCCCAGGAGTTCGAGACCAGCTGGGCAATATAGTGAAACTCCATCTCTACCAAAAAATAGAAATATTAGTTGGGCAAAGTGGCCCATGCCTGTAGTCCCAGCTACTCAGGAGGCTGAGGTAGGAAGATTGTTTGAGCCTGGGAGGTTGAGGCTACAGTGAGCTATGATCATGCCATTGCATACCAGCCTGAGTGACAGAGCAAGACCCTGTCTCGGATGGATGGATGGATGGATGGATGGATGGATGGATGGATGGATGGATGGATAGATAGACAGAACAGACAGACAGGAGTAGAGAACTGGGCAGTAGAATTTCTAGTAAACACCTGCCTTCAGTGATTGTATGAGTTTAGATTGAGTTGGTGTACTTGTTCATCGTAGCACCTGCCCTTGTCTCTCACTCAAAAACCATAGCTCATACCTTTTTTTTGTTGTTGCCTTGGCTGGAGTGCAGTGGCGCAATCTTGGCTCACTGCAACCTCCACCTTCCGGGCTGAAACAATCCTCCCACCTCAGCCTCCCAAGTAGTTGGGACTACAGGTGTGCCACCACATGGGGCTGATTTTTTTAAACTTTTAGTAGAGCATGGTCTTGAACTCCTGGGATCAAGTGATCTGCCTGCCTCGGCCTCCCAAAGTGCTGGGATTACAGGCATGAGGCACCGCACCTTATAGCTCATACCTTTCTGTTGAATCTTTTAGGCTGTTGGATGTTGTTACTGTGCCATCAGGTGAACTTCGTCATGTGGAAGGCACCATTATTCTACACATTGTGTTTGCCATCAAATTGGACTATGAACTAGGCAGAGAACTCCTGAAACACTTAAAGGTAGCACCAAACTTGTAAGGTGATCTGGGTCTCTTTTGAATGAAAGTGTTTGAACTTAAGCCACTTTTATGCCAGTTAATGACAGGAAATAAATACTGTAAAATGACTCTGGGTGTGGAGGATCTCTCTTTTTTTTTTTTTTTTTTTTTTTTTTACTTTAAAAGTGGACAATACATGTTACCACACTCCCTTTTTTTTTAAAGTCCTCACTTTAGCTGTATACCACATCCTTAAGCAAGCCAGAAAGGTCTATTAAAAAAGCCTCAAATGTTCTAATGCAAAAAAGTAGAAAAAAAGCTGAGAACTATTCAGCAGGAAACTCAAAATCTAAGTAGATTATGTGTCACTATCTTATGTGACCTTCACCTATGGCCTCTGCTTTCTCATTTATGAATTAGGATGTTGCATCTAGTAGTAGATCATGGAGTTGTGTGATGCTAAGTCATTCATCATGAAGTATTTGTAAAGTAGTAAAATAAAACTCAAGTGTTTTGAACTATATTAAAGAAAAGTAGTGTACAGATATATTTGTTCCTCCAACTTTTTAGTTTGAAAATTCTAACTTAGAAAAGTTAAAACACTACATAGCATGAAGAACACCTATGTTCCCTTCACCTAGATTCACCAATTATTAGACGCTTTGCCACATTTACCTCACTTTTTCTCTCATACATATTCTTTTTCTGAACATTTAAAAGTAAGATGCAGAAACCCAAAACCTAACACCTCAATGCCTTAATATTTCAGCTTGCTAAGAACAGGGACATATTATCACAATACCATCATCACATCTAAGAAAATTAACAGTAATTCCATAATATTATTTAATTTATATTCCCTACTCACATTTTCACAGTTGTCTCTAAAATGTCTTTTACAGCTGTGTTTTTTTTTTTCCTCCGCTCCAGGCTCTCATCAGGCTTCATGCATTGCATTTGGTTGGTCTTTCTAGTTTTAGACTGATTTTTTTGAAGCATCAGCCCACTTGTGTAATGTCCCACATTTTTGGATTTATCTGATTGTTTCCTCATGATTGGGTTCAAGTTAGACATTTTTGACTTGAATACTTTGTAAGTGATGTTGTGTACATTTTCTTGCAAGGGCCAGATACTAATATTTTGCACTTTGCAGGCCATGCAGGCTCTGTCACAACTACTCAGCTTTACCATTGCAGCAAGAAGGCAGCCACAGACAAAATGTACTAATGAGTGTGGCTGTTTTCCCATTATTTATGGACACTGAAATTTGAATTTTATTCCATTTTTATATTGTGGGATATTATTCTTCGTTTTTTGTTTTTTATTTGGACAGAGTCTCACTCTCACCCAAGCTGAAGTGCCATGGCCCAATCTTGGCTCACTGCGACCTCCACCTCCCAGGTTCAAGTGATTCTCATGCCTCAACCTCCCAAGTAGCTGGGACTACAAGCGCATGCCACCGCACCTGGCTAATTTTCGTATTTTTAGTAGAGGTGGGGTTTCGCCATGTTGGCCAGGCTAGTCTTCAACTCCTGGCCTCAAGTGATCTGCCTGCCTTGTCCTCCCAAAGTGCTGAGACTACAGGGGTGAGCCACTGCACTGGCCTTCCTTTGATTCCCCCCCCGCCCCCAACCATTTAAAACCATAAAAACCAGTCTTAGCTCATGGATTGCACAAAAACAGGTAATGTGTTGGATTTGGCCAACAGGCTTTTTGTAGTTAGCCAACCACTGTTCTATGCATTACATCAGGAGGAACATAGTATTAACTACCTTACTATTTGTGATGCTAAATCATTTGCTTTTAAGAAAATGACCATCGATTTTCTTCATTTATAAGTATATATGTATCCCTTTGTAATTAGAAAGGAATCTATAGGATCATAGTTCGAGATAGTATTGAAAATTCTTTTCCCAACAACATTTCACACAGTGGTTTTCGTTTTCCTGTCTATTGATGATTCTTGGCCTAAATCAGTAATTATACCAGGAATTTGAATTTTATATTTTATTATTTTTTTCTTTTTGTCCTCACAATCTGTTCCCAAAGGATTCTGATTTTAATTAGAAAATTTTAATTGCGTCTTTCTTTCTACAATATTAGCTGGCATTCTTCTGTAAAAAGAGCCTCTCCTTTCCCTATTGTTTATTCATGAATATCATTATGCACTCATGAACCTTTTTAAATTCAATGTACTCATTATTCATTACTGTCGTTATTTGTTTTGAGCACAAAATTACCCAAATTTAGCCAGTTGGATCCTTCAGGTCAGCTTATGTGTTCTTTTGATGTGACCCCATTAGTCTTTGAGCTGTGGCATGATATGCCCAAGGCTCACTATGGTACTTTCTTTGCCCCATCCTGATGCCAACCATGTCTCTAAAAAGCCCTGGGTCCCTTTTGTAGGAAAGGATACTTAAAGACCATAATCTGTGAGTAGGCTTTAATTTATCTTCTCTGTATCTGTTCACTCTTTTTTTAAATTTAGGTTCGTAGTAACTATATTACTGGCCATTTCACCAGCTTTATGTATTTTGATCCACTCTGTTGTTTTGTTTTTGTTTTCTGTTTGATTGATGTTTTATTTTATATATTTTTTGTTTTATTGGTATCATCTTTTCTAGGCCTTGAAAATGTATTTTTTAAACTTATTGAGGCACAATTTACATAGCATAAAATTATTTTATTCTAAGCATGCAATCCAGTGATGTTTTTCATAAGTTTACCTAGTTTGTAACTGTCACTATAATCCAATTTTAGAACATTTTTATCACCCTGTAAGATCTTTTATGCCCATTTAATCTGCATTAGCACTCCCAGCCCCAGGTAACCACTAATCTACTTTCTGTCTCTATAGATTTACCTTTCCTAGATATTTTGTATAAATGAAATTATATGATATGTGGTCTTTTGTGTATATCTTCTTTCATGAAGTGTAATGTTTTCAGGGTTCACCTGTGTTGTAGTGTATGTCAGTATTTCATTTCTGTTTACTGTTTTGTTTGTTTTAAGAGACATGGTCTCACTCTGTCACCTAGGGTGGAGTGCAATATCCGTGATCATGGCTCATTGCACCCTCAAACTCCTGGCCTCAAGTGATCCTCCCATTGTGGACTTCTGACTAGCTAGGACCACAGGTGCACACCACCACACCTGGCTAATTTAAAAAAAAAATTTTTTTTTTTTTTTTTTTGAGACGGAGTCTCGCTCTGTCACCCAGGCTGGAGTGCAGTGGCCAGATCTCAGCTCACTGCAAGCTCCGCCTCCTGGGTTTACGCCATTCTTCTGCCTCAGCCTCCCGAGTAGCTGGGACTACAGGCGCCCGCCACCTCTAGTAGAGACGGGGTTTCACCGTGTTAGCCAGGATGGTCTCGATCTCCTGACCTCGTGATCTGCCCGTCTTGGCCTCCCAAAGTGCTGGGATTACAGGCTTGAGCCACCGCGCCTGGCCAAAAAAAAATTTTTTTAAGAGACGGAGGTCTTGCTGTGAACTCCTGGCCTCAAGTGATCCTCCTGCCTTAGCCTCCCAACTAGCTGGGATTACAGGTGTGAGCTACCATATTAGGCTCATTTCTTTTTATTGTTGAGTAGTATTCCATTTTGTGGATATATGTGAGTTTTATTTAGCAGTCTCCCTGCTGGTGGATATTTGAATTTTTTCTACTGTTTGGCTACTACAAATAATGCTGCCACTAACATTCACATGCAAGTCTTTGTGTGGACATATGTTTTATTTCTTTTGTGCATATACCCAGGAGTAGAACTGCTGGCTTGTATGAGAAATTTATGTTTATATTTTTAAGAAACTGCCTGCTTTCCAAAACAGTATCATTTGACATTCCCACTATCACTGTGTGAGGGTTCCTATTTCTCTGTCTCTTGGCCAACATTTGTTGTCTGTCTTTTTTATTATATCCATTCTAATGGGTATGAAACAGTACCTCATTGAGGTTTAACTTTGCATTTTCTTAATGACTGATGATAATTGAGCATCTTTTCATGTGCTCATTAACTGTTCTAAAATCTTCTTTGGTGAAATGTCTATTCAAATCTTTTGCCCATTTTTTGAGTGTGTTGTTTGTCTTCTTAATTAAAATTCTTTGTATATTCTACTGACAAGTTCTTTTTTATTTTTTCAATAACTTTGTTATGAATGGTGACAAGTTCCTTATCGGGTATATAATTAGCAAATATTTTTTCTCAGTCTGTGACTTGTCTTTTTATTTTCTTAATGGTATCTTTTGAAGTACAAAAGTTTTAAATTTTGGTGAGGTCCAGTTTATCAGTTTTTTCTTGTACAAATTATGCTTTTGGTATTGTATCTAAGAAATCTTTACCTAATCCAAGGTCTCGAAATTTTTCTGTATGTTTTCTTCTAAAAGTATTATAATTTTTGCTCTTACATTTGGATTTCTGATCCATTCAAGGACCTATTTTTATTTTTTATTACTATTAAAAATTTTTTTTATGTCCTTTGAGTCATAGGGACTTTTTTTTTTTTGGTGGGGGGTGCAGTGGCGCAATCTCAGCTCACTGCAACCTTCGCCTCCCATATTCAAGTGATTCTCCTGCCTCAACCTCCTGAGTAGCTGGGATTACAGACATGTGCCACCACTCCCAGCTAATTTTTGTACTTTACGAGACAGGGTCTCACTATGTTGGCCAGACTGGTCTTGAACTCCTGACCTCAAGTGATCCACCTGCCTCAGTTTCCCAAAGTGCTGGGATTACAAGTGTGAGCCATGACACCTGGCCAAGGGACTTATTGTTAAATAGGCTGTTATACTTTTAAGATGTAAATGGGACAGGTGTGGTGGTTCACACCTGTAATCCCAGCACTTTGGAAGACCAAGGTGGGAGGATCACTTGAGGCCAGGAGTTTGAGACTCACCTGGGCAACACAGTGAGACTTCATCTCTCCAAAAAATTTAAAAATTAAAAATTAAAAAATTAGCCAGGCATGGTGTAGTCCCAGCTACTTGGGAGGCTAAGCCAGGAGGATCCCTTGAGTCTGGGAAATCAAGGCTGCAGTGGTTTATGATTGCATCACTGCACTCCAGCCTGGGCAACAGAGTGAGACCCTATCTTTAAAAAAAAAAAAAAAAGAAAATGTAAGTAATGACTTTCTTTTGGTTGCTCTTTTCTAGGCAGGACAGCAAGGAGATTCCAATAATAACTTAAGTCCCTTCAGCATTGCTCTTCTTCTCTCTGTAACAAGAATACAAAGATTTCAGGACCAGGTATTTTTTTTTAATGCCATTTTGTTTCCTTCTGTAGTTGGTAAAAAAAAAAAAAAAAAACACACACACACACACAGAAATCTGTTTTTGTTGTATCCTTTCCTAAACAATTTTACCCCCTTCCTGCCAGCAGCAAAGCTGCTATAAGACATGTATGTCCCCTCTGTTCTCTGGGGACTGATGGGAGACTTCTACAGGTTTTTGGTTTATTCTTTCATTTCCTATTGTATGGTAAGCTAGGTGATGAGGTGGGAATAAGAGTGGAAGGATATCACACAGCCCAAGTTGGAGGAAGGGACAATTTAGCTGGATATTCACCAGCAGTTTTATTATGTTGTAGCTTTCCAAGAATAGGTTAGTTGCAAGGATGAAATTTACTCTTTTTTTCTTATATGTGTTCCAGGTTGTGGGTAACATTTATATTGACTTTTAGCCTTTTTTTCCCCCTTTTTGCTTAAGGAAGGCTTGTCTTCAACTCTTTAAAGTTCCCACTGAACGTCATAATTTTTGTAACATCTTCATCTAGTTAAAATAGTTGTCATAGGGATATAGTGAATGGCAGCTCATAGGAACAGTTATAGGGTTAAGATTTATAACATGAGCTATAATATTTGCTTTATTTTCTTATTTCATTCTATTAGGCGCTTGATCTTTTAATTATTTGTTTTTTTCATTTATTTTTATTAACTATACCCAAGGTGCTTGATCTTTTAAAGACTTCGGTTGTAAAGAGCTTTAAGGATCTTCAACTCCTCCAAGGCTCAAAATTTCTTCAGAATCTAGTTCCTCATAGGTCTTATGTTTCAACCATGATCTTGGAAGTGGTAAAGAATAGGTAAGTTGGTGAACCATATCTCAAAAGGTTTATAAGGTGTTTAATGTTAGAAAATGCAATGTGGTATCATACTTGCAGGCTATGAGGGGAAGCTGATGACTTACAGCTGTTGACTTCACACATCAAGGTTCAATTTCTTAAAACTGGTAGAGCATACTTTTTCCCTATGGAAATATCCTTGAATCTCAGGACTTGGTTTCTTGTTCACCTTGACAGCAAGCACACAAAACTGAATTAGGTGCTGTTGTTTATTTCATGATACTACAATTCTCTATTTTCCTTTGCTTTCTTTCCATTTTTTTTTTTGAGACAGTCTCATTCTGTCACCCAGGCTGGAGTGTAGTGCCACAATCTTGGCTTTACTGCACCCTTGACTTCCTGGGCTCAAGCAATCCTCCCACCTCAGCCTCTCGAGTACCTGGGATTACAGGCATGCTCCACCATGCCTAAGTAATTTTTGTGTGTTTTGTAGAGACAGAGTTTCGCCATGTTACCCAGGCTGGTCTTGAACTCCTGAGCTCAAGCGATCCACCTGCCTTGGCCTCCCAAAGTGCTGGGATTACAGGCTTGAGCCACCGGTCTGGGCCCTTTCTTTTCTTTTTTAAAGGAAACAGAGTCTCACTATGTTCCCTAGGCTGGAGGGCAATGGCTATTCACAGGCTCTGTTATAGCACGGTAAAGTCTCGAACTCCTGGCCTCCCACCTTAGTAGCTGGGACTATAGGCATGTACCCCTGTGCCTGGCTTGGCCTTTCTTCTTTTTTTTTTTTTTTTCCTGGAGACGTAGGAACTTTTCACTATGTTGCCCAGGCTGGACTTGATTTTGTGGGCTCAACTGATCCTCCTGCCTCAGCCTCTCAAGTAGCCAGGACAATAGGCGCATGCCACTGCATCTGGCTAATGGCCTCTTTTTAAAGTGAGTAAAAAACATTAAGAGTTTTATTTACTTTGTTGAAATTTGGAGCTTATGGTTGGAATTGAATTATTGATTAGCCAGTTTAGACAAATTCATTTAAAACCACATGGAAAACATCAGTAACTATCCTGGTTTTTATTTTAATTTCAGGATATGCATTAGCTGTTCTAACAGTCTTTACTATGTCATGCTTTCATTATGCATTAAAAAATTTTAAAGTTTCGTAATTTAAGCATAATTTATGGTAGGTCTCTTCTAGGCCCGGAATTCTTGTTTATTAATAGATTGAATTTACATGAGCTTTGCAGTAGGGCAAATTTGAAATTAGAGTTTATTGTTTGAGTGTTTTACCCATTGATAGGCCTTAAAGCTTTTAAAGCTTTTTTTTTTTGGAGACGGAGTCTCTCTCAGTCACCCAGGCTGGAGTGCAGTGGCGCGATCTCAGCTCACTGCAAGCTCCGCCTCCCAGGTTCACGCCATTCTACTGCCTCAGCCTCCCAAGTAGCTGGGACTACAGGCGCCCGCTGCCACGCCTGGCTAATGTTTTGCATTTTTAGTAGAGACAGGGTTTCACCGTGTTAGCCAGGATGGTCTTGATCTTCTGATCTCGTGATCCACCCACCTTGGCCTCCCAAAGTGCTGGGATTACAGGCGTGAGCCACCACGCTCGGCTGCCTTAAAGCTTTTTAATCTTTGTATCTGATTATTCTTTTTCCTGAGGCTTATAATTGTGTCTCCAGTATTTTCCCAACCCAATCTCTTCAAATTGGGCTAAAGAAACAGGTACTCACTAACTAGGAAATTCCTGGAAAGCTGCCCGTCTTCTGAAAGTCTCCATCATAAGACTTGAAAGCATCTCCATGTATAATTAGCCTGGAGTGGGTACTTGTCACCAGGTGGGACCAAACCTCAGCTGGGAGAGATTTGGATAGCCTTATTAGATCCTGTAAAATAACTGGCTGGTTAGTTACACATGCTTGCCCCAGTCAGTTAATGAACCTTTAAATAATGCATTCTCCATTTTACGTAATTGAATTTTTGGCTCTTCAGAGTATGAATATTGTTAACTCTGTTAAAATGTTATAATTTATCCATAACTATCTACTTCATTCTGTAGTGCTGCATTATAATTTGTTGCAATTTAACAGGTAGATATAATGGATAAAGGTTATATGCACATTATTTCCACTGTGGGGTATAACATTAAGTGGTATAAAACCACCAGTGATTCTACTCCTTTACAAAAGATTATTTGTAGTTTTAGTTCATGCTGTTGACACCAGATCATTAATCCATTTATACTATAAATATCTACTGAGTGTCTTTTATATGCCACCCTTGTGTTAAGCAATGTGGGTAAAAATATGACTATACTATGACCTCTCTCTTACAGAATCTCTGTCTATGGAGAGGAGCTAATTTGTAAGCCTCTACATAAGCGTTGTCAGTGCTGTAGGGTAATAGAAGAGGCAGCAATGAACTTCTCATCATGAAATCTTGAATGGGAATCTTTAATTGTCATCATATTGAAATATTCCAGTTTCTTTTGTATGTTTTTGAATATTCTCTAGCTTCTGGATTTTCCCAGTACTCTGTCATTGGAGACCACTTGCCTGCTATTCCCATTATGGTACATTTAGGAATTCAGAATTCTGTCAGATGATGTGTGTAAAGAAAAGGTTTATATGCAGAGTACGTTGGTTATCCAGGTCAAGTTTGGGAAATGTGTAACAGGGCATTGAGTATAAAGGTAAGATATCTTACTACGTTTTTCTTTTTTAACTAAGCTTTGTTTTCTTGTAGCGTTCATAGTTGGGACCATGTTACTCAGGGCCTCGTTGAACTTGGTTTCATTTTGATGGATTCATACGGGCCAAAGAAGGTTCTTGATGGAAAAACTATTGAAACCAGCCCAAGTCTTTCTAGAATGCCAAACCAGCATGCATGTAAGCTCGGAGCTAATATCCTGTTGGAAACTTTTAAGGTGAGACACTATTTTGGCAACCACTCCCTAATTTTGTTTAAATAATCCAAGTAGGGCTTGGCATTTGCCTGGGAGTTTGCTGGACAAGGAAATTTGAGTATTAGTTTGACAGAGGATATATGACAGAGATTAGGATAATATTGAAACATTATAGATCCAGTTTGATGGAATACTTAACTTTCTTATTCTTTTATGTAAGTTTTTCATTTATTCCACGTAATCCAATTGCTTCTGACCTAGAAGTCTGAATATAAGATAGCTTTTTCATGACTTTTCCTTCTTCCAGCAGTAAACCTTTCTAGTTTTTGTTTTATTTTGTTTTAATGCTGTTCCTTTACACAGAAGAAATTTTTTTAGGTCACTGTAGAGCATCAAGCTTAAAGAATTATGCTGTAAGAATTTTTACTGAAAATAAAACAAAAAAAGAATCATGCTTGGTTGGGCATGACTTAACCTATGATCCCAACACTTTGGGAGGCTGAAGTGGGCAGATCACTTGAGCTCAGGAGTTTGAGACCAGCCTGGGCAACGTGGCGAAACAATATCTCTACAAAAGATACAAAAATTAGCCAGGCATGGTGGCGTGCACCTGCTACTTGGGTGACTGAGGTGGATCACTTGAGCCCAGGAAGTCAAGGCTATGGTGAGCTGTGTTTGCACCACTGCACTCCAGCCTGGGTAACAAAGTGAGACCCTATCTCAGAAAAAAAAAAAAAAAAAAAGTCATACTTATTGGTTCATTGTTTCTGAAGAACCCAAAATGGGAAATTTACATTTTTTTTGACATTATTACCAAATTATCACTGACAATATTAATTTCCAAAACAGTTTTCAAAAATGTATTTTGTTTTGAATAAAAAAATGCTAGATCATATCTGAGGTTAAACAACTTTGCTAGTAATTCCTCTAAGTCTTCTTAATGTTCAGTTGTTTAATGTAGCTACACACGAAGAGTGTCTGCTGAAAATGTTATTTGGGAGGCTGATCTAAATGTAAATCTAGTGTTCTAATCCAGAACTATGAAGTAAATGTCAGAATAGTTCTTGAGAGTTGTAAGTGTATTTGATGATGTAATATAAATTACCCTGCTTTACAGTGATATTGTTAAAGACATTATCTTAGAGTATGTTTTTGTATTTAAATTATTATTTTTCAAAACTAAAGAGGCTCCATTTGATTTCACATAGATGTCAGCTTTATCAAGTCATCTTTATAAATTGCTGCTAAGTCACTAACAGTCTGAGGTCTGAACGAAATTAGTCTGTACCATAAAGTAATTAAGTTCAAGTAAGAATTTTAACTAAAATTTAAGTGAAAATTCAGAATGGGTCTTTTTAACAGCAACTGCTGTGCTTCTAGAAACTGAGACAGGGGTTAGGGAAGATCTTTTAAGTTTCTAGAAATTTTCATGGGCTTTTACATTTTAATTTTTAGAATAAAAGTTATGTGTACTGTCAGGAATATGGATATTGTCAGGTAATGGATACCTAAGTAGAATTTGTCCTGTTTGATGCTGAACCTTATATTAGCAATAGTTTAATGTGATCTGTACTTTTAGGCTAACAAACATGGTATTTACCCTACTAATGAATCATCGAAGCACAGAACAAGGGGAAAGTTGAGTGATTCTGTCTTTCCAGGTGATTCACATTATATTCTGAGTTTTTGAGTTTTACCCATATCCAAACTGTTCTTCATCCTGCCTGACATGCATTGATATACTTAAAAGCTGAAGGTCACCCAGGAATATTTTATTTATGCTGTTGTTTTTAGATCCATGAGATGATCAGACAAGAAATTCTGGAGCAGGTCCTCAACAGGGTTGTTACCAGAGCATCTTCTCCCATCAGTCATTTCTTAGGTATTAAACTTTGAAAGGATGAATAAAGTTTTTAGAAATATTTTCATTTAAATGTCATAATCATTTGGTCCTGGGAAAAAAAATTTAATGAGCATTTAAATGCAGTATCTTTGATAGGATGCCAATAAAGCAAATCCATTTATGTTGTCTGGGATTGTCAATTGTCAAAAAGGCTGTAGTTGTCAGTAAGGAAAGCAACAATTAACCAATAAGTAAAACTTCGATTTTGCCTCAACATTTTCTGTTATTATTAATACCTCTCAAATGAATGCTGTCCTTCTGCTGCCACTCATTGACTTCCTAGTCCTTTTAGCCTTGACATTTGGACTGCACAGCATTTGTCTCTGGTAACCTCTGAGTTTGCTGGGTTTTTTTTTGTTTTTTTCTTTTTTAGACACAGTTTCACTCTGTTGCCCAGGCTGGAGTGCAGTGGCACAATCTCAGCTCACTGCAACCTCTGCCTCCTGGGTTCAAGCAATTCTTGTGTCTCAGCCTCCTCAGTAGCTGGTATAGGCACACGCTACCACGCCCAGATAATTTTTGTATTATTAATAGAAGCAGGGTTTCGCCATGCTGGCCAGGCTGGTCTCGAACTCCTGACTTCAGGTGATCCACCCACCTTAGCTTCCCAAAGTGCTGGGATTACAGGCTTGAGCCACCACACCCAGCCTGAATTTGCTGTTTTTAATACATAACTCCTAATGTCTAAATTGACTGGTCTTAATCACCAATTTTAAAAATTTCTCTATGTCATTCATCACTGTTTATAACTCCCCTGAAACTTTTTTAGGTAAGTTCTCTGACTACTGTAAGAGTTTGCTTCTTTTCCGGCCTGTGACCAGTTTTTCTTTTACCTCAAATATAATACAGCTCCCTTCAAACAAATTTTCCTTTCCACTGCTCCTATTTCCATTATTTGAAGCATGGCTCTCCAGGTCCTGGAGGCTGGAATTACCTTTTATTTTCTCAAACACACTTGGTACCAAAGTTCTGTCATTTTTCTGCCTCATACTGTTATTTTTTTCTATCTTTTTATTCCCTCCTTCCCCCAACCTCACATCCACTGTCTAGTTCCCATTCTTACAACCTTGAATTTAGACTACTACCACAGCTTTCTAACTGGTTTCCTGGCTTTTTCTTCTCCCTTCAGCAATTTAACCTGCATATTACCACAGGTTAGTATTCCTAAAATACCACTTTATGACTATAAAATCATCAATATGTTCTTTAATAAATTGTCAGCTCTTTTTGTTTGTTTGTTTGTTTGAGATGGAGTCTCACTCTGTCACCCAGGCTGGAATGCAGTGGTATGATCTCAGCTCACTGCAACCTCGGCCTCCCAGGTTCAAGCAATTCTCCTGCTTCAGCCTTGCAAGTAGCTGGGACTACAGGCACGCGCCACCACACCCAGATAATTTTTGTATTTTTAGTAGAGACGGTGTTTCACCATGTTGGCCAGGATGGTCTCAATCTCTTGACCTCATGATCCACCTGCCTCGACCTTCCAAAGTGCTGGGATTACAGGTGTGAGCCACCGCACCTGGCCAAATCGTCAGCTCTTTATCCTGGCACTGAAAGTCCTTGACAGGTGGATCCCAACCTACCTTTCCAATGTTAAAGTCAGTTATTTACTTTCCTGGATTCTTCACCCTAGCATCATTGATTTCCCTACCATCTTCTGAATATGTCTTATGCTTACCTTTCTCAGACCTTTACCCATACTTTTCCCTTTATATATGTAGGTCTTTCTGGTTCTTTGTGCTTTTAAATGTTCCCCATCTTTTAGAACCTAGTTTAAGTTCCTTCTCATTGCTTTCCTAATATATGCCAACTCATAATGATCTCTTCTTCCTTTGAACTCCTATTTAAACTCTCCTTTTACCATTTAGTAGGCAATAAACTATGTTTGGAATTATTAGATATTTGATATTGCTCTGTGATTTACCTCTTTAATTCTTAAAAAAAAATTTTACTTCCAACTAAATTATTAAAATTTTTGAAGAAAGACTATGTTTTATACTTTTATGTTCCTAATAGAACCATATTATGTTTGCACATACTAAAAATTCAGAAATATTTATTGATTTATTTTAGCTTAGAAGTAGAAAGATGTGTGCTACTACTTATGTCTAGGAGTGTAATCGGTTTCTTCCTTTCTTTTAGGCAGTTTAATTTTTAGAGAAATTGAAACTATCACAGAAAAAAGCTAAAATTATCCTGGTTACATTGGAGAAAAAGTATATATAGAATCAGTAGAAATTTGTATTGCAGTATACTTGACTTATTTGAGAAAGGAAGCAAAAGACTTACATTTCTTTCTCCTTATTTTTCTTTTATTTCAAACATCTGTAGTTATTTGAGGCAACTGATTATAGATTCTGTTTTTCAGACCTGCTTTCAAATATTGTCATGTATGCACCCTTAGTTCTTCAAAGTTGTTCTTCTAAAGTCACAGAAGCTTTTGACTATTTGTCCTTTCTGCCCCTTCAGACTGTACAAAGGCTACTTAAGGCAGTGCAGGTAAGTCTTCAGATTCCCAAGTAACTTGCCAAAACTGAGGTTTAACTGTCTAGTGGAAGTCTGATGCATTTCTGTATAAATATATATGTCTAAGAAATCTATTCCACTTTAGTCTGAAACATAAAATTTGCATGAAAAGGGCAAGAGCATTGAGCAAGACTGTTTTCCAGGTTTATTTACTATCCATAGCACTATTCTGTTAACTCATTTTCAAGTTAATGAAATAATTAAAACTCTTAGAACATTATTGAGTACAATAGATTTACAAAGGCATTCACAACCAGTTTCATTGTAGTGTTACAAAGTATACTATTGTCCTTGTTAACTGTAATAAACATTAAAGCATATATAAAACAGAAGTAAGCTTCCTTATAGAAGCCATATGGTAACAGTATTGGAAATGAGCTAAGGCTAATAAGCAAACTTGTTCTGTTTTTACCCACTGATTCTTTTTCAGCCTCTTCTCAAAGTCAGCATGTCAATGAGAGACTCCTTGATACTTGTTCTTCGGAAAGCTATGTTTGCCAAGTAGGTAGCATCTTTTTATATCATAGGAAGATGTCGCCCTCTAATGTTGGGGCTAAAGTTATCTTTGCCATCTCCTAGTACCACCTGTTCACAGTGATCATGCGAATTCCCAGCCCCGCAGAGCAATTTCATCAAATAAGGCATTTTGCTAAGTCCTTTGTGTGCTTTTTTCATTTAGTCTTCAGAGCAACCCTATGAAGTAAGAATTATTGCAATTCCCATTTTACAGATAAGAAAACTTAGGCTTAGAGAAGATGAGTAACTTTCCAAACCTAAAACAATAGCTGGTGGTGGAGCAAGGATTCAAAGTCAGTTCTAATATCAGAGCTTGTGATGTCAAGTACTTTACTCTGCTACATTAGAATAATCTTCAGGATAATGTTCTAGTGCCAAATACTCTGAAACCTGAGCTGGCAGCAGTACCAAAGGGGACTGCTTTGGAACTTAGTCAAGAGGAATATACTTAAGAATCTCATTTTAGTGAACATCTGAATTATGATCTAGAGGCTAGAAGATCAAATTAATTGTTGAGGGGAATGAGTTTTATTTGTAGCTTAGCCAATCCCTCCTAACATCTCTTCCTTTATTTCTTAGTATATAAGCTAGAGATGATCATACCATCTCCTAAAAATATAAGACAGTAATATGTGAAAAACATTTGGTACTTTGAGGATAAGATACCCAATTAATATCACATTGGCCATATTAAAATATATTCATGGGTGTCCACAGGAACAACTAAGCCATATGCTATTATCTTTGTTCTAGAATTAACAGTTTTTGTTACTCCTCACCCAAAGGCATGGCGAATAGACTGAGATATTATGTTGTAACATCTTTAACATGTATTAGTCATTGAGCCTCAGTGAGAAGATGAGTGTGACATTTTCTGGATGGAGAGTTTACATGGCATCAAGTACTACATTATCCTGTGATGAAAGAGAGCATATGAAGGAAAGCACTCCTTCAAACATGGCAAAATCAGCAATTTCTTTTCTTTTCTTTTTTTTTTTTTTGGAGTTGCAAGATTTAATAGTGTGAAATAGAGTGGAAACAGAGCTCCCATACAAAGGGAGGGGACCCAAAGGGGGTTGCTGTTGCTGGCTTGAATGCCTGGGTTTATATCCCAATCCTTGTCCCTCCTGCTGTGCTCTCAGGCAATAGATGATTGGCTATTTCTTTACCTCCTGTTTTTGCCTAATTAGCATTTTAGTGAGCTCTCTTTACTATCCGATTGGTCAGGTGTGAGCTAAGGTGCAAGCCCCATATTTAAAGGTGGAAGCGGTCACCTTCCCAGCTAGGCTTAGGGATTCTTAGTTGGCCTAGGAAATCCAGCTAGTTCTGTCTCAGTCCGTCCTCTCAACAGGAAGACCCAAGTGCTGTTGGGGAGGTTGGCCGATGACCGCTCTAACTGCTTCCTGCTGAATTGGGGCCTAGTAGGGGTTGTGCAGTTGAGATTTCCTCGGGAAGGGTGCCTTCAATGTCATTAACATCGGAGCATGGGCTAACAGACTGGTCCAGGGGTCCGCGGTAGATCTTAGTCATGGACTGCATCTGGGGCTCCATTTGAAGAACCATTTGTAGTTTTACAGTTTCGATTCTGGAAGAGACAAACTTAAAAAGGAGGTTAAAGGTATAGGGATTCAAATGTATGGCCTGCAGTGCAGGGGATTATTTCTTTGGCACACTTCACAGGCCCTGACTATCTGCTTGATAGTTTTGAAAAGGCTTGGTCCAGTGTAAATAATAATTTGGCCATCTGATGGGTGCTATCAATGCCTAAGTGGAAGGTTTGGTGAACGGTTTTAAGTAATTTCTATTGGTTAGCTGCAGGCAAAAGTATTTTTCCTTCTTCGGTGTCTAGCCATCTGGAGGGGAGGAAAGTATGTCCTCGTGAGGTTCTCCATTCTGTTTCTCCTGCTGAGTACTGGGGCTTAAAATCAGCGATTTCCTACATTTGAGTAACCAGCCAATTTTGCAGTCTCTCGGCACTCTTATTCTTATTCCTCACATAGACTTGAGAGCAGGATAGAAGGAAGTAGAGTATCATGAGTTAAGTAATGAAAAATGTCAGTTCAATTTCTGTACTATAAATTGCTTTGAACAGCTGATACTTTATTTTGAGTACATAAATTCACTTTGTTTTGCTCTACGCTTCATTGTTTATACATATGCCTTCTCTGTATGCAACTGGCTGTATTTTTCTGACCCAGAAGCATATTCCTGTGAAACAGGTTTGTTAACTTCTCTATTTCTGAGCTAGCCAGCTTGATGCCCGAAAATCTGCAGTTGCTGGATTTCTGCTGCTCCTGAAGAACTTCAAAGTTTTAGGCAGCCTGTCATCCTCTCAGTGCAGTCAGTCTCTTAGTTTCAGTCAGGTAAGGATTATTTATGTTAACTTGCAGTGTGTGCATATCATTCATGTGCATTGATGAAATGCATGCTGTTTTCTTTTATTCCTGTTATGGTTATAAGAATGATCCTAGAACTAAAGAGTCTGATGATGATGATGATGATGGTGGTGGTGGTGATGATAATGATGATGATATTGGCTAACACTTATTAATGGCAGATTTACTGTATGCTAAACTGTGCTATCCAGTATGGTAGCCACTATCCTCAGTGTGGCTACTAAATGGAACATTTGATTGAAATGTGACTAGTCCACATTGTGTTGTGCTGTATGTGCAAAATTCATACCAGATTTTTTTTTTTTTTTTTTTTTTTTGAGACGGGGCTGAGCCTCTGTCACCCAGGCTGGAGTGCAGTGGCCAGATCTTGGCTCACTGCAAGTTCTGCCTTCCGGGTTTATGCCATTCTCCTGCCTCAGCCTCCAGAGTAGATGGGGCTACAGGCGCCCGCCGCCACGCCCGGCTAGTTTTTTTGTATTTTTTTAGTAGAGACGGGGTTTCACCGCGTTAGCCAGGATGGTCTCGATCTCCTGACCTCGCGATCCGCCCGTCTCGGCCTCCCAAAGTGCTGGGATTACAGGCTTGAGCCACCGCGCCCAGCCTTCATACCAGATTTTGAAATAAAAGAATGTAAAAATCTAATAATGTTTAATATTGATTACATCTTCAGAGAGAATTTTGTATGTGTAGGGTTACAGAAAATATTAAAATTGACTTTACCTCTTTCTCTTTTTTAACGTGGCTAATGGAAAATATAAAATTACATATATGGCTTGCATTTGTGGTTCATATTATATTTCTTTCTTTTTTTTTTTTTTTTTTGGAGACAGAGTTTTGCTCTATTGCCCAGGCTGGAGTGCTGTGGCACAATCTCGGCTTATTGCAAGCTCCGCCTCCCAGGTTCATGCCATTCTCCTACCGCAGCCTCCCAAGTAGCTGGGACTACAGGTGCTCACCACCACACCCAGCTAATTTTTTGTGTTTTTAGTAGAGACAGGGTTTTACTGTGTTAGCCAGGATGGTCTCAATCTCCTGAACTTGTGATCTGCCCACCTCAGCCTCCCAGAGTGCTGGTATTACAGGCGTGAGCCACTGCACCCGGCCCATATTATATTTATTTTGGATAGCACTGTGCTAGATATTGTGCTAAAGTGCTTTACATTTATTATCTCATTTAATCTTCAAAGCAGTCCTCTGAGGCTAGATACTATTATTATCCCTATTTTCTTATGTCAATTTATTTACTTTGCACATGTATATATATTACACCTTGTAATCTGAGAAAACAAAACTTTTTATAATCTGGTAATCTAGGCTTTGGAGCAATAAAATTGTCTTCATAATTTAAATGATGTACTATAAGATTTATAAATAGGAGACATATTTATATATAACAGTTTGACTAGGAATCCTCACTTTATTGCTTTGGTATAACTATATAAAGCTTTGTCTATAACTTATAGCATAGATTAAATATTAGGAACACTAGTTATCATTTGTATGTTATTATCCCCGTTTTAAGGATAGGTAAACTGAGGCTGAGCCAGGTTAAATAACTCACCCAAGGTTATATAACCAAGAAAGGGTGGAAGAAGGATTTGGCTTCAGGCAGTATGAACTACATTACTGTGATACCTGGAGTAAGGATTAGGAATTCTTGGTGTATAATTGCTGATTTTATTATATAATTTACACAAAGGATGTCAATTCTTTGTCACGTCCATTTCTAAACAAAAAACTGTTTTCCTCTAAACCTTTCTAGAATTTGTGGAAGAGTGAGATTCTTCTAGCTATTGAAGAAGTCTTAGAGCTTTTAAATAAAATTATGTATATTATTACTACTGGATTCTAGTGGCTTGAAATAAGCAGTGTGCCTTCCTAAGGAATTGATATTGTCAAGGAAACCTTAAGGAATGGGAACAGTTAGTTTTATTAAAATGCTTAAAAATTCTCTTATTCCAAACCAGAATAAGAATGACACTTATTACTGCATGGTAATGATTATACTGTATGTCTCACCCCTGGAGTTTGGGATGTGGAGAAAGCTAAGTTTTTTTGACCAAGAACATAGGCTTATTTAGCTCCTTATTGGAAACTGCTTTGGTAAGATAGACATGAATTGGCCTGTCTTCCTTTCAGGTTCATGTGGATGTTCACAGTCATTACAATTCTGTTGCCAATGAAACTTTTTGCCTTGAGATCATGGATAGTTTGAGGAGATGCTTAAGCCAGCAAGCTGATGTTCGACTCATGCTTTATGAGGTAAGTCAGTAGAATGGAAGGAATGTAGCAAACCCCCAACTAATAATTCTTTTTATTTTAGTAATTTTTTTGTGTGATTATAAAAGTACAGTAGATATGCTCTTATTTGATGTAGTCAGCACCAGTAGCTAGTAATGTTTAGTCAAAAAGTTGTTTAAGGCAGGGCACAGTGGCTCACACTTGTAATCCCAACTCCTTGTGAATTCAAGGCAGGAGGATCAAGCAAGACTCTCTTTACAAAAAATAAGAAAATAAAAAACATTAGCTGGGTGTGGTGACATGCACCTGTGGTCCCAGCTACTCAGGAAGCTGAGGCAGGAGGATCCCAGCAGTTTGAGGTTGCAGTGAGCTATGATCACACCACTGCACTCCAACCCAGGCAACAGAATGAGACCTTGTCTCTAAAAAAAATTTTTTTTGGCCGGGCGCGGCAGCTCACACCTGTAATCCCAGCACTTTGGGAGGCCAAGGCAGGTGGATCACGAGGTCAGGAGATGGAGACCATCCAGGCTAACATGGTGAAACCCTGTCTCTACTAAAAATACAAAAAATTAGCTGGGCGTGGTGGCAGCGCCTGTAGTCCCAGCTACTCGGAAGGCTGATGCAGGAGAATGGCGTGAACCCAGGAGGTGGAGCTTGCAGTGAGCCAAGATCGCGCCACTGCACTCCAGCCTGGGCGACACAGCGAGACTCCGTCTCTAAAAAAAAAAAAAAATTAAGGTTTTTAAGGTGAGGAATCATAAAACACAGTTGATAGACCTTAAATATTTTATTTTAATTTGAAATATTTAAATGTACTATAAATTTGCCAGTCTTAAGACCAAGTCCTTTGTTTTGTTATTGAGTACAAGTTTACTTCCTATCTCTCATACAAACCCATACCCTTAATTTATTGCCTATAGTTTCAAATTTGTGTTTACCTAAAGTGGTATAAAAACTTTAAGCTACTTCAGACAGTTTAGTACAAAAATCTTTTAGATAGCTTCAGTTTTTCCTCTTTTTACAATTGCCTTACGCCTAATTTATCAGAAATTGGTTTGAGAGACTGACTTTCTGAACATTTAACTTAGTTTTTTTTTTCTTTGAGACAGAGTCTTGCTCTGTCACCCAGGCTGGAGTGCAGTGACACAATTCTCGGCTCACTGCAACCTCCATCCTCCATCTCCTGGGTTAAAGTAATTCTCCTGCTTCTCAGCCTCCTGAGTACCTGGGATTACAGGTGTGCGCCACCACGCCCAGCTGATTTTTGTGTTTTTAGTAGAGATGGGATTTCACCATGTTGACCAGGCTGGTCTTGTACTCCTGGCCTCAAGTGATCCACCTGTCTCAGCATCTCAAAGTGTTGGGATTACAGGTGTGAGCCACCATGCCCAGCCTAACTTAGTTTTTATAAAAGCAACTTCTTTTTGCACTAGGTTTTCAACAGTTTACTGAATGTCTGATTAAATCACTCGTTATTATGATAGTACAGCTAAGAGAAATACAACTAACTTGTGAGTAGCATATAACTTACCCAGAGGATATTGTGGTAGCATATATGAAAACAGCATTCATCTTTCTGTACATTTCCATCCGTGCTCTTAGGTGCCTAGGCACAGTATCAATGAGCAATAATATTTTGAGAGGAATTTTTTTTTTTCCTGAGCAGTAGGTCTCAACACTGGGCTTAAAATATTCAGTAAACCATGCTATAAACAGATGTGTTATTATGCAGGCTTTGTTTTTCCACTTATAGAGCATAGGCAGGGTAGATGTAGCATAATTCTTAAGGGCCCTAGGATTTTTGGAATAGTAAATAAGCATTGACTTCAACTTAAAGTCACCAGCTACATTAACCCCTAACAAGACAGCCTGTCCTTTGAAGCCAGGCATTGACTTCTCCTCCCTAGCTAGGAAAGTCTCAGATAAAATCTTCTTGGAATATAAGGCTAGTTCATCTACTTTGAAAATCTGTTTAATATAGCTACCTCCATCAATTATGTTAGCTATATCTTCTGGATAATTTGCCTCACCTGCTCCATCAGCATTTGCTGCTTCACCTTGCACTTTTTTTTTTTGAGTCTTACTCTGTCACAAGGCTGGAGTACAGTGGCGCAATCTCGGCTCACTGCAACCTCCACCTCCCAGGTTCAGGTGATTCTCCTGCCTCAGCCTCCCAAGTAGCTGGGACTACAGGCTCATGCCACCACGCCCAGCTAATTTTTGTATTTTTAGTAGATACTGGGTTTCACCATGTTGGCCAGGATGGTCTCAATCTCTTGACCACGTGATCCACCCGCCTCGGCCTCCCAAAGTGCTGGGATTACAGGTGTGAGCCACTGCGCCCAGCCCCTTGCACTTTTATGTTATGGAGATGGCTTCTTTCCTTAAACCTCATAAACCAACCTCTGCTCACTTCAACTTTCCTTTGGCAGCTTTCTCATCTCTTTCAGGCTTTATAGAATTGAGGAGTTTAGTCCTTGCTCTGGGTTAGGCTTTGACTTAAGGGAATGTTGTGGTTGGCTTGGTCTTTTATCTAGACCACTAAACCTTTCTCCACATCAGCAATAAGGCTGTTTTGCTTTCTAATCATTCATGTGTTCACTGGAGTAGCACTTTAAATTTCCATTAAGAACATTTTCTTTGCATTCACAGCTTGGCTCTTTGGTGCAAGAAGCCTAGCTTTTGACCTGCCTCAGCTTGTGACATGCCTTTCTTACTAAACTTGATCATTTCTAGCTTTTGATTTAAAGTGAAAGATGTGCGACTCTTCCTTTCACTTGAATACTTATGTGCCATTGTAGAAGTTATTAATTGATCTCATTTCAATATTGTTTTGTCACAGGGAATAGGGAGGCCTGAGGAGAGGTGGAGAGATGGGATGGCCCAGTCAGTGGAATGGTCAGAACATACACAGCATTTATCAATTAAGTTCACTATCTTATATAGACACAATTTGTGACTCCTCAAACCAATTACTATCAAAGATCATTTATCATAGATCCCCATAACACATACAATAATAATGAGAAAGTTTGAAATATTGTGAGAATTACCAAAATGTGACACAGACATGAAGTGAGCACATGCTTTTGGAAAAATGGTGCTGATAGACTTGCTTGACATAGGGTTGCCACAAATCTTTAATTTGTAAAAGTAGTATCTGCGAAGTGCAGTCAAGCAAATTGCAATAAAATTAGGTATGCCCATATTCTGTATAACCACATTGTTTAAACAGTTAAGGCACGGTGAGCCACTCTGATTTAGGGTGAGCGTTGTATCAGTGTAAGTAACTGTTTACCAGCCAAATTCTCAGCCACCAGCTGGCAAAGGTGCACTAAGGATAGACAGTCTTAGACTTCATGTGTTAACTCTTGTACAGTCCTTGATATGCAGCCCCCACGGAAAAAAACAAAAACAAAAAAAAACTTCACCCTTATTTAGCTCTAAAGTAAAATAAATTAACATGAAGTGAATCATAGACTTAAACCTATTAAAATATTGCTGTTCATTTATTCAGCAGTCTTAGTATATCATTGGTATATAAAAATACCTGATGTAGTGATATAAATAACTAAATAACTTGTCATATTTGTTGCAAGTATATGCCAGAATGCCATTTGCTTTTTTTAAAATATCCTTTTAGACTTACAGAAATAATAATTTTTGGTTACTAAATCTATTGATTTTCTTCCTTTGAGATGTCTTCTCTTACTTTTTTTTATTTTTTTTAAGAGACAGAGTCTTGCTCTGTTATCCAGGCTGGAGTGCACTGGTGCAGTCTAACTCACTGCAGCCTCCAGCTCCTAGGCTCAAACAATCCTCTTGCCTCAGCCCCCTCCCCAAATGGTTGGGACCATAGGCACAAGCCACTGCACCCAGCTAATTTTTTTTTTTTTTTAACTTTTTTTAGAGACACGGTCTCATTTTGTTGCCCAGGATGATCTCAAATGCCCTGGCTTCAAGCGGCCCTCCTGCCTCAGTCTTCCAAAGTACTAGGATTAAAGGCATGAGCTACCGTGCCTGGCCCATTTTATCTGTAGAAAGTCCAAATCCTTCCAGTGAATATTCACTAACATTTTCTTTTTTTTTTAATGCATTTATTTTTGATGTTTAGCTACTTAATTCATCCTGAATTTGTATGATAATATATATAAGGAGCTTTTCTCCCAAGCTAACCATTTGTTCAGACATCATTGCCTCCTTTATGTGTACTATGTATCTCTGTATGCCATTTTTTAATTTTGCCTGTAGATTTTTGTGCCAAGACAAAGTGTCTTTTTATTATCATTACACAATCATAAAATATTTTAATTCCTGTTAGGATTAATTTTCTTTCATTTCTTTTCTTTTCTTTTCTTTTTTTTTTTTTTTTTGAGACGGAGTCTCACTCTGTTGCCCAGACTGGAATGCACTGGTGCGATCTCAGGTCTCGGCTCACCGCAACCTCCCCCTCCCAGGTTCAAGTGATTCTCCTGCCTCAGTCTCCCAAGTAGCTGGGACCACAGGCGTGCATCACCACACCTGGCTGATTTTTGTATTTTTAGTAGAGATGGGGTTTCACCATGTTGACCAGGCTGGTCTCGACCTCCTGACCTCAGGTGATCCTCTGCCTTGGCCTTCCAGAGTGCTGGGATTACAGGCATGAGCCACCGTGTCTGGCCTGTTTCTTTTCTTTAAACAAAAAATATTTTTTTGATCAATTCTCATTTGCTTTTACTCACAGATGAACTGTATAACCTCTTTTCCAGGTTCTAGAAAGAAAGTTCTCCCCAGGATTATTGTTGTTGTTTTTTTATTTTGTTTTTTGTTTTTTGTTTTTTTTTTTTGAGGCGGAGTCTTGCTCTGTTGCCTGGGCTGGAGTGCTGGCGTGATCTCAGCTCACTGCAACCTTCATACCTCAGCCTCCTGAGTAGCTGGGATTATAGGCGTGTGCCACCACGCTTGGCTAATTTTTGTATTTTTTAGTAGAGACAGGGTTTTGCTGTGTTGGCCAGGCTGGTCTTGAACTCTTGGCCTCAAGTGATCTGCCTGTCTCAGCCTCCCACAATGCTGCGATTACAGGTGTGAGTTACTGCACCTGGCCTCCCCAGGATTTTAATCTGAGCAGTTCTTAACTAAGACTAGGAAATTTTGGTTGGGAAAAAAATACGGTCATTTAGGACCATCAAATATGGTCTCGGTAGGAAAGAACTGAGAAGAGGATAAAGAAAGTGTTATTTTTAAGTTATGATTGTCCAAATCACTAGTATCCCTGTTAAAGCGCTTATTTCTTCTCTTTGATTCCTCTTAGGGGTTTTATGATGTTCTTCGAAGGAACTCTCAGCTGGCTAATTCAATCATGCAAACTCTGCTCTCACAGGTAAAATACATTTTTACGGATATATGGAAAACAGATAATCAAGGATTGAGAGACAATTGATGGTTTTTAGACCTTTCAAAATATAAAATAATTCCCAACGAGTACATTGGTACTTTGTGAACATGCTATGGGTATGTGATGCTGTTCTGGGTTGTCTTTTCTCGGTCACCGCTTACCTGTCTGCCATAATACCATCATCTAGCAGTTATCCCTGTGAATTAACAGTCTGTATCCCAAGTCAGAAGGACATTTTGAAGAACCATTTATATAAGGACTATCAGCAGCTGTATCCATTATGTTATATTTCTGAAAGAAAAAAGAAATACAAAACAAATATAGCAAAATATTATTTCTTAAATCTGGGTAACAGATACATGGATGTCTTTTACGTTCCTTTCTGCACTTTTCAGTTAACAATTTTTTAAATTAGAAGACTAAATTCTTCTAATCTTCAAGATTAGAGACTCTCTACCAGGAGGGTTCCTCTAGACCCCTAGTCTGTCATTTTGTTTGCTCTCAATGCCATTGCTTTATGATAGTTATGAAGTTTCATTTGAAATTAAGGTCTCAGATGTGTGAAAATATTGGAAGGTCCCATACTATCCATCAAAAGCTTTTCATTTGGCCTTGGGCTTGATCCTATATAAAATTTATATTCTGTTAGCTATATTGTATCTTTCAAACTGTAATCAACACATTTACATTGGCATGTTTAACAAAAATAGAAAACTGTGTTTGAAGGCATAGAATAGCACTTTCTGACTCAAGTTAATGTGCAGGCCAGTAAAATTCTGCAGACTCCAAAAGTTAAAAGAAAAATAGTAACTCATATTTTTTTGGCTCTCTTACATGCCAAATACTGTTTGAAGTACTTTACATGTATTGTCATGTTTAATCCTTATACAATGAATATTAATAATATCCTCATTTTTAAGATGAGGAACCAAGGTACAGATACCCTTATAAAAACCAGTAATAAGTAATGGTACTGGGATCTTGGACTCAGCCATTCTGACTCTGGATCCTATATTTTTAACCTCTAAGTTAACTGAAAATGTTGACTGCATGTACAGGTTTAGGAATAGAAGGAATTGGAATAGGAAAGATGAACCTAATCAGTACTATATCCAAAGCAAGAGCACAGGATGTGCGTAAGCCAAAGCAATAAAAATTTGGCTGCATTGTTCTTTGAACAGTTGGGAAATGTGTCTTAGAAGGCATTAGACATTAAAGATACCTTTCACCTGACAAGTTAAAAAAGTAAAAAGCATTTATGAGCCAAGATGTCTTTTTTTCCTTACTATACACAGTTAAAACAGTTCTATGAGCCAAAACCTGATCTGCTGCCTCCTTTGAAATTAGAAGCTTGTATTCTGACCCAAGGAGATAAGATCTCTCTACAAGAACCACTGGTGAGACTTTATTCTTCCTTCAACCATTATTTTTAGTATTAAGGATAGGGTTGAACTTCGCAAAGAGATACCTTGCCCTGTGAAACTCTCTTCCTGGTTCTTCCAATGAATGTTTACTTTTAAGTCTTCCCTGCTTATCATTTCTGAACCCTTATTATTTTGGATCTATTGGTAAGTTATCTCTGTGTTAGCCCTTTACTAAATCAAGGCTTCCATCACTTCCCCCAGAGAATATTTTATCTCATTTATGAATCTTTGATTACATTTACTAAATATGCTTTAGAATGGGGACCTGCTTCATTAGTCTAGAGGATGTATATGATTTAGGCTGAACTAGGATTGGCACTGTTGAACCTTCAAAGGAGCTGGCCTGGTTGACTTTCTGTTCTTATCTAGCCTTAGGACAGCGAAGAGGATAAAAATGGAAACTCTCACCCCACGTAACTTATAACTCGTGGCAGAAGAAAGGAGGAAGTCTTTCCGTTGTCTTATCTTACCTTCATTTTTGTGCCTTCTGTGACATGAGATGTCCTCAGCCTAGATCTAAGATGCTGTGTTGGTCTCCTAAAGATTCCCTCAACATAAACCTCTATCTTTAGAATAGCTTCTGGGACTCAAATGAACTACAGAAGATTTAACTTCACCACCTAGCTCCAGGGTTATTTGTATCAGACCAGAGATAGCACATCTAATGTTGCATTTTGAGGTGTCAGCCACTTAGGCCAGTTTTCGGGGGGCAGCATTAGAAAAGGATGCTGCTATTCAGTTTATTTTCCCAGTTTCGTTAATTTAGATGGACTTAATTTGTAACACTAATGAATCATTTTCTTTATCCTTATAGATAAGAATTATTTGCTGGTTATGAACAACTTTATAGGTTATCCATCAACACTCAAGAGTATTTAATTTACTTATTTTCTCCTACAGGATTATCTGCTGTGTTGTATTCAGCATTGTTTAGCCTGGTATAAGAATACAGTGATACCCTTACAGCAGGGAGAGGAGGAAGAGGAGGAGGAAGAGGCATTCTACCAAGCCCTAGATGATATATTGGAGTCCATTACTAATAGAATGATTAAGAGTGAGCTGGAAGACTTTGAACTGGTAATTGCGAGTCTTCAGCTGTATTGAATGATGGAGTTCTTTAGTAGCTTATTAATTTGTATCTTGTGTCTTTTAGGATAAATCAGCAGATTTTTCTCAGAGCACCAGTATTGGCATAAAAAATAATATCTGTGCTTCTCTTGTGATGGGAGTTTGTGAGGTTTTAATAGAATACAATTTCTCCATAAGTAATTTCAGGTAAGGTATTGCCATAACTCCACTTGTAATTTGGTGAATTCTCCATTTTATTTATATATTTTTACTGTAGCAATATTCCAGGCAGTAAACAGACTAAATGAGCACCTAGTCTAAGACTAAACTGTGTTCTTTCCACTAGAGAACACTGAAGTATATGCTTACCAGGCCTATAAAATGAAAGCCCTCCAGCAGGGTTTCACTTACTCAGAATTTCCCAGACCCTGAATTCAAGAACTCCTAATGGAAATTTTGATTGGTGGTAGTATTGGACTTTAATGCTCTGCAGGGACTGGTATAAATAAGGGAGGGGAGGCCAGGCACAGTGGCTCACGCCTGTAATCCCAGAACTTTGGGAGGCCAAGGTGGGTGGATCATTTGAGATCAGGAGTTCAAGACCAGCCTGGCCAACATGGTGAGACCCCGTCTCTACTAATAATGTAAAAATTAGCCGGGTGGTAGTGGTGGGGACCTGTAGTCCCAGCTACTCAGGACGCTGAGGCAGGGGAATCACTTGAGCCTGAGAGGCAGAGGTTGCGGTGAGCCGAGGTCACACCAGGGGAAACATAACCCAGATAGATTGCTATGACCTGGGAGTATTATATTAACGAAGTTCTATTCATTTATAATGTTTTGTCTAAAATATGATATTTAAAGAAGCATTGTGATTTATTTATTATCATATGTAAAAGTAAACCACAATATTCTGATGTTTGTCCTTAGCGGTCTCTTTTTTGTTTTTTACAGTAAGAACAAATTTGAGGACATTCTGAGCTTATTTATGTGTTACAAAAAGCTCTCTGACATCCTTAATGAAAAAGCTGGTAAAGCCAAAACTAAAATGGCCAACAAGACAAATGATAGTCTTTTGTCCATGAAATTTGTGTCCAGTCTTCTCACTGTTCTTTTCAGGTAAGGTTCTGCTAGAGTGCTTAAAGACAGCCACTCCCCGAGGATCGTATGCCTACCTAGGCTCACTTGTTTCACCTCGTTTGGATTATTTACAGTAAGAATTAAGTCAGGAGGTTTTAATTTTCTTGAAATGAATGCTGGACAATCCTAGGTAGGTACTTTAAATAGGTACCTTGAATTATTAAAGGATAAATGAGGAACAGTGGGCTAATAAATGAAAAGGTAGGGATGAATTCCAACAGGGTGTTTTAAGAAAGTCTATATAAGTGGCTTGTGCAAGATAACAGATTTAAAAAGGTAGGGGGCACCAGGCCTGGTGTCTCACTCCTGTAATTCCAGTACTTTGGTAGACTGAGGTGGGTGGATCACCTGAGGTCAGAAGTTCAAGACCAGCCATGACCAATATGGTGAGACCTCATCTCTACTAAAAATACAAAATTAGCCGGGCATGGTGGTGCGCACCTGTAATCCCAGCTACTTGGGAGGCTGAGGCAGGAGAATCACTTAAACCCAGGAGGCAGAGGTTGCAGTGAGCTGAGATCACGCGATTGCACTCCAGCCTGGGCCACAAGAACAAAACTCTGTCTCTAAATAAATAAATAAATAAATAGACAGATAGGTGGGGAGTGACTGAATTAAAAATACAAAGGAACAGAAAAAGAGACTAAGACTGACATTTAAATTTTATCAAAGTAAAGGATTTGGGGAGGGGGAGAAAATGAGGAACCACTAGGAATAACAATTATAAAAGGGCAGCCATAGCAGTGACTATAGCTTGGGCTGCCTAGAGAGTCTGCCAGTTGGAGCTTACTGGCAAGCTGTTGGGTGCTGCTGTTCTGAACAATTTCTAGAAAGCTTAATTCCATATACCAATAGCAGTAAGGGAATCTTTCTTGTTCTCTCTCTCTCTCTAGGGATAGTATCCAAAGCCACCAAGAAAGCCTTTCTGTTCTCAGGTCTAGCAGTGAGTTTATGCGCTATGCAGTGAACATAGCTCTGCAGAAAGTACAGCAGCTAAAGGAAACGGGGCATGTGAGTGGCCCTGATGGCCAAAACCCAGACAAGATCTTTCAGAACCTCTGTGACATAACTCGGTAAGCCACTCCCACCCCTTAGAAACTTACTCCACCTGGCCGTGGTGTCTTCAAGAGAACAAACTGGGAACGGAGGATGAAGGTAATTTGAGGTTACACATATTTTAAGAGTGAAAGAATATAAAAAATTAGCCAAGCGTCGTGGCAGGTGCCTGTAATCCCAGCTACTCAGGAGGCTGAGGCAGGAGAATTGCTTGAACTGGGAGGTGGAGGTTGCAGTGAGCTGAGTTCATATCACTGCACTCTAGCCTGGGTGACAGAGCAAGACTCTCAAAAAAAAAAAAAAAAAAAAGCCAGGCACGGCAGCTCACGCCTGTAATCCCAGCACTTTCGGAGGCTAAGGCGGGTAGATTACCTGAGGTCAGGAATTCGAGACCAGCCTGACCAACATGGGGAAACCCTGTCTCTACTAAATATACAAAAATTAGCCGGGCTTGGTGGTGCATGCCTGTAATCCCAGTTACTCGGGAGGCTGAGGCAGGAGAATTGCTTGAACCAGGGAGGTGGAGGTTGCAGTGAGCGTAGATTACACCGTTGCACTCCAGCCTGGGTGACAAGAGCAAAACTCTGTCTCAAAAGAGTGAAAAAAAAGTGCAGTCATTGACATAGGGTCTTTTTTCTAGTCCTGCCTTCCCCCTGGCGCACCCCTCCTTTTGTTTCTTTTTTGTTGTTTTTTGGGGGTTTTTTTTAGAGTCTCACTCTGTTGCCCAGGGTGGAATGCTATGGTGCAATCTTAGCTCACGGCAACCTCTTTCTCCCAGGTTCAAACAGTCATTCCACTGCAGCTTTCTGAATAGCTGGGACTACAGGTGCATGCCACCATGCCCAACTACTTTTTAATTTTTAATTTTAATTTATTTTATTTACTACTTTTTTTTTTTTGGAGACAGGTCTTGCTCTGTCACCCAGGCTGAAGTGCAGTGGCGTGATCTTGCTTACTGCAACCTCCGCCTCCCGGGTTCAAGTGATCCTCCTGCTCAATCTCTCAAGTAGCTGGGATTACAGGGATGTGCCACCATGCCCTGCTAATTTTTGTATTTTTAGTAGAGACGGGGTTTCACCATGTTGGCCAGGCTGGTCTCAAACTCCTGACCTCAAGGGATCCACCCACCCCGGCCTCCCAAAGTGTTGGGTTTACAAGTGTGAGCCACTGCACCCGACCCTTATTTTTTTTTTAATTTTCTGTAGAGATAGTATTTCACCATGTTGCCCAGACTGGTCTTGAACTCCTGGGCTCAAGCGATACACCCACGTCCGCCTCCCAAAGTGCTGGGATTACAGGCCTGAGCCTCTGTGGCTTTTGTTTTTTGTTTGTTTGTTTGTTTGTTTTCCATTTAAAGAGATAGGGTTTGCTGTGTTGCCCAGGCTGGCCTTGAACTCTTGGGTTCACCAGGGCTTCTAGTTTTGCTTTGATATAGATTGTTAGTCACATATAAAATGTTATGCTATTACTGGGGCAAAAAAGAGGGATACTACATAATGGTTAAGTGATTCAAAATACTTAAAGCAAAAACTGATGTAACTGAAGGAGAAATAGACAAATCCTTAAGTAATGTAATCAGCCTTCTCTCTGTAACAGAAAACAAAAAAAAAGCAGTAGATAGAAAATCTACTGGAAGGAGGTAGAAGAAGTGAACAACACTGTCACCCAGCTTGATTTAATTGACACTTAAAAGAACACTGTGCAGCAGCTTCAAAATATACATTCTTTTTATATGCACATGGTGTATTCACCAAGATGAACCATATTTTGGGCCATAAAAACTCAGCAAATTTCTACTAAAAAGTAGAAATTCTGTGACCACAACAGAATAAAAGAAGAAAGCAGTAACAGAAAGATATCTAGATAATCCCCATATATTGGAAATTAAATGCACTTTTAAATAGCCCGTAGTCAAAAAGTCATAAGGGAAATTAGAAAACATCTTGAATAGAATGGAAACAAACAGACAACATGTCAAAACATATGATCCAGCCAAAGCACTACTGAGGAAATTAAAGCAGTTAGTGATTTAAAAATCTTAAATCTCCCATATAAACTTCCACATTAAGAAAACAGAAAAAGAAGAGCAAATTATAATGAAAGCAATCAGAAGGAAGGAAATAGACAAAAGCACAACTATGAAGAAGCAGAAAATTAAAATAGAAAACAGAAAAAGAAAGTTGGTTCTGTGAGAAGATCAATAAATTTAATGAACTTTAGCCAGACTGATCAGAAAAAGAGAAGACACATTACAAATAGCAGAATTGAGGAAGAAGGGACATCACTACTGATCCTACAGATGCTAAAAAATGGATAACAGGGCCGGGCACGGTGGCTCAAGCCTTTAATCCCAGCACTTTGGGAGGCCGAGACGGGCGGATCACGAGGTCAGGAGATCGAGACCATCCTGGCTAACACGGCGAAATCCCGTCTCTACTAAAAAATACAAAAAAAAAAACTAGCCGGGCGTGGTGGCAGGCGCCTGTAGTCCCAGCTACTCGGGAGGCTGAGGCAGGAGAATGGCGTAAACCTGGGAGGCGGAGCTTGCAGTGAGCCGCGATCCGGCCACTGCACTCTAGCCTGGGCGACAGAGTGAGACTCCGTCTCAAAAAAAAAAAAAAAAAAAAAATGGATAACTGAATATTAACAATTTTATGCCAGTAAACTTTAATAGACAGATTTCTTGAAAGCTCATTCAACAAAAAAATAGGCAACCTGGCCAGACGTGGTAGCTCACATCTGTAATCCCAGCACTTTTGGGAGGCCAAGGCAGGTGGATCACCTGAGGTCAGCAGTTCAAGACCAGCCTGGCCAACAAGGTGAAACCCCAACTCTACTAAAAAAATACAAAAATTAGCCAGATGTGGTGGCGTGCACTTGTAGTCCCAGCTACTCGGGAAGCTGAGGCAGGAAGACCACTTGAATCAGGAGGTGTGAGTTTGCAGTGAGCTGAGATCACCTGACTGCACTCCAGCCTGGGTGACAGAGTAAGACTCTGTCTCAAAAAAAAAAAAAAAAACAACAACAAAAAACAAACCTGAGTAATCATATTTCTATTCAAAGAAATTGAATATGTGGTTCAAACTCTTTTCACAAAACTTCAGATCTAGGTCTATTCAGTGACAAATTCATCCAAACATTTAAGGGAGAAGTAATGTAAATTCTGTGCAAATTCTAGAAAATAAGAGAGAACATATTCCACCTCATTTAATTAATGAGGTCAGCATTACCCAGATACTAAACCATACCCAGACCATTGCAAGAAAACTGCATAGCAATATCCCTCATGAATATAGAGTCTGCTGTGTTAAAGGCAGACTCAGAAGGCTATATACTGAATGATAACCATTTTTGTATGATGTTTTGTAGAAAGTAAAACCATAGGGACAGAAATTAGATCAGTAGTTGCTTGGAAATGGGAGGAGAGCATAGACTATCAGTGAGCATAAGGGAACTTTTAGAGTGATAGAAATACCTTGATTGTGGGGAGATTACACAACCATATAAGTTTTTTTAAAATTCTAGAACTGTTCACCTACAGGGTATGAATTTTACTGTATGTAACTTTATCTTGGTGAACCTGTCTTTAAAAACAAAACCACTTTACCCTGCTTCAGAGTCTTGCTGTGGAGATACACTTCAATTCCTACTTCAGTGGAAGAGTTGGGAAAGAAAGAGAAAGGAAAGAGCATCTCACTGCTGTGCTTGGAGGGTTTACAGAAAATATTCAGTGCTGTGCAACAGTTCTATCAGCCCAAGATTCAGCAGTTTCTCAGAGCTCTGGGTGAGCATTGCAGTATCAATAAATTGACTTGATTTAGGTTTCTCCTTAACTCAACCCCTTAATTCCATTTGTTAATCTACCAGAAGACACTTGAGAACAGTCCTAATGTTGCTAAGGAGTGACATCTAGTGGATTCAGGATTGGCACCTACTGGATTATATTCAACCACAAAGAGTGACTGGAAAATGGAATATAGTATTAAGAAATCACAAAATTTTAGAAATAAATTTAACTCTGCCTTTAGACTTTTTTTGGCTTTCAAAAATTTTAGCTATTAAAAGGCCAAGAAGCATGAGTTTATATCAAAGAAGATAGAGTTTCTTTTCCATTCATAGATGTCACAGATAAGGAAGGAGAAGAGAGAGAAGACGCAGATGTCAGTGTCACTCAGAGAACAGCATTCCAGATCCGGCAATTTCAGGTGAGAAGCCTTGTGAAGCTGCTGTAGCAGCCCGAGGGGCTTTGCAAAGGAACTGTTAGCAGGGGCAGCTGATAAGAATGGGCAGACAGTGACCAAGTAGGAAATGAATTTTTTCTGGGTCATCCAAGCCACAGGACATAGCTTTCAGAATGGAAGATAATGTATAGTGAGGATGTGTATTTAGCCACCCAACCTGCAATACTCATTACCTCTAAGGACCACTGTTTGAGTTGATGTAAACAGAAAGGAATCTTCAAGGTATAGAGTCTGTTTTTGTTTCTGAGTCTGTGGTATAATTTGGCTTGGTCTGATAGACTCCGTAAAGACTGGACAATATAGCTTGTTAGTTTCTTTCTTTCTTTTTTTTTTTTTTTGAGACGGAGTCTGGCTCTGTCGCCTAGGCTGGAGTGCAGTGGCCGGATCTCAGCTCACTGCATAGCTTGTTAGTTTCTAACCAATAGTTGTCAAAATATCAGGATGTTCTATCACAGGACTTTTTTACTTAACAAGTAATTTTGAAGTTCCTACCATGTGCCAGAAACAGTTCTAGGTGCTGGGGATATAGCAGGGAATAAAAGGAACAAAATATTCCTATCCTTATGGAGCTTACATTATAGTAGAAAGACACTGACAAATAATCAAATACATAGTTATTTCAGGTAACAGGGAAGGTATATAAGGAACGCTGGGTTTGGTGCCTGGTCTAAGCCTGAGATCAATGGATAGGCTCCAGGGAGCTGTGAGCCACCAGAAATTGGGTACATAGTTCCTTATCTACATTTAGCATGGGGTTGGAACAGAAAGAGCCAGTTTTCAGGAGAATTCTCAGAGAGGTTTATGGTCAAAAACAGCTTAGGAAACTACTGCTCAATTCAGGATTATTTTCAGATTTTATCCTCTTGGAATTTTGGTAGCTTTGAATTCTTTGTGTCCTAGTCTTAGGAGTCTCTGACTAGATGCCTCTTCTTCCTGATAGGATTGTGTCTGCTAACCTTGCTTGCTGTGTGTGCCTTCCTTTCTCAGAGGTCCTTGTTGAATTTACTTAGCAGCCAAGAGGAAGATTTTAATAGCAAAGAAGCCCTCCTGCTAGTCACTGTTCTTACCAGTTTGTCCAAGCTACTGGAGCCCTCCTCTCCTCAGGTACTAGTACCACTCAATTCCATTTAGCATTCCTTAGAAGGCAAGGATTATTGCATCATAAAAGTGTATATCTAAATGTCATCTTGAAGTTGAACTTATTTTACATAATATGTTAAATTATACACCTGAGTTAATATAAGACCTGTAAGATATATTCTTTCCTACGTAATATGTCTACCACAACATACTTATATGCAGCCATACAGGGCAAGAACATACTGCTTGTTTGTTTGTTCCGGGTAGAGTGAAACACCACGGAAATAATCCTGTGTGATCTTTGGTGCCTTCAACCTTCTTAAACCTATGTTCTTTGCCACTCTTGATGTTTCCCCTTTTCTAAGAAGAAAGTCTGTTAATTATGAAGAAGGCAGTTGACATTCAGCAGCTGACTTTCTCAGCACAATTACCTGGTACTGACTTTGGAGGAAATTCAACCAAAGATGATTAATTCAGAAAGTGTAACTATATCCCCAAAGCAGAAACACCTCTGCAGAGATAGGTTGTATGTATATATGTGTAAGTGTGCACCCACATGAGCGTTCACACACACAAGAATAAGAGAAGGACCGCATGTTGGGGGTCTGTTCCATTCAGGAGTAATTTTCCTGTAGGATGATAGAGTACCTACCGGAGCCCAGGACTGTGTGCTCCTACCACATCTACATCCTGGGCTTGAGAAAGACAATGAAGCCCTGCAGTATACTCCTCTTTATGTGAGCCCTTGCCTCAGAAGACTTGTGGCCTTCTGAGTATGAAGGTGTTTGGCACTAGAAAGCAGAGCTGTTTCCTGTCGTCCTACTTCCAGGTTTGCCCAAAGAAAGTCCCTTTTGTTACTTCATCCCAGTTCCAAACAGCTCACCCCCACTTTGCTTTCAGCATCATTATTTCATACTGCTGTTTTTGCTGCAAAGAGTAAACGACTGGGAAGGAAATAGGTAATTGGGGCAGGGGGAAATTTGAGAGAAAATAAATGGATTTAGAAAGGCTAAAATTTATAGGAAAATTAAAAAATGTTTCTTTCTTAAACTTTAAACTTTTAGATTTTTAAATGTTTTACCACCTACCCCTTCTCCCTTAACTTCAGGTAGTCTCTTTAAATTTTTTTTTTTTTTTTTTTTGAGATGGAGTCTTGCTCTGTCACCCAGGCTGGAGTGCAGTGGCGCAGTCTCGGCTCACTGCAAGCTCCGCCTCCTGGGTTCTTGCCATTCTTCTGCCTCAGCCTCCTGAGTAGCTGGGACTACAGGTGCCCGCCACCACGCCCGGCTAATTTTTTATATTTTTAGTAGAGACGGGGTTTCACCGTGTTAGCCAGGATGATCTGGATCTGCTGACCTCGTGATCCACCTGCCTCGGCCTCCCAAAGTGCTGGGATTACAGGCGTGAGCCACCGTGCCCGGCCAAAAATTTTTCCATTTAATTTTGAATTGGTAATAAAGTCCTGTGATTTGAAAACCAGAGATTATCAAGAGATTTATGGTGAATGGTCTCCCCCACCCATGTCCTCCATCTGTTTAGTTCCTCCTCTCCCCAGTAAGTAAACACCTTTAGTTTTTTGTGTCCTTCAACCTTCTTTATTCCTCTCCAGGTAAATACAGAGTTTTATTCCCAATCCTACCCCTCTTCACAGGAAAACTTGTACATCCTGCTTATTTCATTGAACATAGTATTCTGAAGATCTTTTAATATCAGTTTGTAGAGAGCTTTCAGTTAGCCTCTTAATTTACCTTTTTTCTCAACAGATCAAAACTGCATTCTTGTTAGTCATTTACACTTAAGTATAACCGCATTTCAGTGCCTTGTAGCTGAAAGAACTGCTGAAGCAGAAAGGTGACTGTGTGTCTGGTGATGCAGACCCTTGCTATCTAAAGACCTTAAGTCTCCTTCACTTAGCTAAGAAAATTCTGTCTGGTTTCTTGACTCTTTTATTTCTCTTTTTTCTGCCCTTCTCTCTTCTAACCTCCTTTGTTCTTTCGGCTTCTAAATGCTAATTCTACTGTTCTTATAGCCAGGATTTCTCTTTCCCACACCTTTCTGATAACCTGATATTCTCAAGCGGAGAGTCTGGGTGCACGGGAAAGAAAAGAGGGTGCTTTAGCCCTAGACCACTATGGTAGAAGCAGAGGAAGTTCAGGTGTAAGGACCCCAAAACTTTTGGCCCTCAATAAGGACATAGACATTGAGAATTAAATTATATATTATTCTCATAATTCTTAGAATTTTGGACTTATTTTTATGCCCTTCGTCATATATTACTACTTGAGATCTAAGGACATATTTTAGCAGCTGATTTGCTTAGACAGGGAAAGGTCTAGAACTCTTCTGACAACACCTAGGTCTATCTCTGGCATGTTTCTTTAATATCTGAATGATCTCTAATTTAGTTTGTGCAGATGTTATCCTGGACATCAAAGATTTGCAAGGAAAACAGCCGGGGTAAGTTTCCTGCCATGTTTTCCTAAAGGCTTTATATAAAATCACTATCCTCCAATGGCATTGGGAAAAGAAAAGGTATTCCCCATTCATTACACATTCACCAGAGTGGTCAAAATGAAACAGACACCTAATACCAAGTCTAAGTGTTGGCAAGAATGTAGAGTAGTTGGGCCTTTCATTCACTGGGGGTGGAGGTATAAATTGGTATAACCACTCTGGAAAGCTGTTCAGCAATATCTACTAAAATTAAATATATGCCCATGACTCAACAATTCCAGCCACAACAGAAAAATGTGGAAGAGTCCTCTTAGCAGCACTATTTTAATAGGTAAAAACAAACCTAAGTGTTCATCAGCAGTAGAAAGGATAAAAGAATTATGATATATTCACACAGTGGAATCCTATACAACAAATGAGCATGAACAAACTACATGTACACACAACTTGGAGAGGATCTCACAAACGTACTGTAAGACAAAAGAAGCCAGATAGAAAAAAAGGGTACTTACTGTAGAATTCCATTTAGATGAAGTTCAAAATTAGACAAAATTCATCTGAGATGTTAGAAGTCAGGATAGCAGTTTCCTTGGTGGGGCAAGTTAGGAGGGAGTCCCTAAAATACTCGTAATGTACTTGATCTGGATGCGAGTTACACAGTAATCATGACTAATGATGGGAAATGTCTGCCTTCTTTGGGCACATGGATAAAGAGGCATCATTGCAGACTAACTGCTTGGCTGTAGTATGTGTAACACTGGGATGTTGTGCCTGGGACATGACAAGTTACTTCCTGTTCTGGTTAGGCACTCCACCCCACATACCCTGTACACATACCTGAGGGACCTGACTGGGTTATAACTTACCTTTTTTTTTCCTTTCTTTCTTTTTTTTTTTTTTTGAGACAGAGTTTCGCTCTTGTTGCCCAGGCTGGAATGCAATGGCACAATCTTGGCTCACCACAGCCTCTGCCTCCTGGGTTCAAGCAATTCTTCTGCTTCAGCCTCCCAAGTAGCTGGGATTACAGGCATGCGCCACCACGCCCAGCGAATTCTGTGTTTTTATTTATTTTTTTTTGTTTTTGTTTTTTTTTTTGTTTTTTGAGATGGAGTCTCGCTCTGTCGCCCAGGCTGGAGTGCAGTGGCGCGATCTCGGCTCACTGCAAGCTCCGCCTCCTGGGTTTACGCCATTCTCCTGCCTCAGCCTCCTGAGTAGCTGGGACTACAGGCGCCCGCCACCGCGCCCGGCTAATTTTTTGTATTTTTAGTAGAGACGGGGTTTCACCGTGGTCTCGATCTCCTGACCTTGTGATTCGCCCGCCTCGGCCTCCCAAAGTGCTGGGATTACAGGCGTGAGCCACCGCGCCCGGCCGAATTCTGTGTTTTTAGTAGAGATGGGGTGTCTCCATGTTGGTCAGGCTGGTCTCGAACTCCTGACCTCAGGTGATCCACCTGCCTTGGCCTCCCAAGGTGCTGGGATGACAGGCGTGAGCCACCACGCCTGGCCATAACTTACCTTTTAATTTGCTTTTCTTCCTATTCCTAGAGGATGCCTTGTTTTGCAAGAGCTTGATGAACTTGCTCTTCAGCCTGCATGTTTTGTATAAGAGTCCTGTCATTCTGCTGCGTGACTTGTCCCAGGATATCCATGGGCATCTGGGAGATATAGACCAGGTACTATAATGAGCCTTCAGTACAATACCCTGTGTGGGGATGGGGGTCAAGGGAACAACCTTACTGTCATTAGGTCTCACCTCTCTTTTTTTCCCCAGGATGTAGAGGTGGAGAAAACAAACCACTTTGCAATAGTGAATTTGAGAACTGCTGCCCCCACTATCTGTGTAAGTGTTGTACCTGAGCCATGGAGAATAGCTTTGTCATTCCTTCCATTCTACTCTATGTGAAGTGACTTGTGTCCTATAATGGCTTGTGTCCTGAGACCTGTAACCCACCTGTAGGTGGCCAGGTGACCACAGTTATTATATTACCTCGACAGCTGTGTGTAGTGAATCACACCAGGCATTCTTTTCTTTCAGTTACTTGTTCTGAGTCAGGCCGAGAAGGTTCTAGAAGAAGTGGACTGGCTAATCACCAAGCTTAAGGGACAAGTGAGCCAAGAAACTGTATCAGGTAAGATAAGTTCAACTGGGATTCCAGGAATTGACATGAGCAAGGTCAAAATTCATACTCGGCTAGTGCATAAAAATGGAGCCCCTGAGCTAAATTTCTTATTTGCTTTTAAGCTAGATTTTTTCCTATGTGATGAAAGAAGTAGAAGATCGTATGTCTTATCACAGTACAATTATTAATTCACTCTGCATATTGAATGTTCATTTTTCCATAAAGACTTTTTAGTTAGTAGTAATCAATTTCTAAATCTCCTTTACTCTTAACTAGAAAATGAAGTTGGGTTTGAATGTGCCAATTTTATTTTTCTTTAGAAGAGGCCTCTTCTCAGACAACTCTGCCAAATCAGCCTGTCGAGAAAGCCATCGTCATGCAACTGGGAACTCTGCTTACATTTTTCCATGAGCTGGTGCAGACAGCTCTGCCATCAGGCAGCTGTGTGGACACCTTGTTAAAGGACTTGTGCAAAATGTACACCACACTTACAGCACTTGTCAGATATGTGAGTATTTGAGACAAGCAGATTCACCCCCACCATTCTACCCCAGTGAGCCAGGAGATGAGGCTGGGGCAGTAGCCCACTGCTGCAGAATGTCCCTAAACAAGAGAGCATTTGCCTCCATCTTGTCAGGTCATGGTTTCATTTTAGTTTGGTCAGTACGTGGCAGGCATCTCCACAAGCCAGGGAAAAAGAGTTTATAATTCTGATCTGCTTTTGGGTCAGACATGGTGGCTCATGCCTATAATCCCAGCACTTTGGGAGGCTGAGGCGGGTGGGATCACCTGAGGTCAGGAGTTCAAGACCAGCCTGGCCAACATGGTGAAACCCCGTCTCTACTAAAAATACAAAAATTAGCCAGGCGTGGTGGCGGGCACCTGTAATCCCAGCTACTCAGGAGGCTGAGGCAGGAGAATCACTTGAACCCGGAAGGTGGAGGTTGCAGTGAGCTGAGATCGTGCCACTGCACTCCAGCCTTGGCAACAGAGACCCCATCTCAAAAATAAAAAAAATAAAATAAAAATCTGCTTTTGGAGGCCTTTAATTCCTTTTCTTTTTTTTTTTTTGAGACGCAGTCTCGCTCTGTCGCCCAGGCTGGAGTGCAGTGGCCGGATCTCAGCTCACTGTAAGCTCCGCCTCCCGGGTTCACGCCATTCTCCTGCCTCAGCCTCCCGAGTAGTTGGGACTACAGGCGCCCGCCACCTTGCCCGGCTAGTTTTTTGTATTTTTTAGTAGAGACGGGGTTTCACCGTGTTAGCCAGGATGGTCTCGATCTCCTGACCTCGTGATCCGCCCGTCTCGGCCTCCCAAAGTGCTGGGATGGAGGCCTTTAATTCCTTGGTATGTATGTGGCACCTGATTGAGAATGAATGCCTCTTTTAAATACCTTCTAAGGTTTAATCTAAAACTATCCTAGAATTAAATCTGAGCCCATAATGCATAGAAATTATACCATTTCTAACCAGTCTGGACACTAAAGAGATGTTTATTCCTTTTTTCATTCCTTTAACATGTAGGTGTTAAATGCCTTATAGATCAAGTACTAAGGTGGGGAAGACAATTGTTTTTTATAAAAATACAAGGCGTACCCTGCCCTTACTGTTTATGTTTCTAGCAACGATCCATATTAAATACTTAGAAAGGCACAGATAACCCAAGAAAGATGTGGACCACCCTGCATCACAGCAGTGTGGCTCTCTCAGAATGTGCAGCTCTAGCTACATGTGGCTAAGCTGCTGTAGTGGAAACACTGAGAGCCTCTTCTCTTTCTTGGCATCTTTAAAAGGAAAAACAGCAAAGTTGTTGGGTTTTATATACAGGGACTATCAACCTGAGGAATTTTTAAAGAAATGAGCAAGTCAGAAACAAACCCTTCATTACCTATTGTCTGGGAAGCTTAGGAGCTTTGGAGGAGAGGAATAAGGAAGCCTTGTGTCTTGGCTTCTCTGTGAATTTTTCTTTTCCCTCTTCAGTCAGAATGATGAGTCACACTCCATAAGCTCACTACAGCAGTCACTTGTAGCTTCATAGGATAGTCTGCTAAATCTAGTAATCTTTTTTTATTAGTATCTCCAGGTGTGTCAGAGCTCTGGAGGAATTCCAAAAAATATGGAAAAGCTGGTGAGTTGAGAATCTCTTTCCTAGGAATGGGGGAAGCACTTTTATTGCTGGTTACATTGGTTTCCTTTTCCCTCGTTGCAGGTGAAGCTGTCTGGTTCTCATCTGACCCCTGTGTGTTATTCTTTCATTTCTTACGTACAGGTAAGTGATTCAGAGGCAGTACCCAATAGGTCTTCAAGAAAGGATTTCTTACATGCCCAGGGGACTATTGATCACCTGAACTGAGCATATATAAACTTTTTCCCCCGCTTACCACAAGCTGGAGGCACCCATCAGAGACCAAGTCAAGGCTTGAGGGCTTTGGAGCAAGGAGATCTTTATTTATGTAAAGAAAACTGTTTCACTTAATTTGGAGAAAGGAAGCATATATGTTTGCATTTGGAGCAAGGAAGGAACAAGCATGCTTGGGCTCATGGACTTGGTTTATTCCTGGGTGACTGAAAGTCCATGCCATGAGGCATCCTCTGGGAGTGTGAGCAGAGTAGCAGCAAGCACATGAAGAAGGGCTGTGAGGAGATGGCAGTGCAGTGAGGGCACTTTCAGGGAAGTGGAAGGACGTGGGCTTTGTAGGTGTCATTTGGTCCTAAATACCATCAGATTCCGGCAGTACTTGAATCTCCTTTACTGTTTGCTTAAACCAGAGTTTTTTAACCTCACCACTATTGACATGTTGGGCTAGATAATTCTTTGCTGTGGGACCTGTTCTGTGCATTTTGGGATGTTGAGCAGCATCCCTGGCCTCCACCTACCGGATGCCAATAGCAGCCCCCTAGTTGTAACAGCCAAAAATGTCTCCAGAAATTGCCAGTTGTCCTTAAGGGACAGAATCACCCCTGGTTGGAAAGAGGAAGAAACGAGAGATCTACTGTCTCCTAAGGCCACTTAGTCATGCAGTAAATGTATCACAGGGCTGTTACTGATCTTTGAGGAATCAAAAAGAATGAGTCCACTAAGTGTCAATCTCAACCAAGATTCTAGAACCAATAATTAAAGCAATGGATTGTGACCACTTTGATAGTGATGCTTCACTTGTTTTCTGCCTCTGCATCATTTACAGGCACAATATCATTTTATCGGTAACTTGCCTCAGTATGTGTATTCAGGGTGCCTCTTCCCCTCCCTTTAAGAATCAGCAATCGGCTGGGCACGGTGGCTTACGCCTGTAATTCCAGCACTTTGGGAGGTTAAGGCGGGTGGATCACCTGAGGTCAGGACTTCGAGACCAGCCTGGCCAATCTGGTGAAACCCCATCTCTAATAAAAATACAAAAAATTAGCTGAGCATGGTGGTGGGCACCTGTAATCCCAGCTACTTGGGAGGCTGAGGCAGGAGAATCGCTTGAACCTGGAGGGCGGAGGTTGCAGTGAGCAAAGATCGCGCCATTGCACTCCAGCCTAGCAACAAGAGCAAAATTCCATCTCAAAAAAAAAAAAGAAAGAATCAGCCATCAAGTGGGCTGTTATCTGGGTTTAGCTGAAGGAGTTCTTAGTAATGGACTGATAGCTGAGACTCCCTGTCACCTTGTCTTTGTATCAGTTTTGTGATCTGGGTCAGGAATGCGTCATCATCCATTTTCTATATCCAGCCATCCAGCCAGTAGTCAACTGTCATAAAGCTATTACTTCTGGTCCTCTCCTTTTATCTCACCCAAATGCTTGCAGGAATGCTTTCTCAAACCTCATGCTTGTAAATTTTCATGCGGGTGCCATTCGTCAAACAAATCTGTTGGATATATATCTGTCCATTACCGTATTTGGGTTTTGAGTTTCCTCATCTCCAAGTCTTAAGGTTACCTATAAAGCCACATTTCACAAAATATCCTATATAGACTGAGACAGTCCTCAAAAAAAGGAATTCAGGGAGAGATGCTCATACCGTATCTCTCACCTTAGAGATTCATGGTGTCCATTTGCATATTAAAGGTGCTGAGACCAGCCATGGTGGTTAATGGAGGTAAGAAGATCACTTGAGGCCAGGAGTTCAAGACCAGCCTGGGCAACATAGTGAGACCCCCATCTCTACAAAAAATTTAAAATTTAGCCAGGTATTTGCCTATAGTCCCAGCTACTTGGGAGGCTGAGGCAGGAAGATCACTTGAGCCCAGGACTTGAAGGCTGCAGTGAGCCATGATCATGCCACTGTACTCCAGGGCAACAGAGTGAGACCCTGTATCAAGAAAAATAAAAACAATGCTGAGAGTTCCAACAGTATGTTCATTAGTAGTTTTCAGACCTATTCAAGAACATTTTTTAAAAAATAACAAATGTTACTACTATTTGGCAGAATAATGTTCCATAGAGTACAGTCTGGGAAATACTGCTGTTAGATCCTATTTACTACCCTTGTTGTGATTCAAAAGTCACATTGTCTAATCATTTTATTAGAACAGGTAATACTTAGAGAACCTCTACCTTGTGTCTGATGTGTTAAGCTCTCTTCATACATCATCTCATTCATCCTAGCTATAGGTTTTGATTAGTAGTTATCCCCATATGCATGATGAGAAAAGATTAGAAAGGTTAATCAGAATGCCCAAGAATAGACCATGAGTAAAAGGCAGATCTGAGACTTGAACCCAGCTAGTTAGACTCGATAGCAGGAATTGGCACACTTTCTCTGTAAAGGGCCAGATAGTAAATGTGGGTCATACAGTCTCTATCACACCTACTCTACTATTAGAACATAAAAAGCAGCCATAGACAACATACAAATAAACGAGCATGGCTATGTTCCAATGAAATTTTCTTGTCAAAAACAGGCCGTGGGCCAGATTTATACTATGGGCTTTAATTAGCCAACCATTGCTCTAGAGTCATACCTGATACTTGTTGACATGTAAAATGTTGCAAGGTTTTGGATTTTCGTGTTTCTGACCCCATTCTCAAGCATTTTCTTCTGGGAATCACTACTACTTCCTAGACTATTATTTTCCCCTCATTACACAGTAATCAGTTTCATTTCCTCCCTGGGCATTCCTCCTCCTCCATCCATATTTGATTTAAAGCCTTACTGACAAGTCAGCTGATCTGCAGGCAAACATTTTACATTTTTCTGTTTTTGTGAGATGTACTTAATGAATACCCCTGGGCAAGAGCCCATGCATGGTTCCATTAACTCCAACCCTTATCTAGAAATGGGGATTGCATTTTCCACATCTCTCAGTGAACTGTTATTCTCTTGTAGCCCCCTCTTCATTTCCCCAGTTCCTTAGATCTCAATGGGAAGAAAGCAACGAAAACCATTGCTCCAACTCTTAACATTCTGCCTAGAACTGTATACCTTTAAAAGATGCTTCTCAAGGGCCAGGTGCCTGGCTCATGCCTGTAATCCTAGCACTTTGGGAGGCTGAGGTGGGAGAATCATGAGGTCCAGAGTTCGAGACCAGCCTGGCCAACATGGCAAAACCCCATCTCTACAAAAGATACAAAAAATAGCCGGGCACGGTGGCTCACAAGGTCAGGAGTTCGAGACTAGCCTGGCCAACATGGTGAAACCCCATCTCTACTAAAAAAATACAAAAATTAGCTGGGCATGGTGGCAGGCACCTGTAATCCCAGCTACTCGGGAGGCTGAGGCAGAATTACTTGAACGCAGGAGGTGGAGGTTGCAGTGAGAAAAGATCATGCCACTGCACTCTAGCCTGGGCAACAGAGCATGACTCTGTCTCAAAAAAAAAAAAAAAAAAAAAGAAAGCGGGGCATGGTAGTACGTGCCTGTAATCCCAGCTACTCAGCAAGCTGAGGCAGGAGAATCGCTTGAACCTGGGAGGCAGAGGTTGCAGTGAGCCAAGATCACACCATTGTACTCCAGCCTGGGCGACAGGGTGAAACTCCATCTCAAAAAAAAAAAAGATGCTTCTCTTCTGGCTCTAATTTTAGTCCTGCCTGGATCAGTTGCAATGGGCAGGGAACAGGGTTGATCTAAGGAGTTGAACAGGGTCCCATCTTGGACACAACCTCTGGGAAGATGTTTCACTTCCCACTTGGTCAGTGAGGTCGATCTGTGACTGCTTCCTTGCCCCCGACTTAATAGGGCTTCACCCTCTACCATCCTCTACCCTGCCTTCCAGGGCCAAAAACAGATTCCTACATACCAGCTCCTCTGGAATGTCTACAGTTCATTTTCCAGAACATGACATGTGGAACAAACCTGTTTCTCTCATGGCTCCAGTTGCAGAGCTTCTCTTATTTTCAGGTCTGTTTCTTTAATTCTCTTGTCCTCGTGGAGCATGGTATATTCCCTTCCTAAGAAGGTTTAGAACTCCCCTTGAGGTAAAAAGCGTCCTACATTTCTGTACCTTACATTTGGGTAGGTTTTTCTCCCGTCTCTCCTGACTCAAGTCTTGATATTATCAGAATCCTATACCTTTTGGTTCCTTTTATTAGTTCTTCATCCCTCTCCAGGAGCTCTTTATTACCCAATAATTTACAACACAGGGAAGTGTTCTGTGACCCTTTAAACCCTTCTTGAGCATGATAACCCATTGCACATAAAATGTATCTAGTTTTGGCTTTGCTGAGTAACGAAAATAAAATGTATCTGGTGATTGCTTGTAAGTGGGAAGACTGCAGGGCCCTGCAGCAGCCTCCTCAGCTTCCTCTCCTTTATGGAATCCTTTTAGTCCACTGGCTAAAATAGAAATAGAAATGCCTATTCCTGCTACCACCTTGACAGTCCCCATTTTAACCACTCTTTAGTACTTCACCAGCCCCTTGGCTGACCCAGTGCAGTAATAGTCCCGCCTTCAACTTCCACGTGCCAGCTCTAAGAACAACAGATTGTAAACCTCCCAACAATTAAAAAAGAAAAATATCTGAGGATTACAAAGCATCACATTTTTTCCCTATCTTCTAACATCTGTCACACAGATAATCCTATTCCAGACTTGGCCTTCATACCCTGTGTAATTACTTTCTAAGAAAATTGCCACTAGTTGGTGGGCGTGGTGGCTCAGGCCTGTAATCCCAGCACTTTGGGAGGCTGAGGTAGGCAGATCACGTGAGGCCAGGAGTTCGAAACCAGCCTGGCCAACATGGCGAAACCCCGTCTCTACTAAAAATACAAAAATTAGCTGAGTGTGGTGGCGCGTGCCTGTAGTCCCAGCTACTCAGGAAGCTGGGGCACAAGAATCGCTTAACTTGGGAGGCGGAGGTTACAGTGAGTCAACATCGCACCACTGCACCAGCCTGGATGACAGCAAGACTCCATCTCAAAAAGAAAAAGAAAAAAAAAAAATTACCACTAGCATGCTAGCTCTACAGAAAAATCATCAGGAATAAGAGAATGTGTTTCTGTTTCTTTAGAATAAGAGTAAGAGCCTGAACTATACGGGAGAGAAAAAGGAGAAACCTGCCACTGTTGCCACCGCCATGGTAAGCTGCTGACACTGACCATTAAAATATGGTTGTTAGTGAACCCTGAAAACATTAAGCGAAAGAAGCCAGTGACAAAAAGACCACATGTTGTATGACTCTATTTTCATGAAATGCCCAGAATAAATAAATCTAAAAAGGCAAACTAGATTAGTAGTAGCTGGAGATGGGGAAACTGGGGTGACAGCTAAAAAGGGTATGGAATCTCTTTTGGGGGTGATGAAAATGTTTTAGAATTGACTGGTGATGGTTGCACAACTCTGAAAGTACTGAAAAGTACATTGTGAGTGAATTGTATGGCATATAGCTCTACAAAGCTGTTACCAAAAAGTGTGTGTATGTGTGTGTATTATATACATGACTGCTTCTCAAATCAGGGATTTTATGATCAGATGGAACATCTTATTTTTCCTCTGAACCAAAAACATTTTATTCAGGAAGCATCAGAAAACCTTGAGTTGAAATAGAAATAGTAAAATAACTTGTGATACTCAATTGGGAGAAATTATTTTTAGGTAAAGTTGGTGAATGCAAAAGGTGCTCCCTAAAAGATGTGTAAGAGTCAGTGGGGGTACAGGAAAGGAGGCACTTAGTACATTGCTGGCAAAGGTGAAAATTAGTACAGCCTCTCCAGAGGCTTAGCAATGACTACTGAATCTCAGAAGATAAATATACATTCTGATGTAACAGTTTCACTTTTAGGATATACAGGCCTGTGTACAGGATGGTCCTCACAACATTATTCATAAAAGTAAAATATTAGAAACAAAGATATCCATTAATAGAGGACTGGCTAAATAGGTTATAGTATATTTATGCTGGAGAGATATGAAAAAATAAACATCTAAATGTTCGGCTCTCTGGATTTAGCTCCAAGATAATGTTAAAAAAAAAATGTGGGCCGGGCGCGGTGGCTCAAGCCTGTAATCCCAGCACTTTGGGAGGCCGAGACAGGTGGATCACGAGCTCAGGAGATCGAGACCATCCTGGCTAACACGGTGAAACCCCGTCTCTACTAAAAAATACAAAAAACTAGCCGGGCGAGGTGGCGGGCGCCTGTAGTCCCAGCTACTTGGGAGGCTGAGGCAGGAGAATGGCGTGAACCCGGGAGGCGGAGCTTGCAGTGAGCTGAGATCCGGCCACTGCACTCCAGCCTGGGCGACAGAGCGAGACTCCGTCTCAAAAAAATAAAAATAAAGTGTACAGTATCCTCATGGGTTAAAAAAAATATAAATATATATATACACACAGACACACACAGATATACATATACACACACAAAAAAATGTATAAGGACCTACAAATTACAATTCAAGTTAGGGGGAAAGATATATAATCCCAGCAGTGAAAACTCGTATCCAAACCAGAACAAGGAAATAGAGCTAGGGTCAGAATAGGCTTAAGAATTTCAAGTTAGAAAAGCAACTAAATTTCTGCAAATGATCCTGCTCTCCTCAGCCAGTCTCTAGATAACAACAAATACTGGAATTTTAAATGGAGAGGATCAGTGCAATTATCTCTACTGGCATTTGGGTCCTTCCAGATTGAACTGTTAAAAATTTTAGATTACTGGTATATAAGTAAAACTGCATTTGATTGGAAAACAGACTTTTCCCCCAAAGCCATACACGGTTTTGTAAGTGACAGCTTCAGAGGAAAACTTCAAAAACTGTTCAACCTGAAATTTGTCTTATGTTCTTTGCCCTTAGGCCAGAGTTCTTCGGGAAACCAAGCCAATCCCTAACCTCATCTTTGCCATTGAACAGTATGAAAAATTTCTCATCCACCTTTCTAAGAGGTCCAAGGTAAACATTCTCTTATTATGTCCTTCCATTCCCATTTACCTTCTTGACAGATCTAGCAAACTAAAGCAGCACAACTACAATGGAGGAAAAAAGACTAGGCCATTTGTGTGTTTGCCATCCCCCCCCAACCCCGCCCTTTTTTTTTTTGAGATGGTGTCTCATTCTGTCACCCAGGCTGGAGTGCAGGTTCAAGTGATCTTTCAGCCTTAGCCTCCAGAGTAGCTGGGACTACAGACATATGCCACCACACCTACTAATTTTCCGGGTTTGTTTTTGTAGAGATGGGGTCTGTATTGCCCAGGCTGGTCTCAAACTCCTGGCCTGAAGTGATCCTCCCACCTCAGCCTCCCAAAGTGCTAGGATTACAGGCATGAGCCACCACACTCAGCCTCTTTGCTGTTCCTGATCTGATGGTCTGAACCCCAGCATACAGAAGGAAGTGTGGGTGTGTGCTTTCTTTAGGTAGAAACGGAAAGGTTTCTCAGAGGTGCACTAAAAATAGCTTAAGCTGTTCTGGCAGGACCTATGAGTAGGGAGATGTCCCATGCTTACAATCCTGTCACAGGTGAACCTGATGCAGCACATGAAGCTCAGCACCTCACGAGACTTCAAGATCAAAGGAAACATCCTAGACATGGTTCTTCGAGAGGATGGCGAAGACGAAAACGAAGAGGTCAGTGCTGGCTTCTTGCTGGAGCCCAGCGAATCCCAGCCACTCTTCCTAGCTGGTTAGCAGCCTATCTGGGAGCAGTCACAGATTAGTGGAAGGGCAACAGACTGGGAAAGGGCTAAAAGGTGATCTGGCAAAGATGAGAGTCAAGGACTCTCAGAAGGGCTGTAAACTTTGGACCAATGAAGTTGCCCCAACTTGCATACATTTTTGGTAAACACTTCCAGGAAACAGGTGGTAACAAAACAGTGTCCTGCTGTGGGTCCTCTTCCTGTTATCCTTTAAACTACTGGATGATGACCAGCTATAGCAGTCTGGCTCAGAAACTAGTTTACTTCTCAAGTCATGCCCTCATTCAAAGGCCACTCATTAGTTTGGGTTAAGGCTTCTTTCTTCAATTCATGCCAGTGTCTTACCCTTTTCCCTTGTGGTTTGTTCCTCTCTCTTTACTCTTACCAGTGACAGTGCCACATCCCCATCCCTGCATCATCTTTGAAACAGAACCAAATGTTTCCTTACTTCTAGCACCTAAAATTTTCACCTTAGGATCGTCTGATACGTAGCAAATTAGTAGGCCACTCCCATTTCAAAATTGGAAGTTTACATACAAATGCCCTGGATTTCTGACTTCTCAAGAATTTTGAACATGCATTCTTCAGATGATCACGCTCCAGGGTGTAATGTACCTGGCCCCATCCATTCCCTTTACCCACTTGGCAGCTGCACTCGGGAGAGTCATGTAGCATTTTGATGCCAATAGCTTCTTCTCTATCATTTTGTCCCATGAGTTTCCTCAGTATAGCAAAAGTCCTAAGAGAAGGAGGTGGCACTGCCTTACTCTACACTTTGGAGGACTCCTTCCTCTTCTTCAACATAATTACCTCCTGTGAGTGGGAAAGGGGGGAAAGCATGAGTAACACAGGCTTTGATGAGAAGATAGATTTTTTTTTTTCTTCTTCTTTTTATTTCCACTGCTTTGGAGCAGGTTTATCACGTTAGAGCATTACTTCTTTTCCCTTCTAGGGCACTGCATCAGAGCATGGTGAACAGAACAAAGAACCAGCCAAGAAGAAAAGGAAAAAATAAATGAAATGCCTGAGTTAATGTGAACTTTGGGGCTTCTGCTTCGTTTTTACCCAACAAGCAACAATGCCCCTTGTCCTACAGCCCACACCGATGTTGGCATCTTAGTTCTGAACCCACTGAATTCAACTGCACCTTCAGTTAGAAGGAATCTTCTTGGCAGGTCCTGCTACTGAAAAATGGCTGGCCTTAGGCAAGCCCTTTTGCAAAAAGCACAGCTGAAAGCCTGAGTTTGGGAGCCTGCACCGCCCCGACGAAGCTCCATGGGAGCAAATACAGAGCCTCCAGGCAGTGCTATGGTCCAGGCTGGCTTCGTTTTTCCAAGGAGCCTTTGGTGAGTTCAATTATCTGGTAAATATCCAGCGCTTCACCTGAAAAATAGTGCAAATTGGTTAGGATGCCACCTCAATAACTGTAACTGAGAGCTCAGAAGTGAGCAAAGGAGCTTAATGCTAAGGTCAAAAAGGAGAGTGAAAGGTTGAGAACAATTGTCACGAATGGTAATGTTACATGTTAGAAGGGTCTGTTTTCTTTTTATATAAAATAAGTCTGTCTTAGATACATTTTAAATAGAAAATAAGCTTTCTGATTTGTTTGGTATTTAAAGCACAGTTTGTTTTTCTGTCATTTAAGAATGCACTCTCTAGAATAAATCCTCTTTAAACATTTCTGCTGTGGTTGAAGTAGGGGACAGGTACAGGTAGAATATTTGAAGCTCTGCTGTCTTCATTTTTGAAACATCATGTCACATTCACTGTGGATACAGGGCACCTTCTAAACTGAAATTAGCCTAGAATATAGCATGAATCAAGAGGGTGATCTCTGGGGCCCCAAGCTTCCTGTTCTCCAAAACCCACTTGCTAGTCCACCTCAGATCCTATTTGTAACGAGGAACAAATGCGTTGTGCTCACCCTGGGGAATCCCGTATCTCCTTTCCATCCCAGTTGGGTTGGAAGGGGTTTTACAATCCATGGTCACTTCCTTCCTGAGGCACCGGTCAATATCAACTGCACTGAAAAAGGCGACTGACTGGGGCAAGTCATTCAGACCCAGCTTGTAGGCAAACATGCACCTGAAAGAGACCCAATCTCCCCTCACAGTCATGCCCCTCCTGTGAACACAGACGCATCACTCCTGGAACAATGACCCCACACCCCTCAGAGCAGGGCTTCCCCTGGTCCAACACCCCATCTGTTCACTTAGCTAAGTCAAGAAAGGTGAAGGTCCACCACTGTCTTCCATCCAGCAGCCTAACCTCCCACTGAGATGCTGAAATGCAATTATGGACTCAACACACTGTTTTTTTTTTTCCAGTTTGGTACATTTTATTAATATACGAAATCACTTCCAATTGGGCCAGAGTTTGAAGCATAAATGAGGACTTTTAGCTTTGTTAAGCATAACCCCCCGGAGATGATTAAGAGGGCAACGGGAACAATGTTGAATATTGTAAACGTCTCTTATTTACCCAATAATCAGGATAGATCATGGTTCCCAAACTGGTTCTGATTGGCAGATCAACATGGAACGGTAATATCATTTAATTCATCTATAAGAACTAGGAATTTTACTACAAGAAAATACAACTCAATATATAAAATATGTAAGATATTTTAAAAAATCACATTTGAGTGTCCCCATTAACAATGTTTTCTGTTAGCAGTCAAGTAACAAACTTTTGGCACTTAAGAAAGGAAACATTTATGGGAGAAAGAAAAACGTCTCAATTTTCTATGAAATGAGAAAAGGCTTCTGTCATTTGATTTTCAAAATAGAAAAGTGTGAGTACCACCCTTTGGAATAATTCCCCTAACCTCACAGCTTCCTCAATGATCAGTCTTGGTATTTGACATTTTCAAACCCAAGAACTCTTTTTTTAAAAATTCAGGCTAGTCTTTTTAGGACTTCTATAACTTTTTAAAAATTAGAAATAAGAAGATGAAACATTCACTTCTAGGGGGATGAAAACTCAAAACTGCCCAGTCTGGCCCAAGAAGCGCTCACCCAAAGCCCCACATAGGAGCACATGGCCAGGCTAGAGGCCATGGGCCCTGCATACCTGGTCAAGAGGTTGGTGATCTGCAGGGCCAGGGCAGCACGGTAGCGGTCCTCCTCCCGCACCAGGTAGCGAACTTCGTCATGGATGCTGATGCAGAAGCGCCCATCTATGGCAAACTCTTCAAACAGCCACTTCATGGCCACAAGCATGAGGTGTAAGTAGTCAACAGCAGAGCTCTGTACCACCCAATTCACACGGCTGGTCATAAACTGGGGAGGGAAGGTGGGCACAGGTGAGAGGGGCTATGCTACATACCAATTAACTCTAGGGTAGAAGCCCCAAGAGAAGCTTCACTCTGGCCCTACCTACGAACATCGGTAAGGTCCACAGGGAGCCTGTGCCCTGCCCTGCCCTCCCCGGGGGCCCCTCTACCTATGCTCCAAAGGTAGCAAGATACCTCTCCCTGGACAGCCGAGGGCTCCAGGGCTCGGCTGATGCGGCAGCCCAGCACCGGGGTACGTGGTATGTCAGACGTAGCAATGCTCTCAAGCTTATTGAACATTTCTGACTCTGTGCCCCCCTTCCATGCCCGTTCAGCAATCACCTCCCACTTCTTCCGGTGTGACCTAAGGGACCAGAAACAGAGGGCAGACTCTGTCTTTCAGCATCTCAAAGCTGAAAAACAAAGCATCCAAGCTCTTCTGGGGCAAGCCCAGACCCCTCCCTCCATCCTTAACACAAAGAAGGTCCTTACTTTCTTGCAGCTTCTCTCTGGACCTTGCGCAGATCCTGCAGGGAAATCCAGCCACCCTCAGTCCTGTCCACTGGGAGGTGCAACTCCCTCACCAGCCACTCGCCCTCATCCGACAGCCGATACCTGGGGGCAGCGTTGTTATCACCATCATTCCACAGGAGTGCTTCCTGTGTCACACCTAGTGCCTTGGCGTGGAATGTTCACATCACTTCAACTTTCAAAAACACTGGCATCATGCCAGTCCCCTAAAGGCTTTTATTCAGAGGAAGAAACAGGCTCAGAGAGGCTAAGTGCCTTGCCTAGGATCACGGAGCTAGAAAGAGATGCAGCCCAGGCTTTTGTAGCTCCAAAGCCTGGGACACCCCATGGTAGCCCAATAAAGGACAAAGACTCCAGCACACAAACAACCACTATTCCTACTGTCCTGTTTCTTTAGACACTGAATTGCCCAATGACCAACACGGGCCTTATATTCAGGAGGCAGCAAGGACCATCACTCTAGATTTGGGGGGATGGGGTAAGAATACGCTACCCTGAAGGGGAGGGGGCATTTGTTGAAGCAGAAAACACAACAGCCAGGCCTGGCTTACCCTTCTCAACTGCCACAACCCTAGACAACTCAGCTTCCATCTAACCTGCAGATTTCACAAGGCTTGTTGCCTGAAGGCTCCAGAGACCCGTCACTCACTTGTATAAACGGCTTCCCTACCACCTGCGCCCGCAGTCCAAACTCCTGTGACACTTTCGAAGGTGTCCACAACTAAAGCCCCACCACCTTTCTTGCCTCTACCAGCACACGCTGTTCACGGTATGAGCCTTAGCCAACCTCACTTTATCCACTGGATGATACTCAGCTCCCCTTTCCTGCATTTACAGTCATCAACCACTATATCATTTATCACATACTTAACTTTTAGTTGTTCATAAGAAAGTTTCCACAATGAGCCAGCTAATTAAATGTGGACAGTGTATTGTACCTCAGGAAGTTGTACCTCTCTTCCCTCACACTTTTGGAACCCTCCAGAGTCTGCTAAGGCCCTGAGCACACAGTATGCAGTACTATGAAAGGAAACAAATTGGAGAGCTAGGCTAAGTAACCTGGAGGCCTGGTAATGCTTTCTCCTGTATCAACATCAGCCTACATGCTCCAGTTTGCCACAGCGCCCTCCTGTCAACTCCTGTCTTCCACCCACTCCATTTGCTTTCATTCCCTGTAGGCATCTGAGTTTGCAACCCCTGTATTATTGATTATGCGGCATAATCAGAATTGTCAAGAGGCTACCACTTGGTGACAGTAAACCAAAAGTATAGCTTTACTCCCATGAGGAAAAACTGTTTAAGGCTGACCATAAAGCAAGCAAATATCACAACAGGACAAATCATCCTGGAACTAGGTTACACAGTTGTGGAAGGAGAGGGGCTAGGTGAGGGTTCAAGTAATGGGCACGAGATAGAACAGATGGGAATACTAAAGGACAGTAAAGCAGGCCTCAGGTCCTGGGTGTTAAAGTGGATGGGAGAGGGACCCTCACCAGCGGAGGCCCTTGGTGACGGCGTACATCTGCTGGGCCTTCTCAGCTGCCTCCTGCTGCGTGAGCCGGTGGTTAAACTGCATTAGTAAGCGCTCAGCAAAGGGCTGCCCAGCCCCATAGATGCGGCCGTAGTTGAAGACTTTGGCATGCTCACGGCTGATGCCCACGGTAGTGGCTGTCTTACTGTGTAGATCAGTGCCCCTGCTCTTCCTGCCCTGCAGTGTCATCCATCCAAAGGCTGTGCAGCCTGGAAGATAAGCAGGAGTGAGAAAAGAAACTCAGGAACATTCTGCCCAATGTTCATCAGAACTGTCAATATGCTACCTGAGGGGCTGGGCTGCCCCAACCCCGGCTCCTGCTCACCATGCATGCCGGCAAAGTGGGCGTCTCCAAGCACAGCTGCAATCCACAGCTCTTGAGAGTCCACATCAGCACCCACAAGGGTGTAGCCAGGTGGGGCCTGCACCATGGCTTTCAACTCACTGCCTACTCGGTCAGGCTGTGGGAAGAGTGAGATACCCAAATGAGACTCCTCCTACCCTATTCCTGGAGCCAGAGTTGACTGAGAGCCTTTCCTAAGGGAATGGCTTTAGAGAATGCCAGACAGCACTGGTGAAACTCCACAGTTCTATAGACAGCCACCTATCAGCAATTGGGGTGACAGGTAAAGAATCTACTCTATGCCTAGCGCTATGCCAGACCCCTCACCTACATGGTCCCATCTAAATTCCATGAGAGCTGTAGCTATTACGCCTGTCATTGGCCAGGAGCAGGTGCCCAAAACACATTTACTGAAGGAGTGGACAGGAATCATGAAGCCAGATTTTCCTGTCTTCCATCCACTCCAAGATCTGGGTCAGGCAGTGAACTAGAGTCCTGCCTGACCCAGATCACAGGATCCTTTTCATGCTCCTCGCTAAATACCTAAAGGCCCTCAGAGCTGAGTTTCTACAGACCTGGGAGAGGAAGAGCAGGGGCCAGAGGTGCAGATGACACATACCCGGGCATTGCTGGCAGTGAGCCACGTGGGCTCCACAGCTCGGCGAGTGATGGTGCCGGCAGTCACCACTTGGGGCAGGATGGCCCCATAGAGGCCTTCCTCATCATAGTCGGGGTGCCTGGTGGGGTGCAGGGGAAGGAAATGGGTCTTAGTTGCTTTGGCCCTAGGACCTACCACCTCACCTCAGTTCTCCTATCCCTACAACCACTCAGCAGACCATACCTGATCACAGCACGGGGCAGAGCTGACCTGGGCAGCCACACCACCATCTGGGAGCTGTAGGGACAAAGTGAAGCTCAGCACAGCCATGGGAAGCAGAATCTATCCCGCATCCCACCATGGCCCTCACCTGCCCACCTCCTGGACTGCTATACTCCTACCCAGCCTCACTAACTGGACTCAACGTGAGCCCTGGCTCAGCCAAGGCCTGGGGCCCTGTGATACACCAGTCAAGAGCATAAGCCATCTGGGAACCGGCCAGACCTCTGAGTGAGCTCCTCCTCCTCTCTGGGGGGCATCCATGAGGCACTCCTTCCACCACTACCTCTTCCTACACACAGGCAGACTTCATCATCCCAAAACCCACTCTGCTCACCAGAGAGTGCTGGTGGCCACAATCACCTTGGAAATGGCCTTCAAGATGAATACATTTGCCATTCCAGACTACAAGACCCAGCTCCCAGCCCCCAACAGGGCTTATAGGCCACCAGCTCTCCATGGTCCTCAGCCATATCCCATGGCTCCGGCAGTTACACCAAGAGGTTCTGTTGGGAGCTACGAAGGGCTCTCATGGTCCTACAGCACCATTCTTTTTACGTTAACAGGGAAACTGAAGCTAGAGGGGAGACTTGCCCAAGGTCCATGGCACCAGGACCAAAAGTAGCTAGGCCTCTGGACCACAGCTAGGCTGGCCCTCTGGGAATCCAAGGTTAGTCAGAGGTCCCTGGGTGGGACGAGGGGGGAAAGGCGTCCCAGGACTCCTCCCATGGTGGCCCACCTGATACGTTTATGGGCGTTCCTCCAGAAAGAAATCATTTTGTTGATTTCCAGAGCACGGGGCCCACTGGCACCTCCTGGGCCAGCCTGCAGGGTGCCATCCTCCATCTTGGGCAGGAAGTCCTTGGCAAAGGGGCTTCCCACATTACAGCTATTACCATCCTGGACAGAGCAAAGGAAGCAGGGGCTGGAGGCAGGTGGCAGACCCCTGGGTGGGGAACCAATGTGAGCACCTGCACTTCTCCCAACACTGAGCTCAGAACCTCAGCAGTCTGAGGCAAATCCCTGATTGCATCACACACGCACACACACACACAAACGTGCGCGCGCACACATGCGCACACACACGCCCCCAGGACACACAGACACAAGCAAACCTGGCTCCCCACATAGTGACAAATCGGCAGAATCTATCACGTACCAGATGTACCCCCTGCCACCCAACTTTCATTAGAAAAACAAAAGCCGAGACATGACAGTATGTGCCTGAAATCACACTCTGTCCCACTACTAGTCATTCCCACAAAAAGGACAGTCTCAGGTGTGTCACTCTGAAGGCCTGCTGTGGGCCTTGAGCAGAGTGAGGACACACCACAGGACAGGCCATGACCCAGGACACACCTTGTGAGGCAGCTTGAAAAACCAGCAGCCAGGGATGTCCACATCGTTGTAAGGTCCATTGCCATGGTGATAGTTGGGCTGGCTGTCCTTGGGGCCGCCAGGGGCAGTCTGTGGGGGCCACACACCTAGATCAGGCCCTGCTCCAGCACCTGCATTCAGCAAGGGCCAGGGGGTAGGGAGTGGGAAAAGGGCCTGAAACTGTCGTCATCGGCTGGGAAATGACAAGATGGCCATGAGGTCTCACTCAGGCTTTCTCCTTGTCCTCCAACATGTGTGGGGCCTCCCAGGGACAGGGTGGCATCTCCAACCCCCCCTAAGACCTAGGGAACTCTGGCTGGGAAGAACTACATGGGCAAGAGGAAGCCCTTTCCACCCAGCACCCACCCAGAGAACCCCTGAGCAGGCACACTGCTCACCAGAGCTAGCGGTTGACCTGGCACTGCAGCTCGCAAGTTCTCCATCTTGGCCTCAGCCTCCACTTCTAAGTAATCCAGTTCTTCTACCTGGAGTGGTCCAAGGACCAAGAGAGTGAAGCAGGGGACTGGGTAGGTCCCAATCCACCAGCCCCTCCCTGCATGGTACTCAGACACCGCAGGTCAGTCTGGGGTGAGCCACCAGTGCCAGCCTCCCACCCAAAAAGGCTGCTCCTTCCCTGGGTGGAATACAGAGACCTCCCCTCCCCAAAGCTCAGGTTCAGAGCCTGCCCTCACCGTTTGCCATATGGCACTATTGTCAGTGAGCAGGAACTCCTCAGCCAGGCCGGCCTCCTGAGGCGTTAGCTGCTGCTTCCCCTGTTCGAGACAGTGCTTCCTGTACAGGGACTCGATGGCTCTGGGCAGAGAACAGCAGCAGCAGCCTCTGATTACCATATGCCCACTGTGGGCCAGGCAGCTTGCTGGTGCCTTCCACAATTCTCTGTTTAGTCCTCAGAATCAGCTCTGAGGCAGAACCAGACAGCACTTTCCCCAGGTTTTAGACAGGATTTGACAAACTAAAAATGACAGCACCCTGGCAGCAGGCTGGGGTTCGAGGCCTTGTCTCACTCAAATCCAAGTTCCTCTTACACTACAGAACTGCCGCCTCGAGAAGTTCTGAGCGCACAGCAAGAGGACAGGACCCAGGGCCCAGCTGCAGGCTGGCTCCTGCCAGCTCACCTACCATTGGGCTCAAAGGAACAAGGCCAGTCTTACCCCTTTTGTCCCAAGGCCCTGCAAGAGACTCAGGCTGCCCTGAAAAGCCAGGACTCTTAATTCTGGGCCACTGTAAGTTTCTCCCCAACACCTGCTTGTCTAAAGCTCAGGTTCTGTGATCTTAAACAAGTCAACCGAGCCTTTGTCAACTACAACATGGGGATAATCATTCTAGCTCATGGGGCTCCTTGGGGAACAAATGAGGGAAGCACTGCTTGGCCCATAATTATCACTCGAATTACATATACATTTTTTAAAAAGCCCATCTCCCTGCTACTTGTAACAGCCCTCTGCATGTTCCTGTGAAGGCAGCTGTGCTGCCAGGCCCAAGAGGAAGGCCTTTAGTCCTCCCCACTCTGAACATCTCAACGTACTCCCTTCCCAGGGCCTCTGAGATCCAGAGGGTAAGGGTAGCCATGGAAAAAAAAACCACGAACCCAGACGCCTTTTTGTGTGTGTTTTTTTTTTAATTTTTTCCTTTTTTGTTTTCCCTTCTTCTGAACCCAGACTCTTAAACCCAAACTCTTTCCACTAGCCTGAGCTGACCAGCCAGGGGAAGGGGTTCCTGGGCTCCAGCCCCTTCCTCCCCTGGGCCTGAGCCTTACCTGTAGGGGCAGACCACCCCAGCTGATTCCAGGGTGGTACCTGTCGGGAGCTTGGCCAGGTTGTCCCGCCGCCCAGGCACCAGGTAGCCCCAGCCATGACGCTCTGAGTAGTGCAGAGGGAAGCCATCCCAGGTCAGTGCCATGAGTTTAGGTGTGACCCGCATCTGCAGGCTGAGAAGGCTGGGGCCTGGGGTCCATGCGGGGTCGTCTAGCCGGGGACAGAGCTTCCGGTACCATCTACGTCCCACCAGGAAGACAGCAGTGTCACAATGGTAAGGGCAGTTGTTGGGGGGAAGGTTCTCTCTCCCACAATGTGCCCCACCCACCCTCCAAAGCCCTGGGGCTTTCTGGTGACCCCGGCCTACAGCCACCATCCCCTCCTCTGGGATGCTTTAGCCAGGACCCCCATGGAATCCTCTAGAAGAATATTTCAAAAGCAAAGACACTAAGTCAGTCCCACTGCACTAGTCAGAAACCAGGACACAAAAGCATACCCTGGCCCAGGGCAGGGCTCCTTCCTAAGCTCCATTTCATTCAGTGTAACTGACCAGAGGAGGGAGCTCATCTGCCCTCCCCACTCCTCTAGAGAAACACCAGTCCTTCTGGGTGCTCTCTTGCAGGCTATTCACCAGAGTTGAGCCCAGGGTGAAGCTAGGAAGGCACTCAGGACACTTGCTCTCAGGGTCATGCAAGTGCAAAGTTGGCACCCTGCTGCTCACCCTGGCTGCCCTTTTTCTCATCTCTGCCACCCTATGAGGCTCAAAGGAAAGGGCACCTTCTCAAGAAAGGCTTCTTGATTTATTTCCCCAGGCAGAGTCAGAACTACCTATGGACACTAGCTGCACTAGCTGGTCTACATGCCTGGCTTCTCCTAGAAAAAAGGAACTACTGGAAAGGAGGAGCTATGTTCCACTCTGTACACCCAGTGGCTGCCACGGGCCAGTGCACAGCAGGTGCTCAGAACAGTGCTGAATGAGTCCAGTAAGCCAGTCCAGAGTGAGCAAATGAGAACAGGACTGGAAGACAGTGTGAATGAATGGCAGCAGGTCAATAAGTACACATGTGCATGATGCCTCTGTGCCAGAACCCAGACCAGGTCTGTCCTGAGAATGGTGCAAGGGTGGACTCTAGATACACTGCTGGGGGTGGGCTGGGCTCACCCAGGGTGTCCAGGAAGGTGCTGGGGCCGCTTGGGCAGGAGCTCTGTGGTCCCCTTCAGCTTCTGCAAGCAGGCACGGGCCATGACATCTTGTTGAAACTCCTCCTCCTCACTGCGGGGGCCGAGGTCTGTGAGGGTGGGGGAAGACAATCAGGAGCAGGAGAAGGAACTCTCAGTAAGACCTGCTCCCACCCGCTCATCTCCAGAAGGCTGGAGCAACCCTTTCCAAGGACCCCTTCAATCACAGGACCTTCCCAGCAACAACCCCTACCCTACCTCTACCTCCTGCCCATGCTCCCCACCTTCCTGATCCATGGGATCACCAGGGGCCCCAGCCCCATCGATGGGCAACTTGCTGGCTGTGGCTGGCTCCTTCTTCACCTTCTTAGCTTTCTTCTGCTTAAATTCTTGCAGGTCCCACTCCAGGTCCCAGAGCCAGGGGTCTTCTTTGTACCTACAGAGTCAGTCCACTAGGGCAGGGCTAAGGCTAAGCCAAAGGCTAGGCCACCCACTTGCCAGACCCCTGCCTAGATCCTGCCCACCCAAGGCCTGGCTACCTCTCTCCTGAGAGCAGCTGGCAGGCGTCGTTGGCCAGGTCCATCAACGACTTCTTCATCTCCCGCTGGAGCTCCTCATAAGTGCCCTGTGCCTCTGCCAGGTAACGCTCCCAGTTCTGGTTGACAGGCAGGTAGGAGACACCCATCTCCAGCATGCCAGCCAGAGTCACTGGGTGGGGACACCTTGGAGGCAAACACCAGGAGCTGCCATAAATGACCAGAGGAGGCAAGACTTTGGCCCAATCCCTGAGCTGGTTTGGCAAGCCTCAACCGAGCCACCGACATGGCACAGCTCAAAAGTCAAACAGACAAAGCATTAAATCCCAGCTCACTGTTACTCATCCCTGGGTAAGTAACCCCATCTTTTGGAGTCTCAGTTCTTTCATCTATAAAATGGGAACAATATCATCCCATCCTCAGGGGTAATGTGGGAAATATAGATGGCAAAAGTGAAAATGGCTGCCACACATGGAGTAATGACTGTGTGCCAGGCACTGTGCTAATAATCCCATACATGAAAAACATCATGCCTGAACCTCACAACTTGGGTGGTAAAATACAGTTGACCTTTAAACAACACAGGTCTGGATCGCGCAAGTTCACTTACACACTTACTTTCTTCTGCCTTAGCCACCTGAGACAGCAAGCCCCACCCCCCTCCTCCTCAGCCTACTCAACGTGAAGGACAGAGATCTTTATGATGATCCACTTCCACCTAATGAATGGTAAACACATTTTCTCCTCATGATTTTCTTAATACATTTTCTCTTCTCTCGCTTACTTTAAGAATATAGCATATAATACATATAACATACAAAATATGTATTATGTTATCAGTAAAGCTTCTAGCCAACAGTAAGCTATTAGTAGTTAAGCTTTGGGTCAAAAGTTCTAGCCAAATTTTCTTCCCTTCTTTCTTCTTTCAGTATCTTTGGTACAAATATACCTGAATTTTCAGCTACACAAGGGTCACTTCATAAGACGGACTCATTAATAAACACAAGCATGATGTACATGAAGCCCTTGGTTAAGGAGCTAGTTCAGAGAAGGTGCATAGTAAACCAGCACCATGCACATGAAACACAAGCACAACTCCATGGCCCTCCCCTTCAGGGCCTCTGTAGAAATCCAGAGTCCAGGGCCCAGATGGACACCACTGGACAGAAGGGCTCCATTCTTTCAGCCTGGAAAAGCTAAGGTCCCCAACCTGAGATAGAACCAGCGCCACCTGATTACAGCAGGCCTGGGTACCAGGAACCCACTGACCCCCAAAGATTCCCACATGGGCTCCCCCTCACCTCTCCAAGAAGAGCGGTAGCTGCTGCTGGAAAACCTCATGGGTGGCCCACACGTCCTGGGCACAGTACTGCATCAGGTCCTGGCACAAGATGACAGGAAGGCGCAAGGTGGGCAGCCATCCCATTACCACCACCAGGTCTCAGGGTCAGGCCTGGCAGTTGTATCTCCCCAAGCGCAGCTAAGGGTGTGTCACAGCCCATCTCCCGAGAGCCCCTTCTAGCACCATACCTGGAAGTTCTCACGAATGTCCTTCATGGTACCCTTCACGAACAGTTCTCGAGGCTCCTTCTCTAAGGGAGGCCCCCCTACATAAAGTCTGTGCACCTCTGCCAGACTGTTGACACTGCTGATGTCCAGCCAGTCCCAGGATGAGATCTGGGGAACCAGAGCAAGGGACACGGCAGATCAGCTTGGCCTCGGGTCAGACGGGCTGGTGAGGGGGGTCCCAAGCACTATGCTACTATGCTCCTGCCCACTGGCAGTGTGCTCTCACCGCTGGGCCTCTTCGGGCTTTCCTCTGGGACTTCTGGCCTTGCTTTGTGGAGCCCTGGACCTTGTGCTTGCCCTGCTTGGCTGCTATCCACAGACTGCGCTGGAAGCTACTTAGCCCTGAGATGGCCATGTGCATGCTCATGGTGTCCAGGAAACGCATGTGGGAACCCTGAGGAAGAGAAGGAGGAAAGGGAAGGGAAGGAGGGAGGCTGCAACTGTGGGGCCAGCCCACCACTGCTTAGTGGTGTAGACCTCCAGCCCCACCTCAGCTCCTCAAACAGCCTCCCCTCCCAGCACACAGCCTCCAGCACAAAATACAGAATCCTCATGTTTGTTCACGCCTGCCCCATCACCTTTAAGGGGCCTGCCTTCCCAAATCCTAGCCACCCTTTAAGATGCAGGCCTGGCTCAAACCCAACGTGCAAGTCCTTCCCAGCTTCCAGTAGTAGCTCTGAGCAATGTAGATACAGAGTGGCCAAAACAAAGCCTTCAGGGCTATCTAGTCTGGCCCCAACCCTGCCACTCATAAGCTCTGTGGCCCTGGGCATGTCAACAAGGCTGTCTGAGCCTCAGCACCCTCAGCTATAGGCTAAGGTTGCTCTCCCCCGCCCGACCTGTCTCCTAGGGCTGCTGTGAAGATACAATGAAAAAACACTTCATAAAATTAAGAATTGCCACTACTATACACCAGGCAGAGTACTGAGTGTTTGACATGCAGGCATTGTTCCAACCCTCCTATTAATCCTATGAGATTTATGTTATCTCTGCCTTTTTATAAAAAAAAGGAAACTAAGACTTAGAGATGTTAAGGACCTCATAATAGTCATCAGTGGTTAAGGCAGGAAATGAGCCCAGGCTGTGGCTCAAAACCTTTAAGATCCATGCTAAGCTCTAAAATGCCACAGAGATAAAGGCCATTATTACTTTGTGACAACTTAGGTCCTATACCAGGCTTTCCCGGGGACATAAACAGCTAGGCACAGGGACCAGAGGCACAGCTGGTCAACAGATGGGCCTTGTGGCTTCAGCAAAGGCAATAGAGACACTTGCCAAGCAAGCAGTGCCTTCCCTAACCACTGAGATTCGGGCTCCTGGCCCATCCCATGCCAGAACCTGTAGCTGGCCCCAGGAACCTTACCTGGATCAGGTACTGCTCCCTGATATGAGCTCGGTCAAAGGAAACATTGTGCCCCACCACTAACTGCTCCTGCCAATCTCTCTGGGTGGGGCTGGCACCAGCAGGGACCTCCAGGGGGATGAGGTCAGCCGGCGACAGCTGGCTGGTCCAAGAGTAACGCTCTTCCACCAGCCGCCGGCTGCACCAGGAATACCTGAGGGAGGCGAGAGGCAGGCAGGTTCACCATGGAGACATTAAACTTCCACTCCACAACACCCACTGCACACCTACCACTACATGCCAGATGGCGTACTGGCAGCTGGGGACACAAGTGAGACCAAAGGGTGCTCCTAACTCAGCTACAGGTCAGGTGTAGCAGGGTGGGTGTGTGTGCTGGTGGGCAAGAGCTACAAAAGCTTCTTTAAACTTCTGCACATAAAAATGGAACTACTGGGCTATTAGACCTACACGCAGGTATTATATTACAGTCTGGGCCATCAAGGTGTTTGCTAGACCTAGTGTTCACTAAGTCTACATCTAGCTCTGAGGTTTTATGAACATTATCAACCCCTTGTTGTCTATAGGCACAAACCAGCTACTGTTCAAAGTGCTAGTAAAGGAGATAGACAGTAACAGAACCAAAAGTGGAGTTTTTTTTAATTGAATTGGTAAAAAAAAAAAAAAAAAAAAAAGACATATACTGCACACATGTACAGGATGAATCATCTCATGGCTGAAAAGATTCTGGGGGACAAAGAACAAATCACACACCTTGGAGAATCTCACCCTCAGTGAGAGACCAGGGAAAGTGCCAGAATGAGAAAATGTATGCGCATGTGATAAGGTGGGGGTGGGAGGATAAGGGATGAGTGCGGCCTGTTGGGGGCCTGACACTAATTCAGTAAAAGGCTGCAGTTTGCTCAAGATCCACAAGGCTAGGTGTAGGGGAATGGCCACTGAGGAAATGCCTGTTGCAAGCCACAGATTGTTCTCAACAGTCAAGGCCCACTCAGCATCAAAGTGAGTGACGAGGCCATGTGTGGACAACACTGCAGAGAAGGAGCTCCTTGCAACCTTTATGGAATGGAAGAGGGAGTATCTGCCTCAACAGATTCAACACATATAAAACTAATTTCTTTCAAAGAGAAAGCAAGAGGGTCCTAGTTTTAAACCTGACAAAATCTAACTCATACTCCAAATGGTGAAAATAAGCCAAGGGACTGAAAGAAATCTCCCCCACCTTTTAATTCAGCATGTCAAAGCCCTTACAACAACAGACAAAAAGGCTAAAGAATGTCAAATAGTTGAGGCCATGGTGATAACAGGGACTTTGGTTACAATAAAAAGCCACATTGGTGTCAAGATGCAGCTCTGCAGCTGTGCATGAAGTCATCTCATTATACACTACTGATTAAAAAGAAGAAAGCCAAATTTAAGATGAGTAGGGATCCATGCCATTAATACTAGTTTTACTGTGAATCTCAGATAAATGTTGATAGCCGGAGTGATGTCCCTCTAGCCTGATGGCCAAAGCCCTTACCAACAGTCTTTGGGAAGAAGCTGCCCTGTGGGAGGCTCATAGCTGACGAAGGCTTCTCCTCCCATTGTAAACTGTGGGATGGTCAGGTACCTAATGTTACTCAGTTAAGGAGCAGGGGCATGCCCAGGTTCAAAGTGGACTGCTATTAGGGCACCATGTGGCACCCACCTCCACCCACCAGTCAGACTCCCAGGAGGAAGGCCCCAGCATGAGCCCAGGCCTTAACAATGACTTCTGCCATCAGGCCAATGCCCTGAGTACCACTGGCAAGAATGGAATGAGAATGAGGGCAGAGCGGGAAGGACAGGGAGGGAAAGGAGAGGTAAAAGGAGAGAAAGGAGGAGGAAGAGAAAAGGGAACTTGAGGTAACTTGGCCAAAAATGACCAACAGATCAAAAAACAAATCTTTCTTGTCACTGATTTCCTAATTTTGTTTCAGCCACCAAAGCCTACTTTATCTTTCCAAATGATGGCCGGTATTCCCCTTTACTTTGACCATCGAGTTACATATTCTAAGTAGTGTGATTCTCATTGTAACTGGAATTCAATCAATGCAGAATCATCTAGTTTTGCTCTTTTCAGCCATTAATGCCTACCTTATCTATTTAGCCATGTTTTCACCATTTTCAACTGCATATTTAACATTTCGCAGCTTTCTTTACAAAGATGTAGCTTCCAATAGGAATAAAGAAACTGCCAACTTTTTTGCTGGCCATGCCTGAAAGCATTAAGGTTGTAAATAGTATTTTAATCCTGGAATGAAGAATAAAAAAAGGGGAGAAACAGTACTGCCATCATTGTTTGAAAAAGAAACCTGGGTAGCACTTAGAAAGTTATTTAAAAAGAAAAGAGAGATTGGATATACTTGTTTGGGACCAAAATGCCTGCTTGGAAGGCTGGGGGCAGGAAGCAATGTTTCTCAACTAGGGGTGGTAAACCAGATGCCGCCTCAAGGGTCCATGTGGAAACGTTGGTGGCTGGGACAGTGGGGAGGGGGGTGTTGGTCTGGCGTTTATGGGAAAGGCCAGGGATGCTAATGTCCTATACTGCCTGGGACAGTCCCACAAAAGGGAGCTTTCTACTGCCCAAAATAATTAATAGCTCCCCAAAAAGAAACACTGTTCAAATGACTTTTCAGACTAACTTCTCATGACGCTATTAGGGGAGGGGGTAAAGGCACCAAATCATGGTGATCTTAAGCGGCCTCCCACAGGTCTCATGTACAGCGCTCTACTGTGATTCTCCGCATGGCCTTTACTGCCTGACATTTACTTGGGTATTTGCTTACTGCCTGTGATCTTCCCACCAGAAAGTGAGTCCCACATAAACAGGGGTCTAGTCCTAATTCACCACATCAGTGCTCCCTACGTGAGCACCCAGCACATTAACAGGACCTCAGTAAATGTTCACTGAAACAAACTATTAAGCTGGGCCCCCATGCCTACTTATGTCCCCAACCCTGCCCCTACTTACCAGGCCGAGGGGGATATGGCCACCGCCAATGTGGGGCAAATTCCCTCTGCCAAGCAGACCTCCACGTCGAACACCAGGGCCCGCTCCTCGGGGATGGCCACGGGTACGGCCTCCCCCTCGGGGCCGTACCGGGTCCAGCCCTCCGCCCAGGCCCAACCCGTGGGCTGCGGGGGCAGCTGGGCCTGCAACAGCGAGTTGGCCGCCTCCAGGTAGGGCAGGCTCTGCTTCTGGGCCAGGAGGCGGAAGTGCTGGTCCAGGTTGTCCCCGTAGAGGGGCGGCAGGCGCAGCTCCACGTCGGGCAAGGGCGCTGCTGGCTGCCCCCAGAGCCCGTGCTTCTGCAGGTGTTCGACGCTGCGGCGCACCGCGGCCTCGCCGGGTATCTCCCCTCCTTGCCCGAAGATTTGCTCGTGCAGCCCTTTCGAGAGCATCTGGATGTGCAACGGGTTGTGCCGCAGCTGCCCGCCCTCCGAGGATGGCACTTGCGGCTGCTGCAGCTGCTGCTGCTGCCGCCGCCGCCCGTCGCTGGGGTCGGACGCGGGGACGGAGCTGGAGACCCAGCGCCCCGGAGCTGGAACCGGCCCTGGCACGACGGTGGCGCCGGCCAACTTCCTCCAGAGCAGGCGGCTCATGGTTGGTGCAGGGACCCCCACGCTGGGAGTCAGAACACCTAGCTTTGGACTCCAGCTTGGCTGCTTTTATTGGCTGGAAGACGCGGAGAGAGACACGTCCTGTCTCTGCTCTCCTGTCAGTGAAATGGGTTTGACCATGCCTGCCTTCCACCCCAAATCCTAAAGGAGACAGATGATATAAAGCGTTATTTTACCATATATGTAAAAGCTGTATTCATAGTCACCATTCCTTGAGCATTTACTGCGTCCCCAGCACTGTGCCAGGCGCCTCCGTTGCATTTTCTGTTAAGCCTCAAAACTTGGGAAACGTCAATACCCCTCCTGGGGGAACCGGGGTCCACGCAGCTTCGTCAGTGGACCCACGTGGGGAAGCCGAAGGCAGCGAGTAAGAGAGCAGTATCTGGAGTAGAGCGACGCGGCTTTGAACCCCGCTTCTGGCTCTCTCGAGCTGTGTGACCTTGGGCAACGCTCCTTAGGCCCTGATATCCTATTCTGTAAAATGGGGTTACGGATTCTGCCTGTCACACAGGGCCGCTGTCCGGAGCACACAGGGCGCCTACGTCTTGCGGCCCTGCTCTTGGCAAGCGCTCCGCAAATGGTGGCTGCCATTAACGCGACCGGCGCGGCCCGAGAGCCTAGCGTCGAGAAGTGCCAGAACCCGGATTCGAACCCGTAGGGTGGGCCGCCGTCCCGTGGGACCTCCACCCACACCCGGACCACGGCCCAGCCGGCCGAGGGCGTCCTGCAGCGGGCGTGGGCGGCCACCCCCGTGCGCCCCGCCGCCCGCCTGCGCCCGGCAGAGGCGCCGCGGTGCGCCCTGGGACTAGCCGCCGCCCTGCTCCGGGCCTCGCTCCCTGACTGGAGAGGGAGGGGCCGCGCTGCCGCTCAGCGACCCAGCCTCCCCGCCGCCGAACCCGCCGGAAACCTCGGTCCGCACGGTGCTTCCTGGTCTGCGGTTCTCCCGACCCCAGGCCCACGGCGCGACGTCCCCCTATGCGCGGCCTACGCAGCCTCGGGGTGGCGTGTGGCCTCCACCCGGCCGGTCCGCTTCGCTAGCAGCAGCAACTTCCCGTCTGCACCCGACTAGGTCCCGCTGCTACCCGAGAGGCAAGCGGGAGACTCCCAGCGCGACCAATAGGAGGGCCGCCAATGGTGCGATCCGCCCGCGGGGGGAGAAAGGGGACTTCTGGGTGGGCTCTCCCTGCGGAACACTGCGAACTAAAGGCCAACCTCCCCCGCTCAAGGAGCAGGTGGGTTGGTCCCGAGCTAGCTGGTGGGCGGAGGTAACATTTTTATGAGTTGCTCAAGGAAGAGTAGGAACCAGGTGGCCGCGTGGCCTAATGGATAAGGCGTCTGACTTCGGATCAGAAGATTGCAGGTTCGAGTCCTGCCGCGGTCGAATGATGGTGTGATGACAAACTTTTAGTTTATTCCCCTTCAGGAACGAAGTATTGAGACGATCTGAATGTAGTTGCCGCCGATTCTCACCGCAATTCAAAGATGTGTGGAACGCGAAGATCAGCGGAAGTGACCACTCCCACCCACCACGCCCACAAGTCCCTGCGAGATTGCCCGCCTACCTGTCTCAGCGGAGGCACATTTCTAAAATGTGCCGGGTCTCACACCCTGTCGCAGGTGGAGGAAAGTGGAGAGGGCGGGGCATCCTATACAGAAATCTCAATTTATACTCAGTTGATGGTTTCCAAGAGTTGGGGCTCGCAGCCGCAAGCGAGGCTCTCTCCCTCGCCCATGCCCCTGCCTCCTCGTCTCCTCGTCCTGAGCAATTCTGATGGGTAAAAACGTTGCCTTCCGTTGAACCTGAATGTGCTGGCAGATGCTAGCCTTCAGCCCACAGCGCGGCTGGACCTTGTCCCCATCCCCGGCTGTTTCCGGTCTCCGTATCCGTCTTCTGTTGCTCCAGGTGCTTCAACA